>NW_028270165.1:64201856-64564035 GCF_037043375.1 Chiloscyllium plagiosum
GTACAATTAACAAAGTTCCCAGTCCACACCTCTTTTTGCACACGGAAGTAGCACGATGGATCAGTGGAGAGCACTGCTGCCTTACCGCACCAAGCACCAGCGTTCGATTCCAGCCTTGGGGCGACTGTCTGTGTGGAGTTTGCACATTCTCCCTGCCGTGTCTGTGTGGATTTCCTCCGGCTGCTCTGGTTTCCTCCCAAAGTCTAACGATATGCGGTTTCGGGAGAAGTGACCACACTAAATGGGCCCAGAGTGTGCAGTAAGTGTAGAGTAGTGTAGTGCACCTTGCAGAAGCACCAGCGGGCACACCAGTGCTCCCAACAATCTGATTCTTCTGGTGAAACTTGCTGTGGGTCACTGCCAGGACTGAACCCGTGCCCATTCTGACAGTGCTTATAGCGGGAGAGTCGGTCGGATTTTTTTGTTTTATGCCGTCGTGCTCCCCACCCCCTCAACCTTGCTTCCAGTGGGCACTGCTGCTCGTTGAGACCAGGAGCTGTTCTCTCTAGTGTTTTCTGTCCAGTCAAAGAATTATTGGCTCTGTCTGGGAACGAGCCCCAGTCTGTAAATAATAGCTGAATACTTCAGGGTGTCCATTCACATTCAGCAGTGATTTTGAAATTAAATCTACGGTTATGTGCCTGTGAACAACTCATCATCGAAGAATTGCCCAACGGCTTGGCAATTCATTGTTGGGAATTGATTGCTTCAATTAATAATTTTAAAAATTCTCTTCCTTAATTTACCCCTTAATTTTGTGTCTATGGGATGGTGGAGGACTTGTTCATAAGGCTTAAATCATCACTATTAACTGGATTATCTTGTTTAACTTTGCCCTAGTAAATTTGCGGTATTCATAATTGTTTGTTCTTGTTTAAATTATAATTCTGGTGTGCAAGATCTGTTCATCAAGTGTGGCCCTCTTGATGAAACTGCTGTGGGTCACTCCCAGGACTGAGCCCCTGTGCATTCTGACAGTGTGTGTGCAGTGGGAGAGTCAGTGGGCTTTTTTGTTTTATGCCCTTGCCCCGCCCTGCCCCGCCGCCAACTTTGCCTCCATTGGGCGTTGCTGCTTGTTGAGCCCAGGAGCTGTTCTCTCGAGATTCTACTGTCAGTTATAGAATTGTTGGCTCTTTCTAGGAATGAGTCCGAGCCTGTAAGAAATGACCGAATACTTTGGGGTGTCTCGTCACATTCAGCAGTGACTTTTAAATTGGATTTACAGTTACGTGTCTGTGAAAAACTCATAGTCAAGTATTGCACAAAGGCTTGGCAATCCATTGTTGGAAACTGTTTGTTTGAATTGGTAAGTTTTTTAAAAAAATTCTTTCTTAATTTGCCGCTGAAATTTCTATTTCAGAGATGATGGGGAACTTGATCAAAGGGTTTAATTCATTGCTATTAATTAGATTATCTTCTTAACTTTGGCCTAGAAAAGTTGCCGTATTTATAATTGTTGGTTTTTGTTTAAATTATAATGTTGATGTGCAAGATCTGTTCTTCATCAAGTCTGGTTAGGAACAGTTGAGAAATTGAGGGACATTGCATGTTTTAATTTCACTGTGTTGTGAATCTGGTGAGAGTGACATTCATTTGTATTTGGTTGCTTACCCTCAGTTGTAATGTCTTTCACCCCAACTATTCACTATGGGAGTGAGTTCCACAGTCTCACCACACTCTGAGGTTTTTCATGAAATCTTTAGTACAGAATTGGAAGGGAAAGTGTTGACGAGGGCAGAATATAGGGTCTTAAATGCAAAAGCCAGGAAGTCATTCGACAAAGTAAAACCATGACAATGTAGGGACAAATAAGGAACTTTGACAGCAATGAAGAGGTCACACGTCAGATTTCAAGATAATGGTCGTGACAAAAAGAAAAAGTACTCTGCTGATATTGGATATTGTAATTAAGCAAGTTTCGAGATGCTGCAGTTGGTTGAATATGATGACGTAAGAGATGAAATAACCAAAACCACGAATGTAATTTGATGCCGGTAACCATAAAGCAAGAGTATACTGTTGATTGATAAAGGTCAATTGCGTGCAAGTAGGCCATTCAGCCCATCGAGTCAACATTGACTGACCGTCCCACCCAAAACCAATTCGTTACTCTATCTCTGTAACCCTGCATCTCCCATGGTCAATCTACACTCACCTGCACAACCTTTGGACTGTGGGAGGAGGCCAGAGCACCAGAGGAAACCAACGCAGACACAAGGGGAGAATGTGCAAACTCCTCACAAAGAGTCGGCCCGAGGGTTGGTTCAAACTCAGATCACTGATGCCGTGAGGCAGCAGTGCTATCCACCGTGCCACCACCACATGCTGCTCTCTAAAGAAGTGAATTTCAAAGACTTGGGAACACTTGAGAGAAAAACAAAACTCTCCTATCTTAAATGAGAGGCTAGTATCTGGCGAGAAATGAGTGGACATTACATTTACATTAAGTCCTCGCCAGATGTTATACAGCTTCATCAGATCATCTGTTTCTTCTAAACGCAAATTGATACAAGCCCAGCCTGACATCCCCTTGTCCCCGATTATAAGTTGAGTAAATCAGCGACCCTCGACCTCACTGGCATGACACAGGATGCCCTCAATCCAAGTTGACCTTAATTGTCTAACCTCTTGACGCCCACGCCACCATGTGGTCAGCCGCAACTCAGCCCTGAACGAGAGCAGAGGAATTGAATAGACAGCAGTGAGGTGGACATTGCATTCCCAGAGAATATTGTTCAAGTGAGAAAGTTGTTCAGCTCACATTCAGATCATTGCAGGGATCATATCTCCTCTCATTTAAATATCTTAGATCCCAATAACAGTCTAGTTTTGTTGTACATTGTGTGTTTTACCTGATTTTCTGTTGCTGTCATTCCCATTAGGGTGTGTGAATTCAGTACCAGATAATAGGCTCAGTTCTGAATTATCCTTGAGGATTGGTGTAGAACGTACTAAGTGTCAGTCATAATGGAAGAAGCTCTACTGTTTATTTAACCCTTTGCTGTCATTGTCCAGGGACTGAATGAATGGGGAAGTGTAGAGGGAGTTTTACTCTGTATCTAACCCAATGCTGTCTCTGTCTTGACAGTGTTTGTTGGGGACAGTGTTGAGGTAGCTTCACTTTCAATTTAAGAGTAGAGGAAGCTTTATTCTGATTGTAATCCCATGCTGTCCTTTTCCTGGGAGTGTGAGATGGCATCTGTAATTGAAGTGAATGCAGACTTGCTGTGGGAGTGGTAGGTACTTCTACCTGAGCACACCCATCTTTGAGATTGCTGTGCTAATCAAGACAATCTCAGACACCTTCATTCACTTTTCCAACCAACCACAGGGTGGTTAAGGATGGTATAAATGCAAGCATTGCCAGCGATGCCCACACACCATGCATGAATAAATACTTTTTGTTTAAAAGTTACATTTACGTTCCAAACCCTCTAATGTATGATTACTTACATGGAAAATTCCTTCAGTTTGGAATATCATTTTAAAACATAGGAATGTGTCAACCATGTAGAAATATACCAAGAACAACAAATGGAGAAGTTAACAGGTAATGAGCAGGACCAGAATGCTGAGTCAGTCTGACCTCCATGGCTGAGAGAGTTCTCCCAGATGTTGAAGTTACACCAGTGCCTTTTACTCTTGCAGCTTGCCAAAAGTTTGTCCCCGATGTAAGATCATTCAATAACCTGAAGAACTAACTGTTTTTATCTCCATAGCTGCTGCCAGACTTGCTGAGTAATTCCAGCCCTTCTGCTTTATTCTTTTATCGGATTTGAGCTTCCCTAAGTCAGTGTAATAAAGAACTGCAATGCTGGAGATCTGAAACACAAAAATGCACCAATTGCTGGAGAAACTCAATAGGACTGGAAGCACAAGTGGAGAGAGAAGCAGAGTTAGCATTTCAAGTGCTGTGACCCTTCTTCACAACTGTTCTGGGCGCAGGCCAGGATATTGACCCTGTTTCTTTCTCTCTCTCTCCACCGGTGTTGCCAGACTGGCTGAGTTTCTCCAGCAATTTCTGTTCTGACACTTTAACAAGGCTGATGTTTGTTATCCATCCTGAAGTGCAAGGTGTCTTGCTTATGCCAATTCAGAGGGCAATTTAAGAGTCAACCACATTGCTGTGTGTCTGGAGTCACATGTAAGCCAGACCAGGTAAGCATGGCAGTTTCCCTCCTGAAAGGACATTGGTGAACATGGGCTTTTATGACAATTGACGTCAGTGCCATCGATACCATACTGAGACTAATTTTGTGTTCCCCATTTATGATTTGAATTATTCTCGTCTCACCTCTTGCTGTGGTGGGATTTGAACTCATGTTCCCTGGATTACTCATCCTGTGACATTATGTCCACACTGTTGTTTCCCATCCTTTGCTATTTTGTGTTTGCTCTTTATGTCTTAGTCCTCAGATGTTTGGGAAATTGAACCTGTTTTAAAGATTGCCCTAAACCTGCCCCTTTGACCAAGTCTTTGGCCACCTGTCCTAATCTGTGCTCCACTCTTGTGATTTTTAAAGGATTATGTTCACGTGAAGCACTTTGAGATAGTTAACTGTACCTCAGGTATTATTTGAATGCAGCTTGTATCCCTATCTTAATATCTGAAAATAGAGGGTCATATTTTAAAAGTAGAAGACAAAAATGAGGATGATTTTTTTTCTTTCTGATGGTTGTGTGTCTTCCTCAAAAGGCAGTGAATTCAAAATCTTTAAGGCAGAGGTAGACAGGTTCTTGCTAACCAAGTGGGTGACAGATTGTCGGGGATGTGGAGGAATGTAGAGCTGAGGTTGTATTCAAATCATTGAATGTTGCAGCAGGCTCGTAGGGCCGAGTGGCCTACTCCCGCCCTTTGTATCAAGCAGTCTGTGTCTCCCCTCTCCTCATAATTACTTTCCAATATTGCGCCTTGTAGACAGTTAAGTGAACACCAGGTGGTCTCCTATTGGGAGCAGGCATATTGTAGCAATTGCAATATTTCTTGTGTTAATTTTGTTGCTTCTCACTCAGTGTTGCTGAGAATCATCTAAATAAAAACCAAAACACTTCTATAATTATCGCACCAATGGAAGTGTTGGTTTGGATGTAACATTGTTGAATAAGCCATTCCCAGCTTTTCCAGAATTCTGTGTTTAAAGCCCTAGAGTCTGGTTTCTACCCCTGAAACAGTTCTTATCAAGGTCATATTTGACATCCTTTGTAACGGTGACAGGGATGAACATTCCCTCGTCGACCTGCGGACAGCCTTGATCAGAGTTAATGACAGTACTGACCCTCTCCAATATCGCTGTATCCTCTGGGAGGGTCTGCTTTTAGTGTCTTCCGTTCTTATTTATTTACCGTAGCTGCTGGTGTTGGCATCTATACTGATGATATCCAACTGTGCCTGAACACCACTTCTCTCCCGACTCCTCTGTCATTCATAATTTACCAATAATTTCATCTGAATGCCTGCCCAATTTCCAGCATTGGATAACCATAAACATTCCCTTAGTTAAATATTGTGAAGTGTGAAGCCATTGTTTTCGTCCCCAAGTTCGACCTGAGCACCCCCCGCCCCTCCACCAACCCCAGTAACTCTGTTGACATCCTTCTTGTCACATTTAAAACTAGGATCGATAGATTCGTGATCAGTCGGGGGATGAACAGTTACAGGAAAAGGGCAGGAAAGTGGATGTGGGGAATGCCAGATCAGCCACGATCCTACTGAATGGAGGAGCAGGCTCAAGAGGCTGAATGGCGTATTGCTGTTCCTATTTCTTGTGGATCCCGAGCCCTTACCTCTGATACAGGGCCCTGGCTTCAGTATGTGCCATTACTGAGAGTGCTGATGTTCCCTTGTGTAATATCAACAACTTAGCAGCTGCTGAAACCTCTTGCTCCTTTGTTACCTCTGAACACAATATGCCAATGTGTTCAGGGGAATCGATGGCCACTTTATTGTCACCAGACCATTCACCCAGGTAATGTTCACGGGACTTGGGTTCAAAACCTGCCACGGCAGATGGTGGAATCTGAATTCAATATAAATCTGGAATTAAGAGTCAAATGATGAAATCGTTGTGGTTTGTTGTAAAAACTTATCTGGTTTCCTGCTGTCCAAACCTGGTCTGATCTACATGTGATTCAGATCCACTGTCAGCTGGTTGAATCTTCACTTCACTTTCAATCAAAACCTCCAGGCGGAGGTTCACTATAACCTCCCTACTTTTGTACTCCATTTAAAGGCCAATCTCCCTTTTGCCTTCCCGATTACTCACTGAACTTGGATGAAGAGTTCATGTCATCCTTACCACCTGCATTCTAATCAACTGTATCTACTGCAGTCTTGGCAATAGTACATTCACTTTACTTATCCAAGTAATTCATATAAATATAGTAAATAATTTTGTGCCCCAGCACTGATCCCTGTGGAACGTTGCTAGTTGTAAGTTGCGATCCTGAGCATGCCCCTTATCCCTCCTGTATCATTGGTTAGCCAATCATCTATCCATACGATTAGACTGTTTCCAATATCATGTGCATATCATTGGCTCTGCCAGCAAGTCTTCGCAAACCGTTCTTGAAAAAGTGGTGGTGAGCTACCTCTTAAATTGCTTCACAAATATGATGTGGTCTATAATAAAGGTTCAGGAGCGAGTTCCAGGATTTTGATCAATAACATTGAAGCAATGCGGATATGTCACAGTTGGAATGTTGTGTTCACACTTATCTCCTCTTGCTGGTTGAAGTGATGGAGTGGAAGTTGCTCTTGAACAGCCGCCACTCATATAATCAAGCCAGGCAGATCGATTGTGGCCAGAGACACTGCCATTTTGCCTTCTCATCAATCTACATTCTTTCCATCCAAGTTTTAGTCACATCAAACTGCCTCGCAATGCTGTATGGCCACAGTAAACTATAATAACGTGAAGATCGCTGGGTTGATTTTCTACATCCGACTGCAATATAATCACTGATCATTGTTTCCAGTTTTGGTGGAACAAACGACATTGTATTGGTGGATAATTACAGTTAGTGCAGACACAGCTATCCATCGATATATATTAATTCTGATCACTTCAATGGCCAAATTTCAATTCAGAAACCAAGTGCACTCGGCTGCTTGTAACATCGACAACATGACAAAGTGGCTCATAGGAGGAGAAATGGGGCATTGAGGACGAGTGAAATGTTTGCTTTTGGTCACCTCCACAATTGTTAGAAAAACAGGTTGAAACGATTCTTACAAGGTGGCTGAAGTAATAATGTGGCTGAACGCTTCAGACAGCGCAAAGTGGAAGATCACTTTCTAGTGGAAGAAAAAGATATTTCTTATTTCTGAAAGAACTGGGAAACAGAAGAGGGAATGAAATCTGACTTGGGAGCTATTTCCTATTTGTTGAGAATGTTGTTTCCTAACAGTCTTGGTTTAGAGCATAAGCTCTTCATCAGGAATAAAGGGTGGCCCAAGGGGCTGAGAGGTAAATGGGAAGGAAGTGGGGCTGGATGAATGGCAGCTGGGAGTGCAATAGGTAGATGGATGCAGGGATTGATGGTAATAGGTCAGAGATGAGTGTGGAGCAAATAGGTGAGAAGCAAGGTGGACAGGTATGACAGGTCAAGAGGTTGGTGTCGAATTGGAAGTTTGCATCTGGGACAAGGTGGGGAGAGGAAATGAGGAAACTGATGAAATCTACATTGATACCATGTGGTTGGAGGGTCCCAAGTCAGAAGGTGAGGTGTTTTTCTTACAAGCGTCCGGTAGCAAGAGTTTGGCAGTGGAGGCAGCCCAGGACTTGCATGTCCTTGGCGGAATGGGAGAGCGAGTTAAATCGTTCAGCCACAGGGCGTCGGTCGTTTAGTTTTAGTATCCCAGAGCTGTTCCCTGAAACGTTCCGCGAGTTGGCGTCCAGTTTCCCCAATGTGGATGAGACCATATTGCAAGCAATGGACATAATCTTATAAATAGATTGCATTAATCTTAGCCTGCCAGAGTTCTTTTCTTTAATTAAATTAATGATAATTTTAACTAAATTGGGTGACTGCATGAAACGGTTTGTTGGTCAGATTTGAATCATCACTCCCAAATAAGACAATGCTTTGAATATTAGTGAACTGCTCTTTTTGTAAAAAACCATAAGTTCTTGATGTATTTTCACAACTTACTGGTATTCATATCTGCACATTCAATGTCAAACTCTGACATCAGAAATGAAATTACACCATTAATTTTGACTTTCAATATTCGAAGAAGCAAATTAATAGCACACAGTCAATACCCAGTCTGATTAATATGAAATTAAATTTAACCAAAAAAACATAAAACCAAGCTGGGAGATAAGAAATGGGGGAAGGGCATAAAGCAAGAAATGCAGCATCATAGAAGGTGCTCCTCCAGGGAGTGTATTTTACCAACTACCGCTGCTAAATATAAACACTCTGATATGATCCTCCGGTTTTAATGTAAACCATAGCCCCATACAGTAGGTACCATTTAAATGAGTTAAAAATACAAGCCTTGAGCAAATCCAGCCTCCAGCCGGACCCCCCGCTTCTTGGAGCTTGGACCTTCCTCAAGCTCCGGCGGGTCGTTGAACTCCTGGGCTCCAGCTGCCACTCCTCCACTGAAGAAGCTTTGGGAAGCAGATGCAAAGGCAACATACAGAACAGAGCACCATTGTAAATGAAAGCAGCTTACGGAGACATTGGACAATAGCATCACATGGTTTTTACCCATCGACCTCTGGGTTATGTGCCCAGCACACTCACGCAGCACTACTCTGTTTCTGGGCTCCCAGTAGCTGGATTGTGGATCAGTTTAAAGTAGGTCCTATATCTCTGATTACATTGGTACACAAGGCAGTGAAGAAAGGTTTCAGCACACTGGCCTTCATCAATTAGGGAATTGAGTATAGATGTTGGCAAGTTATGTTGTAGTTATACAGGACGTTGATAAGGTTGCACCTGGAATATTGTGATCAGTTTGGTCCCCTTGGTGTTCTGACTTCTGACTTCTTCAACTCTGGGTTTGTGTTGAACTTGATGGGATACTTTGTCCAACTTAGCATGTTTAAACAGTATCGCTCAGATGATTCATTTGAAACTTTTCAGGAAGTGAGCTCAATAAGATTGAACTATTCAAAGTTACTTGGACCCTATTTTAAAATTACATCAGGACCAGTAGTCAGAGACACGTACAGCATGGAAACAGACCCTTCAGTCCAACTTGTCCATGCTGACCTGATATCCTAAATTAATCTAGTCCCATTTGACAGCACCTGACCCATATATTCTGGCAGCTCATTTCATATATGTACCAGCCCCTGCATGAAGACGTTGTCTCTTTAATATATTTCGCCTCTCACCCTAAACCTATGCCCTCTAGTTCTGGACTCCCCCACTCCTGAGAAAAGACCTTGTCTATTACCCTGTCCATACCCCTCATGATTTTGTAACTTCTATTAGGTCACTCCTCTGCCTCCGATGCTTCAGGTAAAACAGCTCCAGCCTATTCAGCCTCTCCCTGGAGCTCAAACCCTACAACCCCCAGCATCATTCCCATAAATCGTTTCTCATGGAGAAGTTAACGTTTCAGTCCTGAAGAAGGGTTAATACTCAAAACGCTGACTACTCCACATTCTGAGGCTGTATTCTCCCAACCCCCTGCTTGCAACTTCGGGTTGCAATATGTAGTGGCTCAGTGGTTACCACTGCAGCCTGACAGCGCACGGGACCCAGGTTTGATTCCAGCCTTGGATAGCTGTCTGTGAGGAGTTTGCACAATCTCCCAGTGTCTGCATGGGTTTTCTCTGGGCGATCCTGTCTTCTTACATAAACCAAAGATGTGCAGGTCATGTTGATTGGCCATGCTTAATTTCCCATAGAGTTAGGTACATTAGTTAGAGGGAAATGGGTGTGGATGGGTTACTCTTCGGAGGGTTTGTGTGGACTTGTTGGGACAAATGGCCTATTTCCTGTAGCTAATCTCATCTGCACTATTCTTGTCTCTAACAAATGGCAGAGTCGACTCGACGGGCCCAATGGCCTAACTTCTGCTCCGATGGTCTTGCGGTCTGAGGTTTATTTGGATCATTTCATTGACGATGTGCAGTCCCTGGCTCAATGAGCAGCAGTGCCCCCGCTGGTGCTTCCGCAAGTTGCAAGCAAACATGAACCTCTTCCCACACTCGGGCCAGCTGAAGAGCCTCCCACTGCTGAAGGACACACAGGTGTTTCAGCAGGGTGGAGGAATTGCTGAAGGCCTTCCCGCACTCAGGTCAGCAGAATGGCCTCCCCCCCCCCCCCCCCCCCCCGCCCCCGTGTGGACCAGCTGGTGCTTCCGCAGTGTGGAGGAGCGGATAAAGCCCTTCCCACACTCGGGGCAGGAGAACGGCTTCTCCCCGGTGTGGACGGACTGGTGCCTCAGCAGGGCTGAGGAATTGCTGAAGGACTTCCTGCACTTAGGGCAACTGAACGACCACTCCCCCATGTGGACTCACCAATGGGCCAGCAGGTCGGAGGAAAGAGCAAAGCCCTTCCTGCACTCGGGGCAGAAGAACGGCCTCTCCTCAGTGTGGACCCACTGGTGTCTCAGTAGGTGGGAAGAACTGCTGAGGGCCATCTCGCACTTGGGGCCGGAGAACAGCCTTCCCCAGTGTGGACCAACTGGTGCGGCAGCAGGCAGAGGAATCACTGAAGGCCTTCCTACACTCAGGGCAGCAGAAGGGCCTCTTCCCCTCTGTAGACCCACTGGTGCTTCAGAACCCTTTTAAATTTCACAGTATCCTTCTGATAGGAGACCAGAATTGCACACAATATTCCAAAAGTGGTCTAACCAATGTCTTGTACAGCCACAACATAACTTCCCAACTCCAATACTCAGTCAGAGGATTGCGAAAGCTTTCAAAACCCACAAAAAACAAACAGGAAAGAATGGAGGGACAAACCGAATTTTTGAAAGTCAGCTTGGAAGCATCAATGAGAAATCGGCGGACTGGGTTTATTGGGGACCCGTTCTCCTTAAATACACTATATACGTATTCCTCTTCTGCTCTTCGTAGTTTCTCTGTGCTGCAGTGTGTAGTGGCTCGTTGAAGTAATGTCCTGCTGCAGCAACGTTTGTGGGTGTTGGGATGATTGTTTCTGTGGTTAAGTATTTGGTTTGTGTGTGTTGTTTTTCTGTAGACGCTAGTTTGAAGTTCCCCGTTTGCTGTTCGCTCTACTGTGACATCTAAGAATGGTACTTTGTTGTTGTTCTCCTCTTCAAACCAGGAGCCCCCCTCAGGCCCAAAGCCTCACCATTTGGAACACCAGTATACAGACGAGTCAAAGGCCTCCACTGAAAACACCAAGTCGAAGATTCACGCCACTCCATTTACTCCATCCAAGAATTCCTGAACACCAAAGACACTAAGATAGAAGAGTATGGAATAATGCTGTCCTTTGACATAACAGCCCTGTTCACACCATTAACATCAACTTGGCCAAAGAAAACTGGAGACACTACTCGAAGAACCAGAGACACAAACACAGCACCAACTTCATCAGCAAAGATAGCACTGTCAACCTCGTAGAACTGTGTCTTACCCCCCACTTCGTATTCAGTAACAAGCCCTCCAAACAAATCAACGAAACACCCATGAAACCACCAGTATCAGGATTCCTCGCAGAAGCAATAATGCAGAGACTCGAACAAACAGCCCTTCCAACGATCCACCCAAACTTTGGGTCCACTACAGTGTTGACACTTTTGTCATCAAAAACTGAAACAAATTAGAGGAAACCTACAACACCATCAACAATATCCTCGCTGACATAAAATTCACAAAAGAGGAGAACAACAACAAAGTGCCATTTCTGGATGTCACAGTAGAGCAAACAGTCAATGGTAAATTCAAAACAGCCTCTACAGGAAAACAACGCACACGAACTACTTAACTACAGAAGCAATCATCCCTCCACATACAAACAAATCTGAATCAGGACACTATTTCAACGAGCCACGACACACTGCAGCACCCAGGAACGACGATAAATAATTACACAGCGCATTTAAGAAGAATGGGTAGCCTGCACCCCTGAAAATGGTTTCCCTGACCGGGAATCGAACCCGGGCCGCGGCGGTGAGAGCACCAAATCCTAACCACTAGACCACCAGGGAGATGCGGATTGTGCTTGTCAGCTCTCCTAAAAATTACTTTCCTGCCCGGAAATCGAACCTGGGCCGCGGTCGTCAGCAAGCTTTCACCTGTGCAACCAACAATGTCATTTCTTGTATCCATTGCTCCCGATGCGGTCTCCTCGACATTGGGGAGGCTGGAGACTCCTCGCAGAGTCCACTCACGGTGCTTGAGGGGATATTTCCAGGACAACCGCAACAATCAACCCCATCGCCCTCTGGCCCAACATTTCAACACCCCCTCCCAATCTGCCGAGGACATGCAAGTCCTGGGCCTCCTCCATCGCCGCTCCCTCCCCACCCGATGCCTGGAGGAAGAACGCCCCATCTTCCGCCTCAGATAAATTCAAACCCAGAACATTAATGTCGACTTCACCAGTTTCCTCATTTCCCCTCCCCACACCTTACTTCAGTTCCAAACTTCCAGCACAGTGCTATCCTCATGACCTGTCCTACCTGCCAATCTCCCTTCCCACCTATCCGCTCCACCCTCCTCTCTGACCTGTCACCTCCATCCCCACCCCCATTCACCTATTGTACTCTTTGCTACCTTCGGCCCAGCACACCCCCACCCCCCAATTTATCTCTCCGCCCTGGAGGCGTCCTGCTTCCATTCAGGATGAAGGGCTTTTGCCCGAAAAGTCGATTTTCCTGCTCCTCGGAAGCTGTCTGACCTGCTGTGCTTTTCCAGCACCACTCTGATCTAAACTCTGGTTTCCAGCATCTGCAAACCGCACTTTTGCCTACCCAATAAACCCAGTGTGTCGATTTCACATCAACAAACTGACACAAGCAGACATAACGTGTGCAGAAACCCTAGCCACATTACTTTACATAAAAGACATCTGGGAAATGATGTCCAGACAACTCAACGCTCTCAGCATCATGGTAGCCCACAAACCTACCAACACACTTAAACAGCGGCTAATGAACCTGGAATAGCCTATACAAACAACCCGCAAACGAATTTTATTTACAAAATACCATACAAGGAAATATATACATGAACTCTGCTGCACAGTTCTCTGTGGCAAGAAATGCTGGGATGAGATAAGGAAGATTTTTTTCAGCCAAAACGAATCGGCACTGACTGGACAGCCATTTAAAATCAACGCTGTCAGCCCAGGATGGAAGATCCAACAGGATGAACAGATTTCTTATTTCCTGAAGATTTACAAAGCTGAGACTGGGTTTTGGTGTTTGTTCCCTTTCCACTCCCAGGAGCCGCAGTGGTTGGCGAGGTGAGTTGGAGAAAGTGAAGTATGTCCATGAGCAGCGTGTGGGGCGATTTCAGCTTCCCCTCCTCTGACAGCGCTGTGACGTGGCTCTGATGTTCTCAGGGACACTTACTGACGCAAGACAGTGAAAAGATTCCCATTCCCGCAAATCAGGAATTCAAACCGTATGCCGGCTTCAGGACAATGAGAAAGATTAATTGGAGTGTGTGAAGAAGCTGTGAGCTGCATTTCAAAGAGGTAGGTGGAGTCAGATGCGTCATCCATTGCGCCCCTGGCACTGAGCGTACCTGACGCCACCATGCTGCAGAGTTCTGACGTTAACACGGACATGCGCAGCAATGGGAACATTCACAAGAGGAACAGTCAAAGATAATCACCGTCACTGCTTCCCTTCCATTGTCCCAACTTGGTGAAGCAGTATCTTTCACTGGCAAATAAAACACATTCGTCCTCAGGTGCCTGCTTCATTTCGATCACGACTTCACGCCCCTCACTGTTCTCGTCTCATTTCCAAACACTTGGCTCATAGCCTCAAAAGTAGCTCTGTGGGTATCTGCTTGTTCCACCCTGACAGGCAATGGGTTGCAGATTTCCAACCCCTCCACTGATGTGAATCTTAAAGAAGAAACCGGGGAACAGTCTTCCTTTCTTTTTGACGACATTTCTCAACTGTAGTCGGCAAGGTTCACACCTGCGTGGGGAAACCGCAATCGATCTCAAATCCATCGTATTAACCACTCGACCCACGAATAAAGAACCACACTGACAGCTTCATTTTCCAGGTCTCCCTGCCTGTGGAGCTGAGAAAGAGTGAGTTATTGCTGGATTTGTTTGAATACAATCACTTCACAGGTTTCGAAAGGGTTACATATCTGCACATGGCGAGTCTGGTTGTTTCATCACGAAAGATGCAATAAACTTTCAGTTAAAAGCAAAAACAGAAATTGCAGGAGCAACTCAGCAGGTCAGGCACCATCGGTGGAAAGAGAATCAGAGACAATATTTCAGAACTCTGTTTTCTCCCACAGGTACTGCCAAACCGGCTGAGTTCCTCCAGCAGCTCCTCTTTGTGTCTCTGATTCTCAGCATCCGCAGTCCTTTACGTTAGAAATTAAATCAATTCAGCCTCATGTGCAGGAATGAGAATCCTTTCAATTTCCCAAAAAATTGGCAGAGATTTCAAGGCATTTGGAAAAAAAAGTAAAAGTGACATTAGGAAGAACACTTTCTTGTCCCTGTCTGACCGTGACAAGGAGGCAGATTCAAGAACACAAAAGGGAATTCGGTGGTCATGTCCAAAGTCACAATGTGGAGATTTACAGGGCGAAGGCAAGAGAATGATACGAATCGAGACTCTCATTTAATTGCTGTGTAGAACCAGCAGAGCTAATGTGGGCCTCAAATTGCGCTGTGACACGTGTTGTGAATCAGAGTGAACTCACAGTTCAATCAACGGAAGGTGGGGATTTAGAAAAGTTTATATTTATACAATCTCCTCACGTCAACGCAACAACAAAGTGGTTTAATTATCCGCCAGTGGAGAGAACCCGGTTCCTGGAGATGGGACAAAGAGCTGGCTCAGGGATATCAGTCCACATTGCTCTCTTTGCCACGAGTTCAGACGGAGAACATTGGAGGGACAAAGGAGAGAATAACGATCTGTGTCGGAGGGTGACTAACTGTTCATGGAGACTATTCCTGGCTAACAATAAGTCGTGTGTAACAGCAGACGATGTGATAACAAGGCCTCGTGTGGGCGTGGTCGGGATGAAGAGCATGCGGGAGTTCGGGTCCAAATAATATTGAACTCGATCTTGAAGACTGGAGGATTCCAAACGGAAAATGAGGCGCTGGTCTTCCATCTGGAGCGGAGCTTTGCTGCATGCCTGAGACAGAGATGTGGGCCAGGGAACAGGGTGGCGTGTTAAAGTGACAGGCAACCAGAAGCTCATCGCCTCTGGGTGGGCTCAAACCACCAACCTTTCGGTTAACAGCCGAACGCGCTGACCAATTGCGCCACAGAGACAGGCGATGACATGGGCTGCGCCATCGCTTAGGGAAGGCTATTAGTGAATTCATAATTCAGCCTCCCGGCCTCGAATTCCAGTTGTCGTCTATCAGTTTTACTTTTCCATAATAAAGCCTGGGACATTCATTGTGGAGACACCGGGGACAGGCTGGAGACACATCCATGTCAGGAGGAACTAGCTTTCTTACTCCGGGACGTCACCCTTCGAGCCTTTCCGTGTTTTGCCTGTTCCCGAGTTCTCTCATTGGCTCGGAGGCGAGAAGGTGTTTGAATTCCTGATGTGCAGGAACGACAATTCTTTCAATGTCTCAGATCAGGTCATGTCCCGAGAACATCAGAGTCAATCTCCCGGCCTCTTCAACAAGGGGACGCTGTCTGCACTGTATCAACTCAGTCGGACAGTTCATCTTTCATTCTCCTCGAAATCCGCTTCCCAAAGAGTTTCAAAAGATTCACAAAGCTGGAGACTGGGATTTCTGTTTTGCTTCATGAACATTTTTCCATTTCCTAACTGACAATATTTTGCAAAAATCTCTTCCCAATTGTACGCCATGATTCATTTCCAGGGATGAGGAATTTCCATTTTGGAGAGACATTTCCAAGGTTGGGAATGTTCGCTTTGGAGCAAAGAAGGTAAACTGGAGAGTTCCTGGGGCGGTTGGTCATGATGGGAGAAGAAGCGGTGGGAATGGGCAGATTAATGATCAGAAGAATCAATTGCCACTGACCAGAGTCAGTTACCAGAGGACAGGGAATGAAGTTCTTGAATGAAAAGCAGCACCTGTGCCGAATAAACACAGAGAATACTGCAGAAAGCCAACAGGTCGAGCAGCATCTGTGGAAAGGTAAACAGAGCTGACGTTGTGAGGCTGGTACGTTGTTTGTTCACAACCCGAGTTTCCTGCATGGCAATCAATTCCCAGACCTGAGAAAACTGGATTTTATCGAGACGGGTTTTGTGAAGTTTGAGCGATAATGCAGCCAAAAGGAAGTCATTTAAAATCGCCAGTGAAGAAAGCATAGTCAGCAGGTTACCACCCTGAGCGGGGGAGCCCCAAAGGATCTCTACGCCAGCACCTTAAGTGTTCGGCGACAACGACACGCCCAAAGTTGTGGTCTAAAATTTCTCATGGAATGGTTCTAACAGGAAAGGTGAGTATTGGGCTTTTCCAGTCCGCGCCATAGTTCCAACGTATTCTGTTCCCCTGGATTTGATCAGGACAGAGGAGGCTGATGGGAGATCGAACTGAACTACACACATTGATGAGGGATAGAGCGGGTGGGAAGGATCCATTCCCATGCGTAGAGAGATTAATAATCAGGGCCGAAAATAAGGAGCCACTTCAAGAAATTTGGGGTTCATTCAGCAAAGCTAATGTAGAACTGTTCACAGAAAATTGTGATGAAAGTCTCTCGAGTTATTTTGATGAGAAGTGTTGATGATGCTAATACACTCGGTAGGATGAACGTAGATTGGTAAATGTATTTGGTGACAGTTCTGTTCTAGCCCTGTGAGCTAAACCTGGATCTGAAGGAATAAAAGGGACATTAACAACATCGATCTGAAATTGGATACGTGACAAGAAACAGAGCCATCATTAACAGTTGGCTTTTGAACTGGAGAAGGTTTCTCGTGAAATTAGCTTGAGGCTTGAGGTATGCAAGGTCAAGATAATTTAGGTAAAACACGGAAACGCTATCCTCATTAGCAGACAGTGAAAGGATTACAAGACGCAAATTAAACATTTTCAACAAGTGATACAGTGGACTGGGAAGATAAGTATTATAAACTGTGAACAACAAAGTTCTTGAGCACAACACTTACATTCAAAGACGAAAACATCCAGGTCCTGATTAATCAGATTGCATTGTGGTGCTTTTCTGCAAAACATCCACTTGCAATATCCTACAAAAGAGTGACAAAACCCATCCCTGTCAGCCCAGGATCGAAAAAGGGATGAACGTTTGCTGATTTTCTGAAGATTCACAAAGCTAAGACTGGGTTTTGGTGATTGTTTCCTTTCCACTCCCAGGAGTCGCAGTGGTTGAGGCGGTGAGTTGGGGAAAGTAAAATGTGGCCGTGAGCAGCGTGTGGGGCTATTTCAGCTTCCCCTCATCTGACAGCGCTGTTTCTTGACTCTGATGTTCTCGGGGACACTTACTGACGTGAGACAGTGAAAAGATTCCCATTCCCGCAGATGGGGAATTCAAACCATATGCCGGCTTCAGGATAATAAGAAAAATTAATTGGGGTGTGTGAAGAAGCTGTGAGCTGCATTTCAAACAGGTAGGTGGAGTCAGATGCGTCATCCATTGCGCCCCGCTCCTGTGCGTATCTCACGCCACCATGCTGCAGAGTTCTGACGTTAACACGGACATGCGCAGCAATGGGAACCTTCACAAGGTGAACAACCAAAGATAATCACCGTCATGATTCCCTTCCACAGGCCCAACTTTGTGAAGCAGTATCTTTCACTGGCAAAGGAAACACCCTTGTCCTCAGGTGCCTGCTTCATTTCGATCAGGATTTCATGCCCCTCACTGTTCTAATCTCATTTCCAAACACTTTGCTCACAGCCTCAAACGAAGCTCTGCGGGTATCTGCTTGATCCACCCGAACAGGCAGTGGGTTGCAGATTCCAGACCAGCCCCAATGTGAGTGAAATACTTTTCCCCCTCCACTGATTTGAATCTTAAAGAAGAAGCCGGGGAGCAAGCTCCCTTTCTTTTCGACGACATTTGTCATTTTGTATTCGGCAGGGTTCACACCTGCGTGGGGAAACCGCAATGGATTTCAAGTCCATCGCATTCGCCACTTGGCCCACCAATACAGAACCACACTGACAGCTTCACTTCCCAGGTCTCTCTGCCTGTGGAGCTGCGAAAGAGTGAATAATCGCAGAGTTTGTTTGAATCCAATCACTTCACAGTTATTCGAAAGAGTTAAATATCTGCACACGGTGTTTGCAGATATTTAGGTGTTTCATCCCAAAAGATGAAATGAACTTTCAGTTCAAAACAAAACTAGAAATTGCAGGAGGAAATCAGCAGGTCAGGCGACATCCGTGGAAAGAGAATCAGATACAACATTTCGGAATTCTGTTTTCTCCGACAGGTACTGTCAAACCTGCCGAGTTTCTCTTTTTGTCTCGGCTTCTCCGCATCCGCAGTCCCTGACATTCGACATTAATTCAATTCAAAAACCCCTTTGTGGAGAAGATTTCCGTTTGGGGAACATTTTCCTGACCCCATCAAAAGCGCACAGCTTTGAAACCAAGAAAGAACAGCGAACACACCGCCCCTGGGTGGGCTCGAACCACCAACCTTTCAGTTAACAGCCGAACGCGCTGACCAATTGCGCCACAGAGACAGACGACAACGAGGCCTGCGCCATCGCTTAGGGGAGGCTATTAGTGAATTCATAATTCAGCCTCCACGCCTAGAATTACAATTGTCATCTATCAGTTTTACTTTTCCATAATAAAGCCTGGGAGATTTATTGTGGAGACACCGGGGACAGTCTGCAGACACATCCATGTCAGGAGGAACTAGCTTTCTTACTCCGGGGCCGTCGCCCTTCGAGCCTTTCAGTGTTTTGCCTGTTCCCGATTTCTCTCATTGGCTCGGAGGCGAGAAGGGGTTTGAATTCCTGATGTGCAGGAATGACAATTCTTTCAATGTCTCAGATCAGTTCATGTCCCGAGAACCTCAGAGTCAATCTCCCGGCCTCTTCCACAAGGGGACGCTGTCTGGACTGTCTCTACTCAGTCGGACAGTTCATCTTTCATTCTCCTCTAAATCCGCTTCCCAAAGAGTTTCAAAAGATTCACAAAGCTGGAGACTGGGATTTCTGTTTTTCCTCATGAACATTTTTCCATTTCCTAACTGACAATATTTTGCCAAAATCTCTTCCCAATTATACACATTGCGTCATGTCCAGGGATGAGGAATTTCCATTTTGGAGAGACATTCCCAAGGTTGGGAATGTTCGCTTTGGAGCAAAGAAGGTTAACTGGAGATTTCCTGGGGCTGTTGGTAATGATGGGAGAAGAAGCGGTGGGAATGGGCAGATTAATGATCAGAAGAACCAATTGCCACTGACCAGAGTCAGTTACCAGAGGACAGGGATTGAAGTTCTTGAATGAAAAGCAGCACTTGTGCCGAATAAACACAGAGAATACTGCAGAAAGCCAACAGGTCGAGCAGCATCTGTGGAAAGGTAAACAGAGCTGACGTTGTGAGGCTGGTACGTTGTTTGTTCAGAACCCGAGGTTCCTGCATGGCAATCAATTCCCAGACATGAGAAAACGTGGCTTTATTGAGCCGGGTTTTGTGAAGTTTGAGCGATAGTGCAACCAACAGGAAGTCATTTAAAATCGCCAGCGAAGAAAGCATAGTCAGCAGGTTACCAGCCTGGGCGGGGGAGCCCCAAAGCATCTCTACGCCAACACCTTAAGTGTTCGGCCACAGCTAAGCGCCCAAAGTTGTGGTCTAAAATTTCTCATGGAATGGTTCTAACAGGAAAGGTGAGTATTGGGCTTGTCCTGTCCGCGCCATAGCCCCAACGTATCCTGTTTCCCTGGATTTGATCAGGACGGAGGAGGCTGATGGGAGATCGAACTGAACTACACACATTGATGAGGGATAGAGCGGGTGGGAAGGATCCATTCCCATGCGTAGAGAGATTAATAATCAGGGCCTAAAATAAGGAGCCACTTCAAGAAATTTGGGGTTCATTCAGCAAAGCTAATGTAGAACTGTTCACAGAAAATTGTGATGAAAGTCTCTCGAATTATTTTGATGAGAAGTGTTGATGATGCTAATACAATCGGTAGGATGAACGTAGATTGGTAAATGTATTTGGTGACAGTTCTGTTCTCGCCCTGTGAGCGAAACCTGGATCTGAAGGAATAAAAGGGACATTAACAACATCGATCTGAAATTGGATACGTGACAAGAAACAGAGCCATCATTAACAGTTGGCTTTTGAACTGGAGAAGGTTTCTCGTGAAATTAGCTTGAGGCTTGAGGTATGCAAGGTCAAGATAATTTAGGTAAAACACGGAAACGCTTTCCGCATTAGCAGACAGTGAAAGGATTACAAGACGCAAATTAAACATTTTCAATAAGTGATAAGTGGACTGGGAAGATAAGTATTATAAACTATGAACAACAAAGTTCTGGAGCACAACCCTTTCATTCAAAGACCGAAAACATCCAGGACCTGATTAATCAGATTGCATTGTGGTGCTTTTCTGCAAAACATCCACTTGCAATATCCTACAAAAGAGTGACAAAACCCATCCCTGTCAGCCCAGGATAGAAAATCCGAAGGGATGAACGTTTGCTGATTTTCTGAAGATTCACAAAGCTAAGACTGGGTTTTGGTGATTGTTTCCTTTCCACTCCCAGGAGCCGCAGTGGTTGAGGCGGTGAGTTGGGGAAAGTAAAATGTGGCCGTGAGCAGCGTGTGGGGCTATTTCAGCTTCCCCTCATCTGACAGCGCTGTGACTTGACTCCGATGTTCTCAGGGACATTGACTGACGCGAGACAGTGAAAAGATTCCCATTCCCGCAGATCGGGACTTCAAACCGTATGCCGGCTTCAGGACAATGAGAAAGATTAATTAGGGTGTGTGAAGAAGCTGTGAGCTGCATTTCAAACAGGTAGGTGGAGTCAGATCCGTCATCCATTGCGCCCGGGCCCTGTGCGTATCTAACGCCACCATGCTTCAGAGTTTCTGACGTTAACACGGACATGCGCAGCAATGGGAACCTTCACAAGGTGAACAACCAAAGATAATCACCGTCACTGATTCCCTTCCACAGGCCAACTTTGTGAAGCAGTATCTTTCACTGGCAAAGGAAACACCCTTGTCCTCAGGTGCCTGCTTCATTTCGATCACGATTTCAAGCCTCTCACTGTTCTAATCTCATTACCAAACACTTGACTCAGCCTCAAAGGAAGCTCTGCGGGTATCTGCTTGTTCCACCCGAACAGGCAGTGAGTTGCAGATTCCCACCAGTCCCAATGTGAGTGAAATACCTTTCCCCCTCCACTGATTTGAATCTTAAAGAAGAAGCCGGGGAGCAAGCTCCCTTTCTTTTCGACGACATTTGTCATTTTGTAGTCGGCCGGGGTCACACCTGCGTGGGGAAACCGCAATGGATTTCAAGTCCATCGCATTAACCACTCGGCCCACGAATGCAGAACCACACTGACAGCTTCACTTCCCAGGTCTGTCTGCCTGTGGAGCTGAGAAAGAGTGAATCATCGCAGAGTTTGTTTGAATCCAATCACTTCACAGTGATTCGAAAGGGTTAAATATCTGCACACGATGTTTGCAGATATTTAGGTGTTTCATCCCAAAAGATGAAATGAACTTTCAGTTCAAAACAAAACTAGAAATTGCAGGAGAAAATCAGCAGGTCAGGCAACATCCATGGAAAGAGAATCAGATACAACATTTCAGAATTCTGTTTTCTCCGACAGGTACTGTCAAACCTGCCGAGTTTCTCTTTTTGTCGCGGCTTCTCCGCATCCGCAGTCCCTGACATTCGACATTAATTCAATTCAAAAACCCCTTTGTGGAGAAGATTTCCGTTTGGGGAACATTTTCCTGACCCCATCAAAAGCGCACAGCTTTGAAACCAAGAAAGAACAGCGAACACACCGCCCCTGGGTGGGCTCGAACCACCAACCTTTCAGTTAACAGCCGAACGCGCTGACCAATTGCGCCACAGAGACAGACGACAACGAGGCCTGCGCCATCGCTTAGGGGAGGCTATTAGTGAATTCATAATTCAGCCTCCACGCCTAGAATTACAATTGTCATCTATCAGTTTTACTTTTCCATAATAAAGCCTGGGAGATTTATTGTGGAGACACCGGGGACAGTCTGCAGACACATCCATGTCAGGAGGAACTAGCTTTCTTACTCCGGGGCCGTCGCCCTTCGAGCCTTTCAGTGTTTTGCCTGTTCCCGATTTCTCTCATTGGCTCGGAGGCGAGAAGGGGTTTGAATTCCTGATGTGCAGGAATGACAATTCTTTCAATGTCTCAGATCAGTTCATGTCCCGAGAACCTCAGAGTCAATCTCCCGGCCTCTTCCACAAGGGGACGCTGTCTGGACTGTCTCTACTCAGTCGGACAGTTCATCTTTCATTCTCCTCTAAATCCGCTTCCCAAAGAGTTTCAAAAGATTCACAAAGCTGGAGACTGGGATTTCTGTTTTGCTTCATGAACATTTTTCCATTTCCTAACTGACAATATTTTTCCAAAATCTCTTCCCAATTATACACCTTGCGTCATGTCCAGGGATGAGGAATTTCCATTTTGGAGAGACATTCCCAAGGTTGGGAATGTTCGCTTTGGAGCAAAGAAGGTTAACTGGAGATTTCCTGGGGCTGTTGGTAATGATGGGAGAAGAAGCGGTGGGAATGGGCAGATTAATGATCAGAAGAACCAATTGCCACTGACCAGAGTCAGTTACCAGAGGACAGGGATTGAAGTTCTTGAATGAAAAGCAGCACTTGTGCCGAATAAACACAGAGAATACTGCAGAAAGCCAACAGGTCGAGCAGCATCTGTGGAAAGGTAAACAGAGCTGACGTTGTGAGGCTGGTACGTTGTTTGTTCACAACCCGAGGTTCCTGCATGGCAATCAATTCCGACACACGAGAAAACGGGACTTTATTGAGACGGGTTTTGTGAAGTTTGAGCCATAATGTAACCAACAGGAAGTCATTTAAAATCGCCAGCGAAGAAAGCATAGTCAGCAGGTTACCATCTTGAGCGGGGGAGCCCCAAAGGATCTGTACGCCAACACCTTAAGTGTTCGGCCACAACTACACGCCCAAAGTTGTGGTCTAAAATTTCTCATGGAATGGTTCTAACAGGAAAGGTGAGTATTGGGCTTGTCCTGTCCGCGCCATAGCCCCAACGTATCCTGTTCCCCTGGATTTGATCAGGACAGAGGAGGCTGATGGGAGATCGAACTGAACTGCACACATTGATGAGTGATAGAGCGGGTGGGAAGGATACATTTCCATGCGTAGAGAGATTAATAATCAGGGCCGAAAATAAGGAGCCACTTAAAAAGATATGGGGTTCATTCAGCAAAAGAGAATTGTGATGAAAGTCCCTCGAATTATTTTGATGAGAAGTGTTGATGATGCTAATACAATCGGTAGGATGAACGTAGATTGGTAAATGTATTTGGTGACAGTTCTGTTCTAGCCCTGTGAGCGAAACCTGAATCTAAAGAAATAAAAAAAAGGGATATTAACAACATCGATCTGAAATTGGATACGTGACAAGAAACAGAGCCATCATTAACAGTTGGCTTTTGAAGTGGAGAAGGTTTCTCGTGAAATGAGCTTGAGGCTTGAGGTATGCAAGGTCAAGATAATTTAGGTAAAACACGGAAACGCTATCCTCATTAACAGACAGTGAAAGGATTGAAAGACGCAGCCTAAACATTTTCGATAAGTAATACAGGGGACTGGGAAGATAAGTATTATAAACTGTGAACAACAAAGTTCTTGAGCACAACACTTACATTCAAAGACCGAAAACATCCAGATCCTGATTAATCAGATTGCATTGTGGTGCTTTTGTACAAAATATCGACTTGCAATGTCCTACAAAAGAGTGACAAAACCCAATCCTGTCAGCCCAGGATAGAAAATCCGAAGGGATGAACGTTTGCTGATTTTCTGAAGATTCACAAAGGTAAGACTGGGTTTTGGTGATTGTTTCCTTTCCACTCCCACAAGCCGCAGTGGTTGGGGCGGTGAGTTGGGGAAAGTGAAATGTGCCCGTGAGCAGTGTGTGGGGCGATTTCAGCTTCCCCTCATCTGACAGCGCTGTGACTTGACTCTGATGTTCTCAGGGACATTGACTGACGCGAGACAGTGAAAAGATTCCCATTCCCGCAGATCGGGAATTCAAACCGTATGCCGGCTTCAGGACAATGAGAAAGATTAATTGTGGTGTGTGAAGAAGCTGTGAGCTGCATTTCAAACAGGTCGGTGGAGTCAGATGCGTCATCCATTGCGCCCCGCCCCTGTGCGTATCTAACGCCACCATGCTGCAGAGTTCTGACGTTAACACGGACATGCGCAGCAATGGGAACCTTCACAAGGTGAACAACCAAAGATAATCACCGTCACTGATTCCCTTCCACAGGCCCAACTTTGTGAAGCAGTATCTTTCACTGGCAAAGGAACCATCCTTGTCCTCAGGTGCCTGCTTCATTTCGATCACGATTTCAAGCCCCTCACTGTTCTAGTCTCATTTCCAAACACTTTGCTCATTGTTTCAAAATAAACTCTGCGGGTATCTGCTTGTTCCACCCGAAGAGGCAGTGGGTTGCAGATTCCCACCAGTCCCAATGTGAGTGAAATACTTTTCCCCCTCCACTGATTTGAATCTTAAAGAAGAAGCCGGGGAGCAAGCTCCCTTTCTTTTCGACGACATTTGTCATTTTGTACTCGGCAGGGTTCACACCTGCGTGGGGAAACCGCAATGGATTTCAAGTCCATCGCATTCGCCACTCGGCCCACCAATACAGAACCACACTGACAGCTTCACTTCCCAGGTCTGTCTGCCTGTGGAGCTGAGAAAGAGTGAATCATCGCAGAGTTTGTTTGAATCCAATCACTTTACAGTGATTCGAATGGGTTAAATATCTGCACACGGTGTTTGCAGATATTTAGGTGTTTCATCCCAAAAGATGAAATGAACTTTCAGTTCAAAACAAAACTAGAAATTGCAGGAGGAAATCAGCAGGTCAGGCAACATCCGTGGAAAGAGAATCAGATACAACATTTCAGAATTCTGTTTTCTCCGACAGGTCCTGTCAAACCTGGCGAGTTTCTCTTTTTGTCTCGGCTTCTCCGCATCCGCAGTCCCTGACATTCGACATTAATTCAATTCAGAAATCCCTTTGTGGAGAAAATTTCCGTTTGGGGACATTTTCCTGACCCCATTAAAAGCGGACGGCTTTGAAGCGAGGGAAGAACAGAGAACACACCACCCCTGGGTGGGCTCGAACCACCCACCTTTTGGTTAACAGCCGAACGCGCTGACCAATTGCGCCACAGAGACAGGCGTTGGCGTGGTCTGCGCCATCGCTTAGGGGAGGCTATTAGTGAATTCATAATTCAGCCTCCCCGCCTAGAATTACAATTGTTGTCTCCCGCGCAGTCTTGCGAGAGATCCTGGCTTTCTTAACTTGACTTGTGCAAAATGCCCGATTAAACTTCACAAAAAGAACCTTCGTTAAACGAGGCTGGGCTCCCTGGAGTAAGAATGGGACAGGAAGTGAAATGATTGGAGATAGCATTGAACAGTTTGACGTGTTTACTTCCCTAATTTTCTTATCCCTGTGCCAATTGGCACGTGGCTTGGGCAGTAATGTTATTACACACACTGGACCAGTGGGATTTGAACCTGAGCCTTAGGGCTCTATGGGAGACTACAGCTGCACCACAAAAAAAACTGTAGTAAATAGGTCCTCTTCTGTTGAATGAGAGGAAACAGTTTCCTCCTCAACATGAGACACGACCACTGTACCCTCCGTGTCCATTACAATAAATTGAGCCGCCTCCTGTTGAATGAATGAATGGGAACCCCTCTCTGAGCTCCAAGAAGCGGGGGGCCCGGCTGGAGGCTGGATTTGCTCAAGGCTTGTATCTATTAACTTTTTAAAATGGTACCTACTGTATGGGAGTATGGTTTACACTAAAACCGGAGGGTCATGTCAGAGTGTTTGTTTATATTTAGCAGTTGTTGTTGGTAAAATACACTCCCTGGAGGAGCACCTTCTATGATGCTGCATTTCTTGCCTTCTGCCCTTCCCCGATTTGTTATCTCTCATCTCGATTTTACATTTTCAGTCAAATTTAATTTCACATTCATCAGCCTTGGTATTCACTGTGTATTATTGATTAATCTGTTGGATTGTTGTAAAACAAAATTAATGGTGTAATTTCATTTATGTTGTCTGAGTTTGACATTGAATGTGCAGGTGTGAATGCCAGTAAGTTGTAAAAATAAATCAAGAATTGTGCTTTTTAAACAAAAAGACGAGTTCAATGGTATTACTGGCATTGTCTCCTTTGAGGATGATGATTATAGTCTGACCAACAAACCATTTCATGCAGTCACCCAGTTTAATTAAAGTCTTTTGGAAAATAATTCTGGCAGGCAAAGATTTATACAACCCAAAATACAGTTGGTTATCATGTGTATTCTTATCTTTTAAGCCATAACAGATGGCATCGCGTGGCGATTTGAGACTGAAACTTCGCTGGAAAGAATGGAGATTGATGAGGGAAGTCAAAATGGCAGAGTCTCGGGCCACAATCTATCAGTCTGGCTTGATTGCATGAGCGGTGGTTCTTCAAAAGCACCTTCCAAGTCATGACCTCAACCACCAAGAACAAACAAGTGTGAACACAGGATTCCGACTGCAAGATATATCGCATTGTTTCTTTGTTATTGACCAAAATGCTGGAACTCACTCCTGAACATTGTTGCAGTCTATAACATGTTTGTGAAGCAATTTAAGAGGCAGTTCAGCACCACCTTTCCAAGGTCAGTTTGGGAAGAGTTGTTGGCACAGCCAATGATATTCACATCTCATGAAATAGTAAGCAAAGAGCCCACGGTGTTGGGAGGCTGTATGTTAGCATGGATAGAGGATTGGCTAACTACCACAGTTGTGGTAAGGGGCATGTTCAGGATGACAACTTGTAACTAGTGGTGTACCACAGGGATCAGCGCTGAGGCCAACATTATTTACAATATATATACGAATTACTTGGATAAGTAAAGTGAAGGTACTATTGCTAAATTTGCAGAAGAGACAGTTGATGTGAAAGCAGGTGGTGAGGATGACATTAGATATCTGGAGAGGGATATAGACAGGTTAAGCAAATGAGCGAAAGCTTGGTAGATGGGGAAATGAGGTAATGCAGTTTGTCAGGAGGTGAAGAACTGAATATTAAATGGAGAAAGCTTTAGAATACAGGGATTTGGAATCACATCCACGAATCTCTTCATCCAATTTCAGTGAGTAATAGGGAGGCAAATGGGAGGTTGGCCTTTTCAATAGAGTAGAAATGTAGGGAGGTTATAGTGAACCAATGTAAGGCATTAGTCAGGCCACAACTGAATACTGCGAACAGTTTAGGGCCCTTTACCTGAGGAAAGATATATTGGCATTGGAGGCAGTCAAGAGAAGGTTGGCCATGATGATACCAGGATGAAAAAAATGTCTTATGAGGAGAACTGAATAGGTTGGGCCTGTGCTTATTAGAAGTTAGAAGAATTAGAGGTAACCTTATTGTCACGGACAAGATTCTGAGGAGATTTGACAGGCGAGACGTGGAAAAGTGGGACCAGAAGAAGTAACCTCCAAATAAGAGATTGCATGTTTAGGACAGATAGGAATTTCTCCTGAGGGCAGTAAATCTGTGGAACTTGATACTATAGAGGGCTGTTGAGCCTGGGTTGTTACGTGCATTCAAGGCTGAGATAGTTTTTTTTTTAAATCAGTACGTGAGTTGAGGATTATGGGGAAATGGCAGCAAAATGGAGTAAATGTTTCCCAGAATAATCGTGATCTGAATAAATGGCAGAGTCAACTCAATGGGCTGAATTGAATAGTAAATAGTAAGGAGGAGAAGAATACAACTGGCAATTACAGACCAGTCAGTGTTGGGAAGCCTAGAGATTGTAGGGAGTTGGTGGCATTTGGGAATTGTTCCTGGATTTAACATCTGGAGTTTCAATTTGATGCTGCTATGGCCCCGAGGCAATTTGAAATCAATTTATGTATCTAGAATATAAACTTATCGCTGCTTTGGTGATCTTATCAATTGTCATAAGTACCTATCTTGTTCACTAATAACCTTTTTTTAAGGAAGGAAATCTTCAGTCCTTTCCCAGTTTGGTGAACGTGTCACTCTTGATCCAAAGTCACGTGGTTGACTCTTAACTGCTCTCTGAATTGGCACTTGGTTATTTTTTGGGAGACCAAGTGCCACGTTCCATGAATGAATAAAGAAAATTATTCAGGACAAGATTGTCAATGTCACTGTCAGTGAAGGGAAGAGTGTGATCTAGTGATACTGGTTAAGTAGGAGAAAGTGAGGTCTGCAGATGCTGGAGATCAAAGTTGAAACTTTATTGCTGGAACAGCACAGCAGGTCAGGCAGCATCCAGGGAACAGGAGATTCGACGTTTCGGGCACAGGCCCTTCTTCAGGAAGGGCTCATTCCTGAAGAAGGGCCTGTGCCCGAAACGTCGAATCTCCTGTTCCCTGGATGCTGCCTGACCTGCTGTGCTGTTCCAGCAATAAAGTTTCAATACTGGTTAAGTAGCCCAGAGATCTCGGTCTTCTGAGAACAAAAATTAAAATCCCATCATGGATGCTAGTGGACTTTATTTTCAATGAATAAAAAGATCTGGAAGTGAGAGTTTGTCTCTGTACTGGCAACCAGAAAACCATTATTGGCTAAGACAATGAATTGCTGATGTTGGAGATCAGCAACAAAAGGCACAATTGCTGGGGAAATGCAGCAGGTCTGGCAGCATCTGTGTAAAGAAAACAGTTAATGAGGGATGGGGAGCAAATGTTGGACGTGCAAGCAACAATCCCATCCCTCAAAATATTTTCTTATATATTATAAAGCATAGGTTAATGAAGGACAACCAAAACAAACTGCTCTGGGAAAGTCATACCCAACTAACCTGATTTGCTTGTAGTTATAAATATTGTTTTAAATTCCTCTTCAGAGAGGACATTGGTTCCATCATTATTGCAATACTGCATGCAATTCTGTGCTTTCTGCTGCAGGAAGGGTGTTGTGAAACTTGAAAGGGTTCAGAAAACATTTACAAGGATGCTGCCAGGTTGGAGGGTTTGAGCTACAGGAAGAGGCTGAATAGACTGGAGCTATTTTCCCTGGAGCTTTGGAGGCTGAGGGGTGACATTAAAGACATTTATAAAATCATGAGAGGCATGGGTAGGGTAAATAGGCAAGGTCTTTTCCCTTGGGTGGGGGAGTCCAAAATTAGAGGGCATAGGTTTAAGGTTAATGGCAAATGGAGTTTAATATAGATAAGTGTGAGGTCTTACGTTATGTATAGTCAAATCAAGGTAGGAATTTCATGGTGAATGGTAGGACCTTAAGGAGTGTAGTGGAACAGAGGGATCTTGGAGTACATGTTCACAGTTCTCTGAAAGTGGAGTCACAGGTAGAACGTTTTTGGCACACTGGCCTTCATCAGTCATGGCATTCAGTATAAAATACCGAATTAGAGTCCAGATAAGCACCAAATAATAACACATACCAACAAGCACCAAATCAGTTTCATATGCAGTATTTCAAACCAAGAGATGTAGGGGTGCAGGCTCATAGCTCCTAGAAAGTGGAGTCATGGGTAGACAGGGCAGTGAAGAAGACTTTCGGCACGCTTGCTTTCATCAGTCAGAGCACTGAGTACAGGAGTTAGGATGAATTGATGCAGCTGTCACAGATTCCACACAACAACAACAAGACGTGACCCTGCCCTCCCCTGACTGACCATGTCTTTGCATATCAGGGGGAAGACACCCCTTTAATTGTGATGATCAGAAAACATTCCATCCTTCCAAAAAAGGGCTGTGTTCACAAATATTTTGACAGAGGAAGGAAGTTGCAGTCTGGGTGAAGGTCAATCTTCATTCAGAGAGGGAGAGGAAGAGCAGCAGCAGCTTCAGAAGTTTATGGTCCAAATTCTGAAAGGTCCTTGTCTGATTTGCAGTTGTTTCTGGGCTTCTAATATCGTACTGCAGCATATTGTAGATCTTCAGTAAGAGTGTCAATACTGCACTACAGAAGTCCATTCAGCAACTTGAGTCCATGTGAACTCGTCGTGGAGGTATGCAGTCTGCCCCATAACCCTGTTGGTTTACAGTTACATATAGATCGACACAAAGATCTTTGGGATTAAGAGAGGAAAGAATGTTCCAATGTAACTAGAATTACGTTCAGATTTTCTCTCATGGACTGACTGTGATGACCTTTGCAATCTCTTCACAGGAATATTACAAGAGAAGAATTTGGCGGCAGAAATCTCAGACCAAACATCACATCAAAGTCTGACAGTCACTTGTTTCACGAGGACGTGGATATTGATGGCCTTGAAAACAAAGGGGAGAAGGTCTGTCTGCTTCGTTAGGTTTTAAACGTCAGTGTGACTGGAAACTCAGAGTCTCACATACCCTCACACCAGAGTAGTGACTGGAACAAGCTTTACAGACTGAATGAGAGTGTTCCAATTATCAGCGGGTTCACCAGTAACACCACACACATGCTGTAAGCGTGAGTGAATTTTCAACTGACTGTTATGGTCTGATACAGACGAGGGGACCTGCACCATGGAGAAACCGTGGAAATGTGGGGAGTGTGGGAATCGTTTCTCTTCGCCATCTGTGCTGGAGATTCATTGGCGTTTGCGCACCGGGCAGCGGCTGTTCACCTGCACTCAGTGCAGGAAAGGCTTCACTCAGTTACACCACCTCCTGGCCCACCAGAGCGTCCACACCAGCAAGAACCCGTTCATCTGCCCCGTGTGTGGGCAGGACTTCACTCAGTCACACCACCTGCTGCCGCACCAGCGGATGCACACCGGGGAGAAACCGTTTTCCTGCTCCTTGTGCGGGAAGGGCTACACCCAGTCGTATCACCTGTTGCTCAGCTTCCACGTCCACACCGGGGAGAAGCCGTTCACCTGTCCCATGTGGAGCAATGATTTCTGTGATTCCTCCACCCTGCGCAAATACCAGCGCATCCACACCAAGGAGCGGCCGTTCACCTGTCCAGTGTGTGGGAAGGGCTTCACCCAGTCGTGCAACTTGTGGAGACACCAGCAACTTCACAAGTGAGATGGCGCAGGGATTCAGGTTGGACTCTGCTGTTACCGCTGCTGAGAGTCACATCTTGAACCCCGTTTAGTGGGTGAAGTGGGAGGGGTAAGGGGTTCCTTTATGCTGAATGGCCGCTCTCTCACCCACTTTACTTCCAGTGGGGGCTGATGCTCTCTGAGCCTGGGATTGCACCTTCCCTATGGAAACAGTCCAGAAGCGGCTGAAGTGCAGGTAGATCTGAAATAGATACATTTGTCTCTGTCCCATTGAGTCTCCAGCACAGTCGATCCAATTGGCCTCTGTCAGTGTTTATGCTCCACCTGAGCCTCCACTCACCCCTTCATCAGCATACAGGTATCCCCTGCTTTTTGAAAGTTCACTTTACCCCCATCCCCTCCTCGCCCAAGCCTGTGCCAATTCTTAATCCGAACTGAGACCTGCTATTTATTGCCGATGCATGGTTTCTGTCCCTGTATTCATCTCCCATTCATGTGTCTATCCAGATACACCTTCAGTGTTGCTAAGGTGCCTCGTACCACTACATCCACTGGAAGTGCATTCCAGGCATCCACCATCCAACTGTATGAAAAATCTTCCCTTTCAATTCTCCCCCAGACTGTCCCCCTCTCGCCTTGAACTTGTGCCCTCTTTTAGTTGACTTTTCCACCCTGGGGTGGGGGTGGGGGGTGGGGGAGCAGCCTCTGACTATGTAACAGACTATCTGGCCCAACACCAAACATTCAAAGAATAATCCACACAGACCCATTTCCCTATCTCTATTACTCGACATTTATCCCTGACTAATGTACCTAACTTTCACGTACCTGAACACTGTGGGGCAATTTAAACACGGACAATCCAACTTAACCTTCGAATTCCTGGGCATTGGGGTAATTTATCATAGCCACTCCACCCTAACCTACACATTTGGATTGTGAGAGGAAACCGGAGGAAACCCATATCGACACAGGGAGAATGTGCAAACTCCACACAGACAGTCACCTGGGACTGAAATCGAACCAGTTTCCCTGGCGCTGTGAGGCATCAGTGCTAATGATTGAGCCACCACGCCGCCCCCGTCCAGTCAATCTGTGTGTCTCATCATTTTGTTGAGGTCATCTCTCTGCCCCATCTTTACAGTGAAAATAATCCAGGTTTATCCCATTCTCTTCTCATAATGAGACCTCCAGACCAGGCAGTGTCCTAGTGAACCTTCTCTATACCCTCTCCCAGAGCATCCATGTCCTTCTGGTAGTGTAGGGACCAGAACTGCACGCAATATTCTGAATGTGACCGGAATAAATAGCTGTAACATAACTCGCCAACTCTTACACTCAAGGCAAACGTGCTGTGTGCCTTCTTGATCACCTTACCCGCCTGTATTGCCACTTTTGGAGATGTATATGGCCAGATCCCTCTGTATGCCAGTGCTTCTATGTGGTCTGAAATTTATCGTACAATTCTTGTATTTCCTATGTATCTGTATCCAGCTTCACTTTAATTGTGTTCCCCTCTTTATCTCTTTTCCCCCATTCTCACCCCTCCACACATCAGCATATCATAAGATTATAGGAGCAGAAATTATGCCATTCAGCCCATTGAGTCTGCTCCACCATTCAATCATGGCTGATAAGTTTCTCAACCCCATTCTCTCCGTTACCTTTGATCCTCTTGATACTCAAGAACCTAGTTATCCCCATCTTAAATATATTCAACGATCTGGCCTTCACAGCCTTCTGGGGCAGTGAATTCCATAGATACACCACTCTCTGTCTGAAGAAGTTCTCCTTATCTCCGGTCCAAAAGGTCTTCCCTTTACTTGAAGGCTGAGCCCTCGGGTCCTCTTTCTCCTACCAATGGAAACATTTTCCCAACATCCACTCTGTCTAAGCTGTTCAGTATGCTGTAGGTTTCAATTAGTTCCCTTGTCATCTTCTAAACTCCATTGAGCACAGACCCAGAGTCCTCAAATGATCTTCATATGTTAAGCTTTTCAATCCTGGGACCTTTCTCATCAACCTCCTCTGAACATGTTCCACGGTCAGTACATCCTTCCTGAGATATGGAGCCCACAACTGTGTACAGTACTCCAATTGTGGCCTGACTGGAACCTGAAAGAACCTCAGAAGTACATCCCTGCTTTTATATTCAAGTCCTGTGAAAATAAATGCCATTGTTGCATTTGCCTTCCTAACTACTGACTCAACCTGTAAGTTTACCTTGAGAGAATCCTGGGCTAGAAGTCCCAAGTCTCTTTGCTCTTCGCATTTCTGAATTTGCTCCCCATAATCCTTCTGTTCCAGGGTAGCACCAGAGACTTCCAGACACACTGATTTGTATTCCGGGATATCCAGAGATCTCAAGAACTGCCAGTATCTCAGGAGGAATCGTTATTCTGGGAGGACGCAGAGAGGAGCGTGGTGTGCACCTGTAAACTCCAGAACTTCCCAAACTTCACGAATCAACAAGAACTTTTTCTGGACCAAGAAACGAAAGCACCGACGAGAAACTGTGACACTACAGGAAGTGAAATTAGGCCATTCAGCCCATTGAGTCTGCTCCAACATTCACTCATTCTTGAGTATCAAGGGGCTCAAAGGTTACAGGGAGAATGGGGTTAAGAAACATATCAGCCATGATTGAATGGCAGAGCAGATTCAATACGATAAATGGCTTAATTTCTGCTAGTTAACATCCATGGAAAGAAGGAGGCAACACAATAAGTTGTTTATTGGGACAGGCAAGATAATGTTGTTTAATAATAGTGTGACAAAAGGACAATTAATTCTGCCTGTAGAAGGAAAGCCCTGACATAGAGGGGTTAATTGCAGGGCAGGCTGTTTCAAACAGACAGCTAACCCTCAAGGATAAGAAGGTAAGCTACAGACCTGAGGTCTCCAGCAATGTGAGGTGATGTTAGAGTCTTAAAAACAAGTCACACCACAGGTTGGAAATTGAGGAAACGCCACCAAAATTCAACTCCAGAATGATGCAGCCGCAGCACTGCTTAGAAGAATAATACTGCATCAAACTCCTGGACACTTCCAGAGATGGGCACCGTCGGTGGAAACCCAGTTAAATTCAGCCATCAACCGGGTGATAGCCAAGTTTGGGGGGGGGGGGGCGGGGGTGAAGCTGAATGAACTTGAGGGGTTTTATTTGTGGTTGCTCCATGCAATAAAGTGCAAATCATTGTTTCAGCAGTTGATTCTCTGTGCGGTTTCTGAGTCAGAAGCCAAATTAAGGTGATTCACCCACAACCAAGAGGCTGGGATTAATATTGACTCCATTGCATTCAAGAGAATGTCATCAATACTTTTATAAAGCGAAGGCTGAACCCACCTCCCCCACTCACCAAGATCTCAAACTGAAATGTCCAAAGCGTGGCACGTTGCCCTTTAATCTGTAAAGTCAGTGTGATAAGTGGTGTAACCTGCTGTAGTGTTAAAAGTAAATCCCTGACACTTTAAAATCGACAATCAGCAATTTATTTAGCCAACTCTCACGGTGAACAAATGAACAAAACTACTAACAAACTGAATAAATCCGTCCTAACTACTGAGTATTCTGGAATAAATCAAGATTCTTCTGGTATGCTGTTCCAATCAATACATGTCCCACTCAGATAACACAAAATAGAATTTAATCTCTCAGATTACAACCAGGTTATGTGTCTTCCGGAATATTATGTGCCATCTTCTATCGGGGATGCCTCCTCCGATTCCTCTGTCAGGAATGTCCTTCTCTGTTTTTCTAAATGATGCTTTCTCTAATACACAGATGACTGAGAGCGCCAATTCTTTATGATAGGATTGGTCCTGTTGTCAAAACTTTACGATTTAAATTTAATACGTTTTTGGTAGCCAATGGGGCTGATTTAAATGGATTGGTGAAATTGAAAACCGTTTTCTTGTCCTGCAAACTGTACAGCCTTTTGTTACAAATGTTTCAGTTCAAGTGCTTTTTGTTGTGATCATGTTGCTCCTTTAAGATTACGTTGTTGGTTTATTTTCAGGAGGGGTTGTAAAAGGCTTCCCATTTGTGTAGGATTAAGGCTTTTGCTAATGGTTAACAATCCGGGAAAAGGGTTTGACTTTTTCTTTCCTGAACCACTTCTACAATGAAAGGGCAGTTGTCCCATTCTTTTCCCCTGGTTTTGGTTTTATCAAGCAGTCTGTCTGAAGCTGCTGCATGAAGAGATGTTTCCTGATTCAACAGATGTGTCTGGCTGACTCTAAAGCTTCAGGGAAAATAGTACCAGCGTATTCAGCCTCTCCCTGTAGCTCAAACCTTGCAACCCTGGCAACATCATTCCAAACCTTTTCTGAACCCTTTCAAGTTTCACAATGTCTTAAAAAGACGTCAACTTTGCTCGAATAATGTGGGAGCATTTTCTGCATGACGCGTTGTTTCTGAAAGAGCCCTCCCCTGTGCTGTGACAGAGCTGCAGTGACTTTCAAATGATTGATAACAGCATTTGTCAGGCTAAGATTCATTGGGAGAAGCTTCTCAATCACATCTGTAAATGGAGAAAGTGTTTTTAATAATGAGACAAGAATAAAGGCTGCATTAATCTTTTGTTCTGAAGATTTACTCATACATCTCAAAACAGAGCATATGAACCCGGTCACAAGAAGTCTACGGGAATATAAGACACCACGGCCTATTTCCTGACCAGGACCGACTTTACACAGAAAACATGGACATTTTAAATGAATGGGGTGCCATTCGTTTTAAAATCAGGTGAACGTAAGAGGCAAAGCATTGGCTTAGAAATGAGAGATCCTTGACACACACACAGCCAAAAACATCACTGCCATTATTATCAAATTAGAATTTAGGCTGGATAGGCTGGGATGTTTTTCCACTGGAGCAGAGGAAGTTGAGAGGCAATATTTTCAAACCATGAGGGGTAGATTTGGGTTAATGGTAACTCACTCTTCCCTAGGGGGAGGATTTCAAGACCAAGGACGCGTTTTTGTGGTGAGAGGAGAAAGATGGAAGAAAAGATGTGGGGCAAAATATTTACAGAGTGTAGTTCGCCTGGGGAAACAGCTGCCAGTGGAAGTGGTTGAAGCAGGTACATTAACAATATTGAAAAGGCATTTCAACAAATACATGGATAGGAAAGCTTTAGAAGGATATGGGCCAAGTGAAGGGAAATGAGGTTAGTGTTGACAAACATTTTGGTCAGCATGGACCAGTTTGGGCTGAAGGGCCTGTCTCTGTGCTATACTACTCTATGACTGGCGTCTCTTTGTAACTCTGACAGTGTTGAGTTTCCACAGGAACCAGGAAAAAGTGAGGACTGCAAATGCTGAAGATCAGAGTTGAGAGTGTGGCGTTGGAAAAGCACGGCAGGTCAGGCAGCACCCGAGGAGCAGGAGAATCGATGTTTCAGGCATAAGGTCATCCAGATGAATATCTCACTAAATCATGCTGAATAAAATCTGATCTCATTCGTCAACTCTGATGTGGAGGTGCTGGGGGTGGACAGGTCAGAAGTCACACAACACCAGGTGAGAATCCCAATAGATTGATTTGAACTCATGAGCTTTCGAAGCACTGTTCCTTCATCAGGTGAAGTGATGAAGGAGCAGCACTGATGAAGGAGCAATGCTCCCAAAGCTTGGGATTTCAAATAAACCTGTTGGACTGTAACCTGGTGTTGTGTGACCTCTGACTTCTTGAACTGCGCATTCGTGTTGAACTTGATGGGATACTTTATCCAACTCGGCGTAGTTAACTCATATCGCTTGTAGGGGTTCATTTGAAACCTTTCAGGAGGTGAATTCAACAAGATTGAATTATTCAAAGTTACTCAATTCTAAACTTACATCAGGACCAGTAGTCATAGAGAGGTACAGCGCGGAAACAGATCCTTCAGTCCAACTCATCCACGCTGACCAGATATTCTAAATTAATCTAGTCCCATTTGCCAGCACTTGGCCCAAATCCCTCTAACCCTTTCTATTCATGTCCCCAACCAAATGTCTTTTAAATTCTACCAGCCTCCTCCACTTCCTCTGGCAGCTTGTTCCATGCACGCACCACACTCTGCATGAAAAGCTTTCCCTTTAGGTCCCTTTTAAATCTTTCCCCTCTCACTCTAAACCTATGCCCTCTAGTTCTAACAATATCCTGATAAATGATTTCTGATGGAGATGTCAACGTTTCGGGTAGAACCCTTCTTCAGTCCTGAGGGATAATACCTGAAATGCTGACTTCTCCACCTCCTGATCGGCCTGCCTTGTTGTACCCAGCCTCCTGCTTGTCTATTTTAGATTCCAGCATCTGCAGTTTTTTTTATTTTGTCTCTAACAAATGGTGGAGCAGATTTGAAGGGTCAAAATATCCTAACTTCTGCTCCAATGGTCTTGTGGTCTTAGGTTTGTCCGGGTCCTGGGCTTAATGAGCAGCAGCGCCCACTGGAAGCAATGTTCACAGAATCATAGAATCACTACAGTGTGGAAACAGGTCCTTCTGACCAACAAGTTCAGGGCGACCCTTTGAAGAGTAACTCACCCAGATACATTCTCCTACCCTATCACTCTGCACTTACCCCTAACTAATGCACCACACTTACACATTCCTGAACACTATGGGACTATTTAGCTTGGCCAATTCGCCCAAACGTGTGCACGTTTGGACTTGGGGAAGACACTGGAACACGCAGAGGAAACCCACGCAGACACAGGGGGGAATTACATGCAAACTCCACACAGACAGTCACCCTGAGGATGGAATCAAATCTGGGTCCCTGGCGCTATGAGGCAGCAGTGCTAACCACTGAGCCACCACCCCCCATCCCCCCCCACTCCCCCAGTAGAAAACAAAAAAAGCCTACCAACTCTCCCACTAACCCCACTGTCAGAAAGGGCAGGAGGTTCAGTCCTGGGGGTGACCCTCAGCAACGTTACCGGCAGAATCTGATTGTTAGGAGCATTGGTGCCTCCGCTGGTGCTTGTTCAAGCTGCAGGACATTGTGAACCTCTGCCCACACTCGGGGCAGGCAAACAGCCTCTCCCCAGTGTGGACCCGCTGGTGCGTCAGTAGAGTGGAGGAGACAGCAAAGCCCTTCCCGCACTCGAGGCAGGTGAATGGCCTCTCCCCAGTGTGGACTCACAGGTGTGTCAGCAGGTGGGAGGCCTGGGTAAAGCCCTTCCCGCACACAGAGCAGCTGAAGGGCCTTTCCCCAGTGTGGACCCGCTGGTGCTTCAGCAGGTCGGAAGAGCGTGTAAAGCACTTCCCGCAGACAGAGCAGGTGAACGGCCTCTCGCCGGTGTGGACCCGCCGGTGGGCCAGCAGGTCAGAGGAATCGCTGAAGGCCTTCCCACATTTGGGGCAGGGGAAGGGCTTCTCATCGGTGTGAACCCGCCGGTGAATCACGAGGTGGGAGGAGCGAGTGAACACCTTCCCACAATCGGGGCAGCGGAAGGGACTCTCCCCTGTCTGCACCCGCTAGTGCCTCTTAAGGGCAGAGGAATCGTTGAATGCCTTCCCACACTTGAGGCAGCTGAAGGGCCACTCCCCTGTGTGAACCCGCAAGTGCCTTAGCCGGGCGGAGGAATCGCTGAAGCTCTTCCTGCACTCAGGGCAGCTGAAGGGCCTCTCCCCTGTGTGCACCCGCCGGTGCCTCAGCAGGACAGAGGAATCACTGAAGGCTTTCCCACACTCAGGACAGGAGAATGGCTTCTCCCTGGTGTGACTGTGCCGATGTGTCTCCAGGGCAGACGGGACACGGAAGCCTTTCCCGCAGTCGCCACACTTCCATGGTTTCTCCATGGCCGAAGCTACAGTTGCACACAAACGCGTGTATGTCCCCTCCCTGCCTTGAATTCCTCTTTCCAGGCCAGATAATTGTTTCAGGCTCCACACTCAGTGCGTTGCTGCAACAGTCGGGTCTCTCTTCCAGTCCCACTGATGCTGAAAACTTACTGAAACAGGAACCAATTGGATCACAGTTGAAAATTGTTACAGTCCTGATGGATTGAGTGACTCACAAATGCTGGAGAATCAGAGTCAAAAACTGCGGGTCAGGCAGCATCCGAGGAGCAGGAGAGTCAATGGTTCAGGCATAAGCCTTTCATCTGTTGATTTTGAAACTTCATCTTCAAATCAAATACTCTGAAAAGAGATTACAAAAGTCATCACTGTCAGTCCAGGGTAGAAATTCAGAACAAGCAATTCTACTTTCAGCAGAACATTCTTTTCTTTTGTTATTCCACAAAACTGAAAGCACCATTCCACTCTCTCTCTCTCTCTCGCTCCCTCCCTCTGTCCTCACTCCATTCTAATTCTCCTGAAAGTGCTGATTCAGGATCTGACAGGGACAGAAGAGCAAAACAGTCACAACTGACATCTCTCTGAATTTTGGATACCTGCACCTGAAAATTAATATCTTCCACGACATTGGGATACTTTTGAGAGAGAGCAGGTCTGATTTTTGGAAGCAAAATATAGTATTTAAATTCAGGATGAATTTACAATGCAGCTTCTTGACAACCAATCAGACACAAAATAGTTAACGAGCCCGCACAGGGGTGTGGGAGTTATGGAGTGAGACATCAAGGCTATGACACCAGAGAGAAATTGAACAGACTGGCGTGGCAAACCAGAGTCATCTAGATATACAGCACAGAAACAGGTCCTTTGGTCCACTGGTCTATGCTGACCAGATATCCTCACTGAATCTGGTCTCATTTGCCAGCATTTGGCCCATATCCCTCTAAACCCTTCCTATTCATAAACCGATCCAGATGCCTTTTAAATGGGTCATAATTATACCAGCATCTACTACTTCCTCTGGCAGCTCTTTCCTGACATGTTCTGCATGAATTGCCCTTTTAAATCCCTTGCCCCCCACTCCGCCTCCCCGGGCCACCTCACCCTACTCCTATTACTCTCTGGTTCTACACTCCCAGAGAAAAGACCTTGTCTATTTACCCTATCGATGCCTCTCTTGATTTTATAAACAATGGAAGCATCAACGGCTCAGGGCAGGGATGGGGGCGGGTGGGGGGGGGGGGGGTGGGGGGGTGGGGGGGAGGAAGCCGAATGTGCCGGAGCCAACGCGGAAGAAGAGGACATAAAACCTTGAAGCTGCAATGAGGAATACTGCATGTGCTGTACTTGTACCTGTTGCTTTTACTTGTGGGAATCAATGCATTTAAAAAAAAACAAACAAGATATCTATCCCTCCCCATTCCCAATCTCCCAATGCTGTCCTGGACACAGAGTGAGAGAATTGGGAGCAGGAGTTGGCCATTTGAGCCTGCACCAAAACTGAACACATCATAACTGAATATGAATATACCTACAGCCAGGTGGATAGACAGGGATTTCTTTCACTGGAGCAGAGGAGATTGAGAGGTGACCTTATAGAGGATTATAATATCATGAAGGGTACAGATGAGGTGAAAGGCAGGTGTCCTTTCCCTAGAGTGGGGCTTTCAAGATTAGGCAGCAAATTTTGAAGGGGAGAGGAGAAAGATTTTAAAAAGACATGAAGAGCTCCACTTTTTTCTCACAGAGAGTGGTTTGTGTGTGGAATGGGTGTCCAGAGGAAGTAGTGGATGCAGGTACAGTGACAATGTTTAAAAGACATTTGGAAAAGTACATGAATAGGAAAGGTTCAGAGGTATATGGGCCAATTACTGGCAGATGGGACTAGTTGGTTTTGAGAACATAGTCAGCATGGACTAGTTGGAGCGAAGGGTCTGTTTCTGTGCTGTATGACCCTGTAGCTGTTCTGTAATGGTCTTAAAACCATTTTCTTGGAAATCCAAGATGGCGGTGGTTTGAGTGGTCTGCTGTGCTGGGGTCTGTGCTATACCCCCGGCAAGGTGGACTTTTACCCCTCCCCCACCTCATTAACCATCCGTAGGAGAAAACAAAATGCTAATATAAACTTACTGAACGTCTGTAGCTGCTATAATTGTGGTTTGACAGCTTTAGGACCAGAATGAAAGCAAATGAAGGAAAGGGGCCGACAGGGGTGCAGCAGGCAGGGCACTCCCCTACTGCATCGGGGGTGCATGGAGCCATTGCTCAAACTCCCAGGACAGTCCCTTTGGGTTTAATGGGGCAGCAGCAGTTACTCTCGGAGTTTGCCAAACTCTGAGAAAAGATTGAAGCAGCGGTGGAACCACTATCTGCCACGCTGGAAAAGCATGGTCAGGAAATTCAAATGTTGTCCCGAGGAGAATAGGCAGCGGAAGAGAGGACCGTGGCATCGAGACTGAGGCGGAGGTCTCAGGAGGGAGGATCCAAACGCTGGAAGACCAGGTTCGGGTCCTTCAGGAGCAAGTGGACGACCTGGAAAACTAAAGTAGAAGAAAAATCTTGTAGCTTGTGGGTCTTCCGGAATGTGACGAAGGCGAAGACCTTATTGGATTCCTGGGGCTGGAGTTGGAGTCCGGCCTGTTGAGTGTGGAGCGGGCCCACCGGATCGAAATGCGCAGGTCCGGGTCGGACCCGCAGCCCCGCGTGGTCCTAGTGCACCTCCTGCATTATAAAGAAAAACAGTTAGTGATTGAAACAGCAAGAAGACTGGGAAGAGATCCACAGGCTTTAATGCACAAAGGCTCAAGAATAATATATTTTCAGGACTTCTCAGTAGCCTGGATTAAGAAAAGGGCATTTGATGAAGTTAAGAGAAAATTTAAGGATCTGAATGTACAATATGCCTTGAGGTCCCTGACCGTATTGCGTTTCACTCATGGAGGGACGGTATATAATTTTGATTCAGCAGAGAAGGCGATGGACTTTGCGATTTCTCTGAATTGAAGAAATCGAGTCGGGGTGAAGGCGGGAGGGACATCATTACAGACAATGCTACTTTTTTGCCCCTTTTTTGTGGTTATCGGCTTTATACATACTGCCTTGACAAAAAAATGGAATTATTTAGTATATCGGTCAGTTACGTTTTGTGTGGGCCTTTTCTTTGACTGCTGTCCTTTTGTTTTTGGATTGGGGGTGGCTATACCTGTGCTTAAGATGTATGGAGAAAGGGGTGTGGGGACATGGGTAACCATTGTTAACTCTCAGAATGTAAATGACTTGTTTTTTTCAATCTGTGAATTGCCTGGCGTTTGGGGCACAGCCTCAGTGGAAAGGAGCCAGGATGGTGGCAATGGTGGGGTTTGGGGAGGAGGGGTAAGAGATCTCTACATATTTGGGGGTTATTTGAGCGTTTGCTTAAGTTATATGTGGTGGTTAGATTTTTATTTATCGTAGTTTTTAATAGGAGCAGTTTTTAGACTTTATAGAGTTAATGTTTTTGTTGCTCACTGCACCTCGGATTAGCTTCCTCCTCGTGGGAAACCACGGGCTGCCCTGGATGACCATGGCTACTGATTCGTTCGGGTGGTACACCTGGAATGTAAAAGGGAGCCATTCCCCCGTTAAAAAGAAAGAAGGTGCTGTCAAGCCTCAGGAAGGAAAAGGTGGACATCGCCCTGCTGCAGGGGACACAAATAACTGATAAGGAACATCTGAAACTGCAGCAAGGAGGTTATGATAGGGTATTATTCTCCTCCTTTAGCTCCAAGTGTAGAGGAGTGGCTATACTGGTAAGAAGGAACCTCCCTTTCCAGGTAATTGAGCAAATTAAGGACAAACATGGACTGCCCGTCATTCTTAAAGCTCTAATACATGGAGAAGAGTATGGCGTCCTGAATGTGTATTGTCCCCCCGGTGCACCCTCCTAAATTTCTAATTGATGCAGTTGCTAAATTAATGAGTCTTGGGGTTCGCCGCATGGTCATTGGAGGGGAATTTAATCGCCTAATATATCCCGAGGTAGACAGAGTGCCAAGGGGCCAGGCAGGTACACCTGCGCAATCTAAGCAGTTGGTGGACATGTGTGAGGAGTTGGGATTAGTGGATGTGTGGAGGCATCTCTACCCTAATGGAAGAGACTTTACTTTCTCTTCCAACCCACACAAGTACCACATGGGAACTGACACTTTTTAATGCCATTGGATGCTTGGACAGAACATTGGCTTGTGAAATTGGCAATATAGCTGTCTCGGACCATGTGCCAGTGTATTTAGATGGTAAAATCAAGAATGGTGGAATGGATGCACAGCACTGGTGCATGGACCCATTCCTGTTAAGGGATAGCAAATTTGTTGAGTACATCACAAGAGTTCAGAGCCATCTGGGATATCAACACGGGTACGGCCAGTAATCCGGAAATACTGGAGGTGGCCACTAAGTCATATTTATGAGGCCTGATTATTTTTTATTCAACGACTAGAAGGACAGAAGGATGCAGAGGAAGGAGTAACAACAGATGTTGGAGACCCAGCTGCAGATAGCTGAGGAAGTATATTATAATAGGCCTTCACTGGTCAAGCTGCAGCTCTCCGGGCTGCTCCCAACTCATTGCACACACTGGGAAAAAAAGGTCTGCTTTGCTCAAGAAAGATTGTTTGAATTTGGAGATAAGCCACGTAGATATCTGGCTTAGAAAGAAAAATGCTTCCCAATCTATTATGTCTGTTAGATAGAAGGTTGGCACAGTTACCCGTGAGTTAACGAAGATTAATGTTAGATTTAGTGAATACTTTGCAGAGTTATATCAGTCAGAGGGAGATGAACACAGTGCAGCGAGAATGCAGGCCTTCTTTGAGATCCTGCACATCCCTAGTATAAACGCGGAACAGGTTTCCTGTTGAATGGGCCTATGACAATACAGGAGGTGCAGGAAGCAATAAAGCATCTCCAAGGTTGCAACACTGGGGTCAGATGGATTCCCAAGTGAATTCTTTAAGGAATTCATAAATGTGTTGGTGGAGCCACCTCTGAGGATGTATAGCTATTCATATGCACAGGATTATCTTCCGCCCTCTCTTAGGGAGGCTAATATCTCCCTCATTTTAAAGAAGGAGAAAGAGCCCGAAGAATGTGCTTCATACAGACCCATTTCACTTTTGAATGTAGAATTTAAAATTCTACCCAAGACGCTGGCCCTGAGGTTGGAAAAGGTGTTGTTCTGTATTGTGAAAGAAGATCAGATGGGTTTTGTTAAGGGCCGTAGTTCCTCCAACAATATCAGGAGGGTACTGAACATGGTGCAGGTATGCCATCAAAGGTTGATCCTGGGTTCAGTGGCCTCCCTAGATGCAGAAAAGGAATTTGACCAGATAGAATGGCTATACCTGTTTGGGGTCCTCAAGCGCTTTGGTCTGGGGACAACCTTTGCGAGATGGGTGGTGGTGCTGTATAATGATCCGAAGGCAGTAGTCATCACAAACGGCAATAAGTCAGATAAATTAAAACCTGGGAGAGGTAGTCGCCAAGGGTGTCCTCTTTCACCGCTGCTATTTACCTTGGCAATTGAGCCATTAGCTGAGGCTATCAGGAGGGATTCTGAAATAGTGGCGCCAGGAGTGGGAATGAGGGAACATAAGATTACCCTGTATGCTGATGATGTCCTTTTGTTCTTGGCCAATCTGGAGGAGTCCGTTCCTCGATTGATTCAAACAATTAATTTATTTGGCAGTTTTTCGGGCTGCAAGATCAAATTTACAAAATCAGAAGCTATGCCGATCGGGGAGGGGAAGAATTAGTGGAGGTGCCTGATCTGAAGGATGGAATGCAGTTCCTGTTTAGATGGTCGTCAAAAGGGTTTTTGTATTTGGGAATTTTTATTAACCCTGCCTTCAACCAGCTGTATAAAGCTAACTATGTACAATTACTGGAGAGGATAAAGCAGGATTTGCAGCGGTGGGACGGATTACCGTTATCATGGTTAGGCCGAATAGTTCTGATTAAAATGAATGTTCTTCCTCGCCTTTTGTACCCCTTGAGAATGCTCCTGTTGTTGCTACCCAGATGCGTATTACTGAGGCTCAATGGTTGGCTAGGTTCTTTTATTTGGTGTCGCAGATGCCCCCTAATTAAGTTTACCAAATTGCAGCTCTCACAGGGTGAGGAGGAGTGGACCTTTTGGACTTGAAGAGATATCAAATAAGCGCTTTCTTAGCACGTGTGTGTGACTGGGCACGAGGGGACTTGGGTAGATTTTGCTTGACGTTGAAGCATTGCAGTCGAGATGTCCCCTAGTTAATTTATTATTCATTGATAAGATGAAATCCGAGACTGAGCAGTGCAAGAGTACAATCATTCTAAATCCAGTGAAAGCCTGAAGGATAATGAGGCAAGACAGGGGCAATTGGCTGAAGACCTCACTGATTACCCCACTGGTGGTAGTTCAAGGATTTAAACCTTGGGCAATGGACTCCGGCTTTAAGTCATGGGAGAATAAAGGAATCTTCTGTCTGGGAGATTTACTCAAGGGTAAGGTCTTGATGTCATTTAGCCAGCTAATTCAGAAATATGCATTGTCTAATAGGGACCTTTTCCGGTACTTTCAGCCAACAGAGGAATACCACGCTCCTGGCTCAGCATTACAGGTAAAATGTGGAATAAAGAGTACTCTGGTGTACAGGTGCTCTTTCAGTTAGTACGTTGTATCATTTACAGAAGGGACTTACCTTCGGGGATGTGGAGGGACTCTCTAGGATGTGGAATCGGGAGCTAGGATAGGATATTTCATTAGAAGTATGGCAAGATATATGCGAAAATGTAAGGAAAATTTCAATATGTAACAAAGCACAGGGCATGCAATTGAAGATTTTACATAGGGCTTATGTGGTGCCAGAGAGGCTAGCTAATTTCAAGATAGGCACATCACCAGGGAGTCCCAAATGTAAAATTAGTATAGGCACACACACACTGGTATTGGTCATGCTGTAAGGTCCAGAGATACTGGAGTGCTATAGTAAGGGAGTTGAAGGACATCCTGGGGGATTAAAGTCAAAGTGAATCCGGTACTTCTTCTTCTGGGGTTGCCAAATTTGCTTTCTCTCGGAGAACACAGGAACAGACTGTAACATTCTTATGCACTGTGCAAGGAAGAACATTTTAATTAATTGGACGTTGGAAAACTCCCCAGGGCTTATGGGGTGGCATATGCTGGTGATGGAGCATCCCCCCCAAGATGACCTCACAAATATGGTGCACCACAAAACAGTAGTTTTACAAGACGTGGCAGCCCTTTCTAAATTATATTGATGCAGACTGATCAGCAATATTAATTAGAGCTGTGGTATAACTGTGGGAATCAGTCTGTGCGCTCATGGGGCCCTGGGAGGGCAAGGCTGGGTGAAAAGAATACGGGTGCAATAACTGGTGCTCCCATGGATGGGAGCCTTAATGGAGGTGTGGTGAGTGAAATAGAATAAAGTACTGTGATCGAATTCAAATTAACTTAAATTATGTTTAATTTTATTTTTATTCAATTTGATTGTAGTTTAGTTTAAGCTAAGTTTGTTCTAGTAGAATATTAGGTAGCTCATTATTAATAGTGTCATAATATGACATTGTTGTAGCTATTTTTCTGTATTTTGGTATTGTTCTTTTTTGTTTTGAGGTGTTGTGAGAGATTTGAAAAAGTTTCTAATAAAAATATATTTTTAAAAAATTTCTTGCCTTCTCCCATAACTATTTTTGACATTCAAAAATCAGATGAACTCAGCTTTGAATATATTCAATATCTCCCTAACGACAGAAAGGCATCCCCACTTTGAACTCAATTCCTCTTGCTAATATACCACTTGCCTTGCTGATTGCTTGCTGCACCGATGTGACAACTGGCATTGACTGGAGTAGAAAGCCTGACAGAAGGTAGCTGAGGCACATTTGTACATCCACACATCATTCCTGATGAAGGGCTTTTGCCCAAAACGTTGACTGTTCTGCACCTCGGATGCTATCTGACCAGCTGTGCTTTTCCATCGCCACAATTTTCGACTCTGATTTCCTGTATCTGCAGTCCTCACTTACTCCACATCCCAATATACCACCATTTAAACAATGTACCTCCTTTCTGTTATTATTTCATAGGAAAGGCTATAATTTCACACTGCGTTACTACATTTACCATGTGTTTGCCAATTAAGACACATACCTGAGCCAACTTTGCTGCAAGTCAAGAACTGAACACCAGAGTGAAAAAATAAAATGGAAAAGGGGGTGAGAAGAGTATGTTGTACTCACAGATGTTGGACAGAGGAAAGAAGTTGCAGTCTGGGATGAAGTTCAATCTTCATGCATCGAGAGAGGAGCGGCGAGGCTCTCAATGGCAGGAGGACCACACTCCTTCCGGTCCTTCAGAGCTTCCCATTGGAATGTTGCGTGCCGTTTCTGCTGACAGCAAAGAGCATGCATAGTATTTTGCTGACACCAGCGTACATGCGCAATGCTTCCTGACATCGAGAAGCATGCGCAGTATGCCCAGTGAAGATGCTGGTCCAACTGCCAATCGGAGAGGGAAAAAGGCTGGAGCCAGACTTGTTTGTTTTCCTGGGGCTCAACAGTTTATTCCTTTTGCATTTTGTCTGGCTGCTCAATTTTTGAATGTCTTTTCCCCAGGGTAGAGGAAAGCCAAAACTGGAGGGGCATAGGTTTAGGGTGAGAGGGGAAAGGTTTAAATGGGACTGAACTGGTAACATTTTCATGCAGAGAGTGGTATATGCATGGAATGAGCTGCCAGAGACAGTGGTCGAGGCTGGAACAATTACAACATTTAAAAGGCATCTGGATGGGTTTATGAATAGGAGGGGTTGAGAGAGATATAGGCCAAATGGTGGCAAATGGATCACCAGATTAATTTAGAATATGTGGTTGGCATGCACCGAAAGGTTTGTTTCCCTGCTCTGCAACTCTATGACTCTATTTCTAATTAATCTGAACCAACTTCACAAGACGAGGAATTGGCCATTCCATCCTGAAAGCCTATCCTCAACTGTGGCCTAATTGCACAGATTTCAATGCAAGTTTTAAAAAATGCAGCTTTTTAAAAAAATAATTGAATTTGCTTTCAAACTTTACTGATGTTTTTGAAAATATTATTTTAGCGCTTCTCAATGTTAAAGATCAGCCATTTCTCACACCACACCCGCCCATCTCCCAAGTAGAGTCATTACCATCTTTCTATCCTTTCTATCCTTAGAAGGGCTGATACAGTGATCAAAGGGGGCTCGAGGCACAAGAAAGGATGAGGATGGGGGTGCAGATAGAGAAATTGGACGGGAAACAGAGGCTAGGGAGAAGAGAGAGAGAGAAATGGACACGGGGACAGAGCATTGGAGTTAGAGAAACACTGGGGGTGCACAGGGTGCGGGCAGAGCGTTTGTCAGAGAGAGAGAGAATGGGGGTGCAGAGTGTGGGGAGAGAGAATGGACGTGGGGCAGTGGGTCGGGAGAGAATGGAAGGGGGCAGAGCGTGGAGGAGAAAGAGAGCAACAATGAATGTGAGGACAGGGTGGGGGAGAGAGAGAGGGAATGGATGGAGAGCAGAGGGTGGGGGAAGAGAGAGAATGGAGGGGAGGAGAGAGTGGGAGGAGAGAGAGAATGAGTGTGGGGAGAGGGACTGGATGGGGGAAGGCAGAGGGTGGACTAGAGACTGGATTAGACAGGGGGAAGAGGGTATGGAGATTGAATGGACGGAGAGGATGGCATGTGTGTGAGAGGGGGAAGCTCGGGATAGCGAGAGAGAATAGACAGGGGGCCCTGTGGCATTATTGGGTCTTGATTGGATGGGGAGTTGGTGAATGCGTCCCACCCACTCCCAGCATCCCCTTCTTTGCACATGTGCAGTGCAGATTTTTGTGAATGACGCGAGAGATAATCTGGAGCGTGAGCGCAATTACACTCAGATCTTTGCATTAGCAAATCACTGCCTTTCTGTTTTAAAAACTAAATAAAGATGTGGGCAATGTACTGGGAATGGCAAGAAGTGACTAAGAAATTGAACCGAGAGTCAGCGCTTTCCGGTGAGGGGAGCTGGGCAAAAACAGGAGGATGGAAGGATGAATTCGAGTTGGAATCCATTGAAAGGTGGAGGAAATGGGAGACAGAGATTTCGGGTAGGAGATAGGGAAGGCTGTTCGGTACAAGCTAAAATTCTCTTATCCTATTTCCTGCCCTGCACTAACAGCAATGATCTGTTTTCTCAAGGTATTAGCAGAGGAGGATTTGCTGTTCAGGCGTGCACAAGAAATTTACTCTGGTCCTGAATATCAGCAGCGTTTGAATCCAGGAGGGGAAGTTATTTCAAACATCAACGTGACTTGAGAAGCCCCGTGATTACACGCAGCCTGCGTGGGATTTTCCAGGGTTCTGATTGTGCAGAGAACTTTAACTCTGCAGCGAAATGTGGACTAGTGTTATCGCTGAAGACGAGCCCTTCTTTGGATCGCTGAAGCTGCTGAGACGCAATGATCCCTGCACCGTGGAAACTCTATGGAAGCAAATTCAATTCCCCAAACGGGCTGGAGTGTCACCAGGACTGGCATGAAGCCAATCGATTCCTTCAATCCTGGAATGAAGTCAATCGATTCCTTCAATCCAACTGTGGGCGGCGCGGCAGCCTCACAGTGCCAGGGACTTGAGTTCGATCCAACCTACAGGGTGATTGTGTAGAGTTTGCACTTTTCTACACTCCCCCCTCCCATCTCTGGGTGCTCTGGTTTCCTCCCAAGGTCCCAAGATGTGCAGCTTAGAGTGGATTGGGCGTTCTAAATTCAGGGATTAGCTGTGGAGGTTATTGGGTGGGATGCTCTAACGGGGGTCAGTGTGGATTGTTGGGCCAAAGGGCCTGTTTCCACAGTGTAGGGGGTTTGATGATTCCCCCAAAGTGTCTGCAGCCTGGCTTCCAGTTGCATCTCTTTGAGCCGAAGGTCCTCCAGCATGTGTTTTCCCTAGTTTCCAGCAGCCAGAACCTCCCACCTTCTGCAAATCGAAAGACAAATCCCAGCCTGCCCTCTCCAATGTGTGCAATGTAACTGCTTATTCAGTTTTAGTGGCCCTCCTCATGTGGCCATCCTCATGTGTTCTGAACTTGGCTACCAGCAGTGGCTGGTAGCCAAGTTCAGAACACATGAGGATGGCCTCAACCAGGACCTTGGGTTCATGTCACATGACAGGTAACCCCACTTCACTGTCACGCTCTCTCACACCCATAAAAAGCATACACTCTCACACTCGCTCACATTCACACAGATCACTCTCTCAGACACACACATATACACCCTCTCACAGGCTGATACTCTATCACTCACACACTTTATCAAACACGCACACACAAACACACACACATACTCTCATGCATGCACACTTACATATAAGGCTTTTGTGTGATTTTGAATTTGCAGAATTATATTTGCAGATACATTGTGCGCTTTTTGAGCGAAATACAATCTGCAGGCAGTCAATCCATGTGAGATTTTATAAATTCCTACTTTGGAAATAGAACCAGTCTCACTCAAGATTGGGATACAGACCTTAAGTTGTCTCGAGAATGTGTCTTCAAACAAGTTCTGGGATTTACATATTAATGAACCAAAACCTGCAACCCATTCTAAAAGATGAAAGACTTCACAACAATCTAAGTTTGTTCTATATCATTTCTGTTGCATGAAACGCGATCTTTTGCTATAAATTCTCCTATGATCCTGCTCCACAAACACCTGATGAAGGAGCAGTGTTCCGAAAGTTAGTGCTTCCAAATAAACATGTTGGACTATAACCTGGTGTTGTATGATTTTTAACTTTGTTTCTCATGAATACATCCCACACCTCCCGATGCTGCCAGTAAACGTTACAATGTCGATGAAATGATGCAATACCTGCAGAGATGAAAAAAAATACAATTTCTAACGATATTAGCTACTCATTCACTGCTCCTTCTGATACATGACATTGGAAACTTAGTGCAAGAGGTTGAAAGGAGTGAGCAGCTTTAAAACAAAAACCTATTGGATCTCATAGCTTTCATTGACAGTCTGAGACTGGGGTTAAGTTCAAGTAACCTTTATTGCCACCCAACTTTGTTACAGCTTCAGATCTCCCCAGCAAAAAAAAGTGTATGAAAAGAAGCTTTTTTTTAAACAGCTCAAAGCTCACACACTCCTCCCAACTCCCCTTCCTTTGCTGTTGGTCAGCGCTGAGTTGTCCCTTTATAATTGGATCCTTGGTACAGCCTTAAGCTCAAGGAAGTATTGCCTCACTCAGCAATTTCAACCCACACACTGTATTCATATAAGTTACTCCCACTCATTTGCCATGGGGGGCAGTCAAGAGTCAACCATGCTGTTGTGGGTCTGGAGTCAGGTGCAGATCAGACTGGATCAAGGATGCAGTTGAGATGACTGAGTGAATCCTTTCCCACAATGGCAGTTTCCTTTCCTAAAAGGGACATGATGGAATTAGATGGCAGTTTCTCCCCCCAAAATTTATTAGATTCAGAACTCCAAATTTCTGACCGAATTCCAATCCCACCATCTGCCTCGGCGGGATTCAAACTCCGGGAATCCCCGGAAATGGGTTGATAGTCCAGTCGACAATGGCACTCGGCCGTCGCTCCTTCAATCCCCCTGCAATGGCACATGAACTCAATAGACAATAGGTGCAGGAGTAGGCCACTCTGCCCTTCGAGCCTGCACCACCATTCGTTATGATCATGGATGATCGTCCTTAATCAGTATTCTGTTCCTGCCTTATCTCCTTAACCCTTGAGTCCACTATTCTTTAGAGCTCTATCCAACTCTTTCTTAAACAAATCCAGAGACTGGGACTCCACTGCCTTCTGTGGCACAGCATTCCACACAGCCACCACTCTCTGGGTGAAGAGGTTTCTCCTCATCTGTGTCCTAAATGGCCTACCCCTTATTTTTAAGCTGTGTCCTCTGGTTCGGGACTCACCCATCAGCGGAAACATGTTTCCTGCCTCCAGAGTGTCCAATCCTTTAATAATCTTATACGTCTCAATCAGATCTCCTCTCAGTCTTCTAAACTCAAGGGTATACAAGGCCAGTCGCTCAAATCTTTCAACATAAGATAGCCTCGCTCTTCAAAGAATTGACCTCGTGAACCTACGCTGCATTCCCTCAATAGGCAGAATGTCTTTCCTCAAATTTGGAGAACAGAACTGCACACAATATTCCAGGTGCGGCCTCACCAGGGCCCTGTACAGCTGCAGAAGAAACTCTTTGCTTCTATACTCAATCCCTCTTATTATGAAGGCCAGCATGCTATTAGCTTTCTTCACTACCTGCTGTACCTGCATGCTTGCCTTCATTGACTGGTGTACAAGAACACCCAGATTTCTTTGTACTGCCCCTTTACCTAACTTGACTCCATTTAGGTAGTAATCTGCCTTCCTGTTCTTGCCACCAAAGTGGATAACCATACATTAAACTGCATCTGCCACTCACCTAACCTGTCCAGGTCACCCTGCAATCTCCTAACATCCTCCTCACATTTCACCCTGCCACCCAGCTTTGTATCATCAGCAAATTTGCTAATGTGACTATTAATACCATCTTCTATATCATTAATATATATTGTAAAAAGCTGCGGACACAGCACTGATCCCTGCAGTAGCCCACTGGTCACCGCCTGCCGTTCTGTAAGGGAGTCATTTATCACTAGTCTTTGTTTCCTGTCAGCCAACCAATTTTCAATCCAAGTCAGTACTTTGCCCCCAATACCATGCGCCCTAACTTTGCTCATTAACCTCCTATGTGGGACTTTATCAAAGGCATTCTGAAAGTCCAGGTACACTACATCCACTGGATCTCCCTTGTCCATCTTCAGAGTTACATCCTCAAAAAATTCCAGAACTCGCTGGTGGCTCCGCAGGTGGGAGGAGCGAGTGAAGCCCTTTCCACACTGAGAGCAGATGAACGCCCTCTCCATGATATGGACCCTTTGATAGATTACAGTGTAGATGTCTGAGTGAACCCCTTCCCGCACACAGAGCATGTGAACGGCCTCTCCCTGGTGTGGATCGGATGGTGCCTCCACAAGTTGCCCACATGACTGAAGCTCTTCTCGCACTTAGGGCAGGTGAATGGCGCTTCTCCGCTGTGGACCTGCTGGTGGGTCAGCAGAGTGTAAGAATCGACAAATCCCTTCCTGCACTCAGAGCAGGTGAACGGCCTCACCCCCAGGTGAACCCGCTGGTGTTTCAGGACGTGGGATGTATCGATGAATCGCTGCCCACACAGAGAGCAGGAGAACGGCCTCTCCCTGATGTGAACCTGCTGGTGTGTCTACAGGTGGGACGACTGAATGAATCGTCTCCCACAATGGTGGCAGATGAACGGCCTCTCCCTGGTGTGAACTCGCTGGTGTGTCTGCAGGCTGCACAGCCAACTGAATCCCTTCCCATATACTGAGCAGGAGAACAGCGTCTCCCCAGTGAGAACGCATCTGTGGGTGTCTAGCCCCAATGGGGAAGGGAACCCTTTCCCACAGTCCCAACATTTCCATAGTTTCCCCATGAGGGGAGCATTCTTTGTGTCGCGCTGGGTTTGAAATTCAAAACAGAATGGATACATAGTCTCTCCCCACTGTGAGGGGTGAGATTTTGATCCCCCAAGCTGAGTAAATTGTTTGACGCATTTTTCACAGACAGCGTACTGAATCTCCCTCACTCGGGTGTCTCAGTATTATTCCTGCCATACCAGTGTTCAAAATCTCTCACACAGACAAAAGCAAACATTTCTTCTCGAATTGAATGGCTGCTGATATTCAAGCCGCATTGATACAAGTGGCTCTGTCAGAAGATGATGTATCATTTGTTTTCAGATTTCTTTCTGCATGTCTTCCTGCAAAAAAGTCACAAATTCAGTGACCACTGTCAGTACTGTTAAAGGAACAGTACTGTAGATTGCCAGATGAGTGCTGACCATATATTATGCAGGACGCAGAAAACCCTCATGCAACAAGATAGCCTGAAATGTGTATGGAGGAAAACTTAATTAAGATCGCAATAACCTTGAACAAGCTGCCGACAAAGGTGCTGGAAATGGAGCAGAATCACGAATATGATAATGAAATGTCAAGACTGCTTGGGAAAAGAAAGCCAGTGAAGTTACTGAATGACTTCCTGCTGTCCTAGTAAATACAAAAGAGACAAGAGATATAGAACGTAACTCTATTACTGCATTAGAAGGTGAAAAATCATAGCCACAAAGTTTTTATAACAGCCAACAATATCAGATATACATCATATGAAGCAACAGATGTCTACATTTGAAACCAATGTGCCAATCCCTTAAATACTGCTCAGTTCCATGAGAAACTATCCTTATAATTCTGAAGATGAGGAAAGAAGTAAACCTTTTCCAGGGTACAAACTCTATACGTGCCAAACCGAGGGAATACGCAAGGAAAATATCTTTGAGAGGGACAGAGACCATCTGAGCACCTTTGGAGAGCCTGCTCCCTCCATGGAGTCACTCCAGTTGCTACAGGTGAACAGTCTCCACCCAACCCCATCCCCCCCGCCACGCCTCTCTCTCTCCCTCTCCCAGGATGAGGAATAGAAAGGGGGAGACGTTGCTTTGCTCCCAGATGTTGCCCAGAGGGAGGGAGTTTCACTCTGAAATTGACAGGGCTACCTCCACGTTGAGACGTCCACAATGGGGAAGGGGGGCACATGGGGAGGGGAGGACACTTTGCAAACTCCTTTCTCTCTCCTCCACGTCAATGCAGTTTGAGTTCAAGCAAAGCACAGGGTTTTATTTTAGCTTTACACTCTCAGAAAACCCCCACCTCTGTGAATCCAACACTTTACTCCCCCCTCCACTCCATGGAAATATAGATTTGAGAGATTCCAGAGATGGAGTTGCTACCATACCTGCTGTAGGGGGTTTGGTAGAAACTGTTTATTTTAATGAACCATTTCATTTCAACCTCATGCTTGCCATTCAAATAATAATTTTACACAGAGGGTGGTTGATGTGTGGAATGAACCTCCTCAGGAAGCGGTGGATGCGGGTACAATAAAAAGACATTTGTTTTAGTCCATGAATAGGAAAGGTTTGGAGGGATACAGAACAACAGCAGGCAGGAGAGACTGATTTAGTTTGGGATTATGGTTGGCATGGATTGGTTGGACCAAAGGTCCATGATCATACTGTATGACTCGATGGTAAGTTCATAGTTCCTTGAAAGGGGAGTCGCACATATACAGCATAGTGAAGAAGGTGTTTGATATGCTTGCCTTTATTGATCAGTGCACTGAGTGCAGGAGTCGGGGGGTCTTGTTGCGACTGTAGAAGAGATTGGTTAGGCCACGTTTGGAGTATTGCATGCAATTCTGGTACCAGTGATCCCACCCTGACACACCATAAACCAGAGATAGTGACTGAAATTGACTCTGATACAAAATCAAATCATTAAATCGCTGCAGTGCAGAAAGAGGCCATTTGGCCCATTGAATGCATTGGGTACAGGAGTTGGGAGGTCATGTTGTAGCTCTACGGGACATTGGTTCGCCCACTTTTGGATTATTGCATTCGATTCTGGTCTCCCTACTGTAGGATAGGAACGATGTTGTGAAACTTGAAAGTGTGCAGAAAAGATTGATAAGGATGTCGCCAGGGTTGGAGGGTTTGTGGTTTAAGGAGAGCCTGAATAGGATGGGGCTGTTTCCCTGGAGTGTCGGAGGCTGAGGGGTGATCTTACGGGCATTTATAAAATCATGAGGGGCATGGATAGGGTAAATAGGCTAGAGGAAGTGGTGGAGGCTGGTACAATTACAACATTTAAAAGGCATCTGGATGGGTGTGTGAATAGGAAAGGTTTGGAGGGATATGGGTCAAATGCTGGCAAATGGGACACTAGATTTATATAGGACATCTTGTCAGCATGGATGTGTTGGATCAAAACGTCTATTTCCGTGCTGTAAATCTCTATGTCTATTTGATAACAGATGCTTTATTTCTGTTGATGTAAATATTGTTAGGGAGAGAGAATTCCTCAAGTAGGGGATGATAAGAATCCTGGGAGACCCCTAATTCTGGTTTAATATCTAATGAACACACTTTAAGCACCAAATGTGCATTAATGTCTAATTTTGTTTCATTTTTCTTGTTTTATTCCCTGTTCCGATGACTCTCTCAGTCTGGATGGTTGTCAGGCTGAGACTACTGTGGATTGGGCCTTGATCGACTGAATGTTTTATTGCTCTGGAAAGTGTAAAAGGGGCTCAAAGTTTCAGCAGAAAGCCAACTGAGCTGAGAACAGACAACATCTTACTCTGTGGGAACAGGGAGAAGAGGACAGAGAAATCAGGACCTGAAATCCGAGCTGACACCAGAGTACCATGTTATTAGTGCTTTGAGTAGCAGTGCCAACCCTCTATCTTTACCTTGCTTCCTATTCAATCTGAATGCCACGTACCCTCTCAATATTCAGATCCAATCCTTGTCATCCTGATGCCACGTCCCTGGAAGGAGTCTCAGATCATAATTATTCTCTTCAATGTGTGCAGTCAATTCATTCAGTTGTGTTACATTGCAGCACACAGTCAGCCATACAGTCTTCAGTTTCAATTCTTGTGTTCTGTAGAATCCAGTTTTGATTGATTAGATTCGATTCCCTACAGTGTGGCAACAGGCCCTTCGGCCCAACAAGTCCACACCGATACCCTGACGAGTAACCCTCCCAGACGCATTTCTTTCTAATTAATGAACCAAACACTATGGACAATTTAGCATGGTCATTTGACCTGACCTGCACATCTTTGGACTGGGACATTTACTTTCCGTGTCCCTTTCTATCATTCTCTGAGGTTCATTTCCACATCACTACATTGCTCACTGCCTTGATACAGATTGGCCCTGAAAAATGCATGTTTATACATTCGCAGTAACAGAAGCAGGAGTAGGCCATTTGGTCCATTGAGCTCCTCCAACATTCAAAAGGATCATGGCTCATCTATCCATCGTCTCAGCTCCTCTTACCTGCATTATCCTGACTATTCTAAATTCACCTACCATACAAAATCCCATCGAACTATGTCTTGAATATGGCTGCTTCTACTGCTTCCTTGGGCAGAGAATTCCATAGATTCACCACTCTCTGGGAAAAGCAGTTCCTTCTCCTCTGTCTTAAACCTACTCCCCCTGATCTTGTGACCGAGTCTCACTCACCGGCAGAAACGACTAGACAGGGTGGGTCTGGGTGGCATGCTCATCGGATGGGTCAGTGTGGACTTGATGGGATGAATGGCCTGCTTCCACGTTGTAGTGATTCTATGATTTACCGCAGTTGTATTTGCCATGGACCGCAGCACCAGAACCTCCCACCTTCTGCAAATCGAAAGACAAGTCCCACCCTGCCCTCTTGTACGTGTGTTATCTAACTGCTTAATCATTTCTAGTGAATCCCAGCCCACACCTCCCGCTGCTGCCAGTAACCTTTACAAAGCTGATGAGACAATGCTATACCTGCAGTCCTGAAAATCGTAAGGCTTCTAACGATACCGGTTACTGATTCACCACTCCCACTGATGGACAGCATTGGAAATACAATGTTTGAGGCCGAAAGAAATGAGCAAAAAGCCACCTAACCCTTCACTAGGCTCCCTGCTCAGCACACTTTACTTAAATCACTTCAACTCCACATTGCAACAAATTCCCACTTTCCACCAATATCCTGAATGTCCTCACTCACTCAGTTGCTGTCTCACAAATGAAAGATTTCATTGTAGCTTCCAGTAAGGAGAAAACATCTTTGAAAGCTGCTCTGAAAGTCCAGTCTTCACAATGACACTTCTGCTTTCCTTCACTCCAAATTGTCTGTGCTGACCAGATATCCCAAATTAACATAGTCTCATTTGTCATCACATAACCCATATCCCTCTCAATTCTCCCTATTACCAGATGCCTATTAAAATGTTTTAATACTGAATACTGAGTCACAAATAAGTGGAATGGATGGCTTTGAGGTATGTAGAGAAGAGGTGTTGGAAATCCTGGAAAAGGTGAAAATAGATAAGTCCCCTGGGCCTGATGGCATTTATCCTAGGATTCTCTGGGAAGCAAGGGAGGAGATTGCAGAGCCATTGGCCTTGATTTTTATGTCCTCTTTGTCTACAGGAGTAGTGCCAGAAGACTGGAGGATAGCAAATGTGGTTCCTTTGTTCAAAAAGGGGAGTAGGGATAACCCTAGTAACTATAGGCCGGTGAGTCTCACTTCTGTTGTGGGCAAAGTCTTAGAGAGAATTGTAAGGGATAGGATTTATGCACATCTGGATAGGAATAATGTGATCAAGGATAGTCAGCATGGTTTTGTGAAGGGCAGGTCGTGCCTCACAAACCTTATTGAATTCTTTGAAAAGGTGACGAAGGAGGTTGATGAGGGGAAAGCGGTAGATGTGGTATATATGGATTTTAGTAAGGCGTTTTGATAAGGTTCCCCATGGTAGGCTACTGCAGAAAATACGGAGATATGGCATTGAGGGTGAGTTGGAGGTTTGGATTAGGAATTGGCTGGATGGAAGAAGACAGAGGTTAGTAGTTGATGGCAAAGTTTCTTCATGGAGTGCCGTCACTAGCGGTGTTCCGCAAGGATCTGTTTTGGGACCATTGCTGTTTGTCATTTTTATAAATGACCTGGAAGAGGAGTTAGAAGGTTGGGTGAGCAAGTTTGCGGATGATACGAAAGTCGGAGGAGTTGTTGACAGTGAGGAAGGATGTGGCAGGTTACAGCAGGATATAGAGAAGCTGCAGAGCTGGGCAGAAAGGTGGCAAATGGAATTCAATGTAGCTAAGTGTGAGGTGATTCACTTTGGGAAGAATAACAAAAAGATGGGGTACTGGGCTAATGGTCGGATACTTGGTAGTGTGGATGAGCAGAGGGATCTTGGTGTCCATGTACACAGATCTCTGAAAGTTGCCACCCAGGTAAATAGTGCGGTGAGGAAGGCATATGGCGTACTGGCTTTTATTGGTAGAGGAATTGAGTTCCGGAGTCCTGAGGTCATGATGCAGTTGTATAAGACTCTGGTGCGGCCGCATCTGGAATATTGTGTGCAGTTTTGGTCGCCATACTATAGGAAGGACGTGGAGGCACTGGAACGGGTGCAGAGGAGGTTTACCAGGATGTTGCCTGGTATGGAAGGAAGATCGTATGAGGAAAGACTGAGACACTTGGGGCTGTTTTCATTAGAGAAAAGAAGGTTTAGGGGTGACTTGATTGAGGTGTACAAGATGATTAGGGGGTTAGATAGGGTTGACAGCGTGAACCTTTTCCCGCGTATGGAGTCGGGTATTACAAGGGGGCATAGCTTTAAATTAAGGGGGGGTAGACATAGGACTGAAGTTAGGGGTCGGTTCTTCACTCAGCGAGTCGTGAGTTCATGGAATGCCCTGCCAGTAGCAGTGGTGGACTCTCCCTCTTTATGGGCATTTAAGCGGGCATTGGATAGGTATATGGAGGATAGTGGGTTAGTATAGGTTAGGTGGGCTTGGATCGGCGCAACATCGAGGGCCAAAGGGCCTGTACTGCGCTGTATTCTTCTATGTTCTATGTTCTAATTATACCAGCCTCGACCACTTACTCTGGCAGCTCATTCCATACACACAACACCCTCTGTGTGAGAAAGGTGCCTTTAAAGTTCCTTTTAAATATTTCCCCTCTCACCGCAGACCTATGACCTCTAGTTTTGGACTCCACTACTCTGGGGAAAAGAGTTTGGCTATTCACCCTATCCATGCTTCTTATAAACTTCTGGAAAGTCACCCCTCAGCCCCCAATGATCCAGAGAAAACAGCCCAGCCTATTCAGCCTCTCCATATAGATCAAACCCTCCACCTCTGGCAATAGCCTTGTAAATCTTTTTCAAATCTTTACAAAGGTTCGTAACACTTTTCCTGTAGCAGAGAAACCAGAACCGAATGCAGTATTCCAAAAGTGGCCTAATCAATGTCCTGTCCAGCCGCAACATGACCACCCTACATCTGTATTGAAATTCACTGACCTATAAAAGCTAATATACCAAACACCTTCTTTGATATCCTGCCTACCTGCGACTCCACTATGAACCAGCACTCCATGGTATGTTTATTCAACAACACTCCCCATCAAATGTATAGATCCTGCCATGATCTGCCTTTCCAAAATCTATATTTCAAAATGGGGTTAAGAAACGTATAAGCCGTGATTGAATGGTGGAGCAGATCTGATGGACGAAATGGCTTAATTTCTGCACCTATTAGATTAAATTACTTACAGTGTGGAAACAGGCCCTTTGGCCCAACAAGTCCACACCGACACGCCGAAGCGCAACTCGCCCATACCCCTACATTTACTCCTTACCTAACAATACGGGGTATTTAGCATGGCCAATTCAACTGACCTGCACATCTTTGGACTGTGGGAGGAAACCGGAGCACCCGGAGGAAACCCACGCAGACACGGGGAGAACGTGCAAACTCCACACAGTCAGTCGCCTGAGGCGGGAATTGAACCCGGGTCGCTGGCGCAGTGAGGCCGCAGTGCTAACCACTGTGCCACCGTGCCACCCACACCTATGTTGTATGGTCTCTTGCTGTCCTGGACACAGTGAGAAAATTGGAAGCAGGAACAGGTCATTTGCCTTTCCAGCTGGCACCAGCATTGAACAGTTCATAACTGGATATAAATATACCTGCATCTAGATGGATAGGCTGGGACTTTTTTCACTGGAGCATCGGAGGTTGAGAGGTGACCTTAGAGAGGATTATAAAATCATGAGAGGTACAGATGAGGTGAACAGCAGGTATTCTTACCCTAGTGTGGGTGGTTCAAGATGAGGGAGCAAATTTTGAAGGTGAAGAAAGAAATATTTTAAAAAGACATGAGGGGCACCTTTTGTTAAAGATTAAAAGTAGTTCGTGTGAGGAATCAATGTCCAGAAGAGTTGCTGGATGCAGGTACAGTGACAATGTTTAAAAGACATTTGGATAAGTACATGAATAGGAAAGGTTCAGAGGGATATAGACCAATCATTGGCAGGTGGGACCAGTTTAGTTTCAGAACACCGCCAGCATGGACTAGTTCGACCGAATGGTCTGTTTCTGTGCGGTATGACTCTGTAACTGTTCTGTGCTGGTTTTAAAACCATTTTCTTGCCTTCTCCCATAACTTCTTTGTTCTTCAAAGTCACATGAACTCAGCCTTGAATACGTTCAATAACCGATCTAACTGCAGGAAGACATCCCTACTTCTGAACTCAATTCCTCTTGCTGATATACCACTTGCTTTGTTCATTGCTTGCTGCACCTTTCTGACAACTGGCAGTGACTGGTGTTGAAGGACACTGAGGCCCCTTTGTCTATCCACACATCACTCCTGATGAAGGGCTCGTGCCCGAAACGTGGACTCTCCTCCTCCTCAGTTGCTGCCTGACCGACTGTGGTTTTCCAGCGCCATAATATTCAACTCTGATCTCCAGCATCTCACTTGCGCCACATCTCAACATATCACCATTTAAACAATGCACCTCCTTTCTGCTATTTTTTTACACTGCAAAGGCTATAACTTCACATTATGGTACTGCATTTTCCATGTGTTTGCAAGTTGACACGCAGACCTGGATCAAATTTTCCAGAGTCTGGCCGCCCCCTCGGTTCCCTCTTGAACCCCAGAATGAAAACGTGGTGAGAAAAACACTATGTACTCAAAAATGTTAGACAGAGGAAGGAAGTTACAGTCTGGGGTGAAGTTTAACCTTATGCAGAGAAAAAAAAACAACAGCAGCTTCAGAGTTCATGGTCCAACCTCAGCATTTCCACAATGGCCGGCTCTGATTGGCAGGAGGACCAGACTCCTTCTGGTCCTCCAAGGTTCTACAATGCTCCATGGAAAGCCGCTCGCCCGCCGTTTCTGCGGACACCCACGAGTATGCGCACTGGCGGTCATGCGCAGTACTAGCTGACACCGCGGAACATGCTCAGTGTGTAGGAATTGTTACAAATTTTCAAGTTAAAAATCACAAAGCACCTGGTGATAGTCCAACAGACTTATTTGGAAGCACTTGCTTTCGGAGCCCTGCTCCTTCATCAGCTGATTGTAGAGTATAACATCATAAGACACAGAATTTATGATCTTACGATCTTATATTCCACAACCACCTGATAAAGTTGCAGCGCTCCGAAAGCTCGTGCTTCCAAACAAGCCTATTGGACTGTAACCTGGTGTTGTGTGATTTTTAACTTCGTACACCTTAGTCCAACACGGGCACCTCCCGATCATGACAAATATTAAGCGTCCAAATGCGAATACGAGAGAAAAATGCCGAGACGATTTTTTTCCCCTGTGCCTCGACATTTTATTTCTTTTGCATTATGTTTGGCTGCTCAACGTTTCTGTCTTTTCCCCTGGATAGAGGTATTCCAAAACTAGAGGGTAAAGGTTTAGGGTGTGGGGGAAAGATTTTAAAAGATCTAAAAGACTAGGAATAGAACATTCACCCCTTCCTGGGGGAAAGTGAGGACTGCAGATGCTGGAGATTAGGGTCGAGAGTGTGGTGCTGGAAAAGCACAGCAGGTCAGGCAGCATCCGAGGAGCAGGAGACTCGACGTTTCGGGCAAAACCCTTCGTCAGGAAATAGCCATAGGGAACTGCAGGGCTGGAACGTAAACAAGGGAGTCGAAGTGGGATGCTGTTGGGAAGGTCCGTGTGAATGGCCTGAAAGGAATGATATGGTTTCACTGCCTTAGCCACGCGTATTTTGAGAAATGTGGGAGGAGTGGGTCCCAGTTGGTGGGACATTGACACGAGTCCTGGAGAAGGTGGCATTTGTGCTGTCTCTCTCTTCACATTCTGCCCCCTGTATATTTTCTCACCATCCACTGCCCCCTGCCCATTCTCTCTCCTCACACTGCACCCTCTATTCTCTCCCCCAACCCTCTGAACTCCTGTCCATTTCCCTCCCTTCGCCACCACCATCAGCGACCCCCTCAACCCCCCCACCCCCACAATCGTCCTTTCTCGTGCCTCAGCCCTCTTTGATCGCTGTATGAAGTCTTTCTCAGGGAAGAGAGAGAATGGAGGGTGATGACTTTACCTGGGAAACACGGCATGTGAGAAATAGCTGATTTTTAAAATTGAGAATAACTGAAACCATGTATTCAGAAACTTCGTTAAAGTCGGGAAGAATGTTATTTTTTTTCAAGAAAAAAGCTGCATAAATCTTTCTGAAACTTGCATTGATGTATGTGCAGTTCGGCTACAACAAAGGACAGGCTGTCAGGAGTGAATGAGTGAATAAAAGACAAGTCCAACCTTGCCCTCGAGGAGAAAGTGAAAAATGCAGATGCTGGAGATCAGAGTCGAGAGTGTGGTGTTGGAAAAGCACAGCATGTCCGGCAGCATCCAAGGAACAGGAGAATCGACGTTTCGTGCATAAGCACATGGCACTCGGCCACCGCTCCTTCAACCCCCCTGTGATGGCGCGTGAACTCGCTGGTGCCTCCGCAGGTGGGAGGAGCAGGTGAATCCCTTCCGGCACACACAGCAGGTGAATGGCCTCTCTCCAGGGTGGAGCCGCTGGTGGGTCAGCAGTGCAGCTGACTGAGTGAAACCCCTCCCGTACGTGGTGCACGTGAATGGCTTCTCTCGCTTGTGGACTCACTCATGCGTCTGCAGATGGCAGATCCGACGGAAGCCTTTCCTACACACTGAGCAGGTGAATGGCCTCTCCCGGTGTGAATGCGTCTGTGGGTTTCCAGCAGGGATGGGGAAGGGAATCCATTCCCACAGACCCCACATTTCCAAGGTTTCCCCTTTGGAGGGAGCTTTCCTTGTGTTGCTCTGGGATTGAAATTACAAACAGAACGGGTACATAGCCTTTCCCACCTTGAGGGATGAGACTTTGATTCCTCCAAGCTGAGTAAATGGTTTGAAGCACTTTTCACAGTCTTTTCACTGAATCTCCCTCACTCGGTGTCTCAGTATTCTTCCTGCCACAGGACTGTCCAAAATCTCTCAAACAAACAAAAGCAAACATGCCTTTTTTTACAGATATTTTTATTAGAAATTTAACATTTTTACAAGTTTACAAAAATAAACAAAACTCTCAGATATAAACATTGATATACAATTAGCTCAAATATACAATAGCCAAAATTTAACAAAACAAAACAAAAAAAACCCGAAAAAGAAGACGAAAAACAAACAAAACTCAACTATCTACTAATCTAACCTCCAACTAACCAGAGTGTATTATTAAGTCTCTTCCATGCTCGGAATGTGTTAACATCAGATGTAATAAAACCCGTATTCGTGCGGGATTCCTCCTCCGAGGGGCCCCGGACCAGCCAGGTTTGTAATCTCAATTAAGTAAAAGCCCTTGTTAGGATAGCCGAAATATCTGTATTTATGTAATTCAAGAAGTGCTGCCATATTTTATAAAATAATTCGGTCTTTCGGTGCACCATATTTGTAAAGAAGTCAAGGGGAATACATTCCATAATTAATCTGTGCCAATTTGAAAGTCCAGGGTGGCCCTCAGCTGCCCAGTTCACCAAAATATTTTTCCTTGCACAGAAAGAAAGAATAGAAAATAGTCTCTTCCAGTACGATCCAAATGTACTGTCTAAACCTGTCGGTCAATTCCTAAGCATCTGTATCCCTCTACTCCCCACCCATTCATGCATTTACCCAGACGCATCTTTAATGAATCGACCGTGCCTGCCTCTACCACCTCTGCTGGCAACGCGTTCCAAACGCCCACCACCCTCTGTGTGAAGTAAAACGCGTTTTCGCTTTGAATAAGTGCTGCCCTTGCCGCGTTCATTGTAACGGGAGCTCTGCCCCATCCCTGATTCAGGCAGTCGGATCTCGTTTAATGAAGCTGCTTTTTGAGAGTACTGACTGGCCGTTTTAGCACAAGGCAGTATAAGCAACCAGGGATCGTCGGGGATTTGAATCCAGGATGTCTCGCATGCCCAGGCACCAGAAGGCCCGAAGTGAGAATCATACCGCTTGACCAACGAGCCACAGCCAGGGACCCTACATTTTTTGAGCAATGTGCCAATCCCTTAAATGCTGCTCAGTTCCTTGAGAATCTAACCTTTTCGTTGTGAACATGAGGAAAGGAGCAATCCTTTTCTCGGGTGCAAACTGTGTACGTGCCAAACTGAGGGAATACGCAAGCAAAATAGCTTTAAGAGAGATAGAAAGTATTTGAGCACCTTTGGAGTGTCTACTCCCTCCCTGGATTCACTCCAGTTGCTACAAGTGAACAGTGTTTCATCCACCCCTACCTCCCCTTCCCCCTCGCTGCTGGAGGATGGTATATGGAAAGGGGGAGACATTGCTTGGTTCCCAGATGATGCCCAGAGGGAGGGAGTTTCATTCAGAAACTGACAGGGCTGCATCCGTATTGTGACGTCAACAATGGAGGGCGGGCCGGACAGCTGCCCTGCAGTTGAGGCACGTGTGGAGGTGAGGAAACTTTGCAAATCCCATTCTCCTCCAAGTCTATGCAGTTTGAGTTCAAGCAAAGCAAGGGGTTTAAATATACTTTTGAAGCCCAGATATCCTAACCTAATCTAGTCCTATTTGCCAGCACTTGGCCCAAATCCACATAAAACCTTCCTACCCTCCAACCTCCAACCCTGGCAACATCCCTGTAAATCTTTTCTGCACCTTTTCTAGTTTCAAAACATGTTTCCGATAGGAAGCAGACCAAAATTACATGCAATATTCCAAACGTGGCCTGACCAATGTTCTGTACAGTGACAACATGAGCTCCCAACATCTATCCTCGATGCTCTGACCAACAAAGGAAAGCACACGAAACGCCTTCTTTACTATCCAATCTGCCTGTGTCTCTACTTTTAAGGAACTATCAACCTGAACTCCAAGGTCTCTTTGTTCAGCAACACTTCCAATGAACTTACCATTAAGTGTAAAAGTCCTGCTCTGATTTGTTTTTCCAAAATGCAGCACCTCATATTTATCTACATTAACCTCCAACTGCCATTCCTCAGCCCATTGGTCCAACTGATCAAGGTCCAGTTGTGATCTGAGGTAACCTTGTTTACTGTCCACTACACCTCCAATTTTGGTGTCATCCACAAACTTGCTAACTATACCTCCTCCGTTTACATACAAATCATTTATATAAATGACAGAAAGTAGCGGACCCAGCATCAATCCTTGTGACACACCATTGGTCACAGGCCTTCAGTCTGAAAAGCAACCCTCCATCACCACCCTCTGTCTTCTGCCTTCTAGCCAGTTCTGTATCCAAATGACTAGTTGTGCCTGCATGCCATGAGATTAAATCTTGCTCACCAGTCTCCCATGAGGAACCTTGATGAACGCCTTCCTGAAGTCCACATAGATCACGTCCATCGCTCTGCCGTCATCAATCCACTTTGTTACTTCTTCAAAAAACTCAATCATGTTCATGAGACATGATTTCCCAAGCATAAAGCCATGCTGACTATCCCGAATCAATCCTTGCCTTTCCAAATACATGTAAATCCCTTCTCTTTGGATTCTCTCCAAAAACTTGCCCATCATGGATGTCAGGTTCACCGGTCGATCGTTCCCTGGCTTTTCCTTATCACCTTTCTTAAATAGAGGCACCACGTTAGCCACCCTCTCGCCTTCTGGCACCTCACCTGTGACTATTAATGATACAAATATCTCAGTAAGAGGCCCAGCAATCACTTCCCCAGTTTTCCATAGAGTTCTAGGGTACTCCTGATCAGGTCCTTGGGATTTATCCACTTTTATGCATATCAAGATATCCAGCAATTTCTCATCTGTAATATGGGCATTTTTTCAACATGTCACCATCTACTTTCTCACATTCTATATCTTGCATGCCCTTCTCCACAGTAAACAGTGATGCACAATATCCGTTCTGTATCCCGCACCCCCCACCCCATCTACTGCAGCTCCACACAAAGGCTGCCTTGCTGATCTTTGAGGGGCCCTATTCTTTCCCTTGTTATCCTTTTGTCCTTAACGTATTTATAAAAACCCTTTGGGTTATCCATGACTCTATTTGCCAAAACTATCGCATGTCCCCTTTTTGCCCTCATGATTTCCCTCTTAAGTATGCTCGTACTGCCTTTATACTCTAAGGATTCACTCGATCTCTCTGCCGATACCTGATATAGGCATCCTTCTTTATCTTAACCAAAATCTCATTTTCTGTAGTCATCCAGCATTCCCCAACCTACCAGCCTTTCCTTTCACCCTAACAGGAATATACTCTACATCAGACAATCACCTGATGAAGGAGCGTCGCTCCGAAAGCTAGTGTGCTTCCAAGTAAACCTGTTGGACGATAACCTGGTGTTGTGTGATTTTTAACTTTGTACACCCAAGTCCAACACTGGCATCTCCGAATCAGGAATATACTGTGTCTGGACTCTTGTTATCTCATATTTGAATGCTTCCCATTTTCCAGCAGTCCTTTAACCTGCGAACATCTGCCCCCAATCAGCTTTTGAAAGATCTTGCCTAATACCTGAGTCTTCCTCCAATTTAGAACTTCAACTTTTAGATCTGATATATTATTTTCAATCACTATTCTAATGTTCATAGGATCATAGTTGCTGGCCCTTAGGTTTTGCACCCTCGCCAGTATGTACATCCATATTGTGAATTAGAAAATGTCCTTGGACACACTTGACAAATTCCTGTATTTTGCAGATAGGTAAATGGGCAGGAGTTATACCTTGGGTCCACTCTTCCTTCATTCCCATCAACCCTAACCCCATTCCCACCCCAATAGTCTAACGGCACTTTCCCCTGCAACTGCCGAATGTGTGACACCAGCCCATTTACCTGCTCCCTCCTCACTATCCAAGGGCCCAAACTTACCTTCCAGGTGAAGCAGCACTTTACCTGCACTTCCCACAACCCAGTCTACTGCATTTGCTGCTCACAATGTGGTCTCATCTACATTGGGGAAAATGAAGCATTAACTGGGTGACTGCTGCACAGAACATCTACGTTCTGCACGCAAAAAGACCCTGAGCTTCCGGTTGCCTGCCAATTCCACACCCCACCCTGTTCCCTGGCCAACATCTCTGTCTCAGGTTTGCTGTAGTGTTCCAGCGAAGCTCAGCACCAGCAGAACGACGAGCACCGAATATTACACTTGGGGACCATACATCCCTCTGGTCCCAATATCGAATTCAATAATTCTAGGGCCTGAAATCCATAGTATCCTCGTCCCTTCCACACACACCAAGCCTTGTTATCACATAGTCTGTCATTACACACTACCTATTCTTAGCCACGAACAGTCTTCATTCACCCTCCCACGCAGATGGTTATCAACTCCCTTTCCTGTACAACAGTTCTTCCCTCGCTTTGGGCTCTGTCCTGGTCTATCATTTACTGCATCCGCCTTCCTCCCACAATATCTCCTGCATATTAACCAACGTTTTCCCAATCACCATCAGTTCTGTGGAAGGGTCACCGGCAACTACTGTTTTTTTGTTTCTGATATACAGCATCCACAGTTCTTTCACCTTTTTAGTGAGGTCGAGTTGGAAATTGTTTCGACAGACAGAAGGAGAGGAGGGAGAGACAGAACAGACATGAACTGTTGATCTCCGTTGTTTCTCATAACGTAAAATCATTGCAGTGCGATCATTTCCCTTAAGTATGAATAGAGGTTGCAGGATGCTGGCAGCCGCTTCGTGAGGTTGTGGCGCAACGTTAGCGCGTCTGACTTCAGATCAGAAGGTTGCGTGTTCGAATCACGTCAGGCTCACTGGCGTCAACTTCTTACATTTCAAATCAATAAAGGAGTCCGTTTACTCCGTATATCTGTTGGGCCAAATCTTCTTTGCAGAAATTTTCGATCACACGTGAGGCTTTGCTGTCAATTTGATTATTGAACACTGGGTCAGGGAGGTGGTGTGCCCATTGTCTGGGTAACTGCTCAGCTCCCCCCAGTTCATCACGGGATTTAAACACAGCCGCCTCCCTCTGGGCAGCCGCTTCGTTCAGTTGGTGACAGCGCGGTGTGAATAACGTAATACCGATATTTGTACAACATAATCCAGAGACTCCCAGCTTTATGTTTCAATCTATCAGGAGAGTGATAGCGAGTTCAGATAGAAATGTTTCCCACCAACAGCAAATCCTTTCCTCTCACTGGACACAGTTAAAATTATCTTTATTCAACAGGAGGAGCGGAAACTCGAGTCTGACGCCTCTCCACATTAACGGTGAGCCTGAATTTTATAAACGGTGGCAGTAAAATCCAGTGGCGGACACTGATTTGGTTCAATCGATTTTTTTTTGCCAAGCATAATTCACTGGGAGGATGCTGCCGTGTGAAACAGCGTGGGGAATTACTACAGGGCCTCCTGCACATGGAACACACCGCAACTGATGTGTTTCACCTTCACCAGTTTATTCCTATCTCGGAGAAGAGAGGTTTGATGATTCGGATCATAGCAGCCAGACAGAGGACAGGAGAAGAGCACTCAGACCTTCACAAGCTTTTCACCACAGCTGGGTCATCGTGGCCCGTGTATCAGTTTGGGATAGTAATCTGCATCTACTGACTGGAAGCACAGCAAATTGGAGAGCTGGTGGGAATATCACACAGGAGAAAACGGCTTCGACCTATCAACTGGATAGGTCCCAATGCGCAACTCCGTTCACCTCAACTGTATAACTGTAAACAAATTACTCAGTGATTCAAAGGAATACTGGGTTTTGAATCTGCATTGTGTCATGTACCTTCGAGAATGATGTCAAAACACCTTCATTGCTGTGATGGAGTACACAGTTGGGCAGAAAATATCCGTTGTCAAATTTCCTACGTTCTGTTGGGCGGCACGGTGGTACAGTGGTTAGCACTGCTGCCTCACAGCGCCAGAGACCCGGGTTCAATTCCCGCCTCAGGCGACTGACTGTGTGGAGTTTGCACATTCTCCCCGTGTCTGCGTGGGTTTCCTCCGGGTGCTCCGGTTTCCTCCCACAATCCAAAGATGTGCAGGGCCAGGTGAATTGTCCATACTAAATTACCTGTAGTGTTAGGTAAGGGGTAAATGTAGGGATATGGGTGGGTTTCGCTTCGGCGGGGCGGTTTGGAATTGTTGGCCCGAAGGGCCTGTTTCCACACTGTAATCTAATCTAAAAAAAAAACTCCGATTTCACTCAGAATCACGAAATGTGTGACAGCGCAGACTGAGGCTACGCAGCCCACCTTAGCTCTGCTGGCTCAACACAATATGTAAATAAGTGCCTTCTCCCTGTAAATCGTCACATTGAACATGCCCACCGAATTCCCTTTTGTGTCCATTGAATCTGCCTTTTTGTCACTGTCAGACAGCGACTTACTGACCCCACTCCCTGTGCGAAAACGGTCTTCCTAATGTCACTTTTACTTATTTTGCTGATGACTTTAAATCTCTGCCAAATCGTTCTCGATCCTTTCAGGCCTGGGAGCATTTTCACTGTATTATTTCCTCTGTCTGTGTTGAGCCAGGTGGGCTGCGTAGCCTCAGTCTGCGCTGTCACACATTTCGTGACTCTGTCTAAAACCCTCATGACGTGGAAAACTTCAATCAGACCAGCTTTCAGCCCTCTGTTCTCCAACGAGAGCTACCCCAAACTTTCCAATCTCCCTTCATTGCTGACATTCCTCAGGACGGTACCATTCACGTTAACCTGTTCAGCGCCGTCTGCAATCACTTCACTTCCCCGCTTCCTGAAGTATCACCCTCAGAATTGAGCGTAATACAGGTGGAGAATTCATTCAGACTCGGATTGCGCGGTCGAAAAATCTGCAATAGTTTTTTTCACTTTGAACAAGTGTTTCCCTTCGCCATGTTCACTGCAATGGCAGCTCTGCGCCGTCCCTAATTCAGGCAGTCCGATCTTATTTAACGAAGCGGCTTTTTGAGAAATTTCATCAGGTATTTTTGCTCAGGTCAATTTAAGGAATGATGATTCGCCTGGGATTGGAACCCGGGAATTCTAACACGGCTGCATATGCTCGAAGACCCAAAGCTAGAATCAAATCCCAGACTAACGAGCCACCAGCCATGAGTGCAGCCACCTCCGGAAGCAGCTGAGACATGCTCAGTACGAAATACATTGTGCATTGCTCCCAGAATTGCAAGAAGAGAAGAGTTTCAAGAACATCTGCTTCTCAATCTGTCTCGCTGCTCCCAGGACGCTGCTGTTTGTCCCGTCCCCAGGGACCAGACTCTCTCCACTGGTGGATAATTGAACCATTTCGTTTCTACTTGCAAGCTGTGCTGGTGGAAGGCAGAGCCCATTCACTCTTCTGCTCTCTCACACTATTACGTGAGGCAGGAGAAGTCAGTTACAGTCATGCGTAGGAAATGGGCAACTTTGAACTTGTTCCAAAGGTCCTGTTAACGGAGAGATAGAAAGATGCTGTGCTGCCGGGACAGAGAGAAATGGACACAAGAGACTCTTCCCTCAGGTAAATTGATATCAGTACATTTTTGTGCAGCCTGCTTGGTGTTCAGAATTTGTCTAAACACAACAATCCTGAGTCAGTTGAAACTTTCTCAGTGTGAAATACATTCCACATTGCTCCAAGAATTGCAAGCAGCAAATTGTTTCCAGAACATCTGCTTGTCATGCTGTCCCTGGGGCGCTGATGTTTGTCTCATCCCCAGGAACTGGTCTATCTCCACTGGCGGATAATTAAACCAATTTGTTTCTACTTGTACTCTTTTCTGGAGGGAAGGAAGAGTCGATTCGCTCTGCTGCTCTTTAACTCCCAATCCCTTGGGGTGAGAGGTATCACTTACACTTTGTGGGTGGCACGGTGGCACAGTGGTTAGCACTGCTGCCTCACAGCGCTAGAGACCCGGGTTAAATTCCCGCCTCAGGCTACTGACTGTGTGGAGTTTGCAGGTTCTCCCCGTGTCTGCGTGGGTTTCCTCCGGGTGCTCCGGTTTCCTCCCACAGTCCAAAGATGTGCAGGTCAGGTGAATTGGCCATGCTAAATTCCCCGTATTGTTAGGTAAGGGGTAAATGTAGGGGTATGGGCGAGTTGCGCTTCGGCGGGTCCTTGTGGACTTGTTGGGCCGAAGGGCCTGTTTCCACACTGTAAGTAATCTAATGCGTGGGAAGTGAGTAACTTTGATTGTGAATTTCCTCGATAAGGTCTGTTATCGGAGAGATAGAAAGATGCTGTGCTGGCGGGGCAGAGAGAAGTGGACACCGAGGACTCTTCCCTCAGGTAGATTCATATGAGTACATTGTTGTGCAGCCTGCTTGGTGTTAAGAATTCGTCTTCACGCAGCAATCTTACAGAAAATCTCTCGCAAAGTGGGCATTGCTTTCATCGCTGCGACCGTGCAGGAGTTAACATCCGAGCCCAAGTGCCTCAGATGAACAGAATCCGAGTGAAACCGTCACTCACTGAGAGTCATCCCCACGGCACAGAGCTGCGGGACTGCAGGCAGTCCAACACGGAAGGGGCGGTTAAATGAACCATTGTCGCTCCCTCAGCCTCTCTGTCCCATAAACAGGCAGCGGGACGGCATATACGCGTACCATCGTTCTGCCGCCGACAGAGGCGGTCCAGCCCATCGTGTCCACGACGACTCTCTGCCACGTGTCTCTCTCTGAGGTGATTCACAATCAGTGATATCTGTCCGAATACTAAGGGGCTGTGTCTGAATGGTGATACAGTTTCTGACGTGCTGATCGTCTTGTCATTCACGTCCGAACCGGCGTGGCGAACTGCGGCAGGCAAGGCACGAGATCACAAGGTATGCGTCTCAGCTCACTGGCATCTCAGAGAAGTGGGTCTGCGATTCAGTTCGTCGGAAGCCGACGAAGAACAAGAGAAGACCACTCAAACTTCGAAAACCAAGTTACTTGAACGGTGTGAGTTTGGGTATGATCCGGGGCATTCAGACAGTCGTTTGAAAGGCAAGATGCTGAGCAGAGTGCCATTACAAAGGAAAGTTGCTCATGGAGACACTGAGCAATAGCAGAGGATGGTTTCGATCCATCGACCTCGGGGTTACGGGACCAGCAGGCTCCCGCTGCGCCACGTTGCCCCGCCGCACAGCTCCCGCTGCGCCACGCTGCCCCGCCGCACAGCGCCCTCTGCTGCAGGTCCCTTCAGCCTTTCGTCTGGCGCGTGGCAGGCACGTTCGAGACTGATGTCAAAGATCTCCACTGCTGTCGTCTAATATGGTGTTGCGCCGACGTATGGAGGCTGTGTAAATACAAACTTTTTCTAACTTCCCACATTCTGTTGGTCGAACTGTGATTTCACTCTGAATAGACGCCATGCGGCCCACCTTCGCTCTGCTGGGTCGACACAGTAAGTGAACGTGGGTCTCTGTTCGTATCATTCTCTTGCCTTCTCCCTGTAATTCTGCACATTGTTACTTTAAACATGACCACCGGATTCCCGTTTGCGTCTAATGAATCTGCCTCTGTGTCAGTGTCAGTTAGGGATTTACTGACCCCAACCACTCCCTGTACGAAAGCGTTCTTCCTGATGTCACTTTTGGTTATTTTCCTCATGACTTTAAAAGTCTGCCGAATCGTTGCCGATCCTTTCAGGCGTGGGAGCATTTTGACGACATTACTTTCTCTGTCTAGACTTCGCATGACTTGGAAAGCTTCAATCGGGCCAGATTTCAAACTTCTGTTCTCCGAAGAGAGCTGTCCCAAATTTCCAATCCACCCTCATCGCTGACAGCCCTCAAACACCGCACCACTCACGTCAACCTTTTCAACGGTATCGCCAATCATTTCACTTCGCTGCTTTCTGTCCCATTGGTACGCCAGGGAGCCCAACCTCGTAAAACGAAAGTGCTTTTTGAGAAAATTAAGCAGGCACGTTTGCATAAGTCACGAAACGTGGGTTTGTCCGGGATTTGAACCTGGGATCTCTCGCACGTCTGCATCGATGAAGACCCAAAGCGAGAATCACACCGCTAGACCAACGAGCCAACCAGCGGGCGCCCCTGCGACCCCACTCTACCTCTTGAACCAGCTGAGTCTTGCTCAGAGTGAAGTGTAGTTGACATTTAACAGGCTGGGGCTGTTTTCTCTGGAACGTCGGAGGGTGACTTTATGCAAAATTATGAGGGGCATGGATAGGATAAATAGGCAAAGTCTTTTCCCTGGGGTCGGGGTGTCAAGAACTAGGGGGGCATAGATTTAGGGTGAGAGGAGAAAGATATAAAAGAGACCTAAGGGGCAACTTTTTCACGCAGAGGGTGGTGCGTGTATGGAATGAGCTGCCAGAGAAAATGGCGGAGGCTGGTAAAATTGCAACATTTAAGAGGCGCTTGGATGGATATATGAATAGGAAGGGTTTGGAGGTATATGGGCCGGGTGCTGGCAGGTGGGACACGATTAGGGGGGAATATCTGATCGGCATGGACGGGTTGGATCGAAGGGTCTGTTTCCATGCTGTATATCTCTACGACTCTATGAACAGCTGCTTCTCATTCTGTCTCTCTGCTGCCGTTTGCCCGTCCCCAGGAACCGGACCCTCTCTACTGGCAGAAAATTAAACCGTTTTCTTTCTAAACTTTTCTCTGACACCGGAGTGACCAGTGACAGGTATTGCCCTCCTCAACATAGGGTACAGAGAATAGGAGAAGACCCCGCAGACCTCTATGAGTGTGTCATCTCAACTGTGCATACTGGGCCTGTGCATCAATGTGAAATATTTACGTCGAAGTTTTTTGGGAAGCAGATGAGAAGGCGAGGTGCACAACAGTGCGCCGTTACGCGGGAAAGCTGCTAAAGATCACATTGAGTGAATAGGAGAGATGGTTTCCCTTCTGGGTTATGCTCCCATCACGCACCGGCAGACATATCGCCGACAAGCAAATATGAACTCTGTCTAAATTACGACATTCTGTTTTTATGAACCGTGATTTCACTCAGAGGCACAATTTACCTGCTCCCTCCTGAATATCCTTCCAGGTTCGAACATACCTTCCAGGTGAAGCAGCACTTTACCTGCACATTTGCCGCAACCTCGTCTACTGCATTCGCTGCTCAGTGTCGTTTCCCCAACGGAGCATGAAGTATAAACTGGATGACTGCTTCGCAGAACATCTTGGTTCTGCCCGCAAATAAAGGCCCTGAGCTTCTGCTTTCCTGCCACTTTAACACGCCACCCTGTTCCCTGGCCAACATCTCTGACTCAGGCTTGCAGCAGTGTTCCAGCAAAGCTCAGCTCCAGATGGAAGAACAACGCCTCATATTCCACTTCCAAAGCCTACAGCCGTCCGGTCTTCAAGATCGAGTTCCATGACTTTATGGCCTGAAATCCCCCATGTCGTTGACCCCTACCACATACATAGGAGCCCTTGTTATCACATAGTCTGCTACGACACACTACTTATTGTTAGCCACTAACGGTCTCCATTAACAGTTATTCACCCTCCAACACGGATCGTTATTCACTCCTTTGTTCCTCCTATTGTTTTCTCTCTGAGCTGGCGGGAAAGTGAGCAATGTACACTGGAGACTCTCAGCCAGCTGAAACTTGCTCAGTGTGAAATACATTCCACTTTGCTCCAAGAATTGCAAGCAACAAAGAGTTTCCAGAACATCTGCTTGTCATTCTGTCCCCGGGATGCGGTTTCTGACATGCGGATCGTCTTGTCATTCACGTCCGAAACGGCGATTTGAACCCGGGATCTCTCTCAGATGACAAGCAACATGAGTTTGACTGGGACAACACTACTATTATAGGACAAGCCAAAACAGAGAACAGCCATGGAATTCGTAGAGGCATGGGACTCATCCACAGATTCTATCAACAAGCACATCGACCTGGACCCAATATACCGGCCACTGCAGCGGACAGCTGGAACTGACAACCGGAAGCGGCAGGTACAAACCACTATAAATGCCGGAGGAAACATCACAGAAGCGCTTCACAGGAGGCTCCCAAGCACTGAGGATGTCACCTAGACAGGGGACTAAACGTCTGCAACACAAATTCCCAGCTCGGCGAACAGAATCACAACAAAGGTTTTGCTTGCAGGAACTGAGTGACATAAACAGGATGCTCTCAAATTTCGACAGGAATTACACTTCCGTTCAAGATTTGCGGAAAGCTCTGTAGCTCGGCTGCCGATTGTCAGAGCTCACCGAGCTGGGAAGTTGATTTGCAGGCGTTACATCCTCTGTCTAGTTGACATCTTCAGTGCGTTGGAGCCACCTGTGAAGCGCTGCTGTACTGTGTCTTCTGGAATGTATTTGGTTCTGTTTCTGCTGCTTTTGTTTGACCGTTCTGGTTGGCGTATGTCAATGTGTTTATTGGTGGAGTCCGTGGATGAGTGCCGTGTTTGTTGAATTTCTCTGGCTGACGTCTGTTTAGATGTACTATGACCGTTGTGCTGTCCCAGTCGATTTTATCGTCCTTGTCATCTGTGTTTGTGTGGGTACCAGAGATAGTGTTTAATGGGTAGATGTTGTTCATGGTTACAGATTGCTAGTTGTCTGCCTGTTTGTCCTGTACTGTCGACTTTTCGTGCAGCCTTTGCATGGAATCTTGTAAACTATATTTGTTTTCCACATGATGTGGTTGAGTCTTTTGTTCTGGTGAGTTGTTGTCTGAGCGTGGCTGTCAGTTTATGGGCTGTCATGAATCCGAGTGGTCGGAGATGTCTGGCTGTAAGTTCTGTGAGGTTTATTATATAAGGTAAAGTGGTGAGTGTGTTGGGTCGTGGCAGATCCTTGTCTCGTTGTTTGTCTGCTCGGCTCTTGTGGATGAAGTTGCGGGCATATCCGTTCCTGGTGAAGCCTCTGTAGACGTGTTCTTCTTCCTTTCACAGGTCGGCAGTGCTGCAGTGTGTAGTCACCCTTTGGAACAGCGTCCTAATGCAGCTTCTCTTGTCTGTGTTTTGATGGTTGTAGTTCAGGGTCTGGTCTGGGGGTGTGGCTTTTCTGTACACTTTTGTAGCACATCCCCCGTTCTGTGTCCTTTCTCCCATAGACCGTTAGCTTCCAGTTTCCTGTCACTTCAACTTCCCACTGTGTTCCCATGACAACATTTCAGTCTCTGATTTGCTGCAGTGCTGCCACAAGGCACAGCGCAAGCTGGAAGAGCGGAACCTCATTTTCTCCTGAGAGACCGTGCTACCTTCAGGACCCAACGCCGAGTTCAATCATTTTAGAACCTGTCCACCTTCTTCCACGGTCTTTACCCGCCCACTGATTCCATCAGTTCCGAAGACGGATCGTTGGGCTCAAAACATTATCTCTCCTTTTTCTCCACAGATGGACTAGACCTGCTGGTTTTGTTAATTTGAAAATAAACAAAATGAGTAGGGAGACAGAATGAGAAGCACTGTTCTGGAAACTCTTTTGCTGCTTGCAATTCTGAGAACAATGGCGAATGTATTTCACACTGAGCAAGTCTCAGCTGGTTCAGGAGGTGCTGGAGCCAGTGGCTCGTTGGTCTAGGGGTATGATTCTCGCATTGGGTCTTCTAACGGGCAGACTTGCGAGAGATCCCGGCTTTCTTGACTTGTGCAAAAATGCCCGATTAAACTTCTCAAAAGGCACCTTCGTTAAACGAGGCTGGGCTCCCTGGAGTACGAATGGGGCAGGTAGCGGGGAAGTGAAATGATTGGAGATAGCGTTGAACAGGTTGATGTGAGTGATCCCGTTTTTGAGGAAGGTCAGCGATGAAGGTAGTTTGAAAAATTGGGACAGCTCTCCTCGGAGAACAGAAGTTTGAAATCCGGCGTGGCAAGTTTTCCAAGTCATGAGGGGACTAGAGATTGGAAACAATGTCGTGAAAGTGTTCCCACGCCTGAAAGTATCGAGAACGATTCGGCAGCGTTTTAAATTCATGAGGAAAAGAAGTAAAAGTGACATTCGGAAGAACGTTTTCGTACAAGGAATGGTTAGGGTCAGTAAATCCCTGTCTGACAGTAATAAAGAGGCAGATTCAATGGACACAAAATTGAATTCGGTGGACATGTTCGACCAACAGAATGTTCATATTAACACAGCCTCCACACCTCTGCGCAGCAGTATATTACATAACAGCAGTGGAGATCTTTGATATGAGTCTGGAACGTGCATGCCAGATGACTGTCGAAAAGCTGAAGGGTTCTGAGAAAACGCACGGCATACTAAACACAGAGTGACGCAACGAAAGCGTGCGGGCCCCACAACCCAGAGGCCCATAGCTCGAGACCATCCTCTATTGCTATTGCTCAAACTCTCCTTGAGCAGCTTTCCTTTGTCGTGAGTCTCTGTTCTATATCTTTCCTTTGCATCTGCTCCCCAAAACTTCGAGTGTCTGAGTGACATGTATCGTACTGATAGACTCGCCAAATTCACGCAGGCGAAGTGACTCGCTTCTGGAGGTCTGAGTGGTCTTCTCCTATTCTCCGTCGAGTTCCTCTGAAGTGAATTGTAAAACCACTTTTCTGAGATGTCAATGAGCTGATAAAGTTGAAACACATGCCTTACGTTTTTGTCCATTCCCTGCAGTAATTCGCCATGCCGGTTCGGACGTGAATGATAAGCGGGCGGCTTGTCAGAAACCGCATTACGACTCAGACACATTCCCCCACGATTAGGACAGATCACCGATTGTGAATAACTTCAGAGAGAGGCAAGTGACAGATAATCGCCGTGGACTCGATGGGCTGAACAGCTTCTGTGCGCGAGAATGATGCTACGTGTTTGTGCCGTCCCACTGCCTGTCTCTGGGACAGAGAGGCTGAGGGAGCAAAACTGGTTCATTTTTAACCGTCCCTTCCGTGTTGGACTGCCTGCAGTCCCTCAGCTCAGGGCCATGGGGATGACTCTCAGTGAGTGAAGGTTTCACTCGGATTCTCTTCATCTGGGACACTTGGGGCTCAGATGTTAACTGCTGTGCTGTCGCAGCAAAGAAAGCGATGCCCACTTTGCAATAGACTTTCCGTAAGATTGCTACGTGAGGACGATTTCTGAACAGCAAGAAGGTGGCACAACAATGTAAATTTACCTGGGCGAAGAGTCCTCGGTGTCCATTTCTTTCTGTCCTGCCAAAACAGCATCTTTTTATCTCCACGATAACAGACCCATGGAGAAAGTTCACAATCAAAGTTGTTCATGTTCCCCGCATTAATGTAACTGACACCTCAGACCCCAAGGGTTTCAGAGAGAGAGAGAGAGAGAGCAGAAGAGCGAATGGACTCTACCCGCCCCCCACCCTACACTTCGTCCCACCCCCAGAACAATGTGCAAGTAGAAATAAAATGGTTTAATTATCCACCAGTGGGGGTAGTCCAGTTCCTGGGGATGAGACAAATATCAGCGCCCCGGGGACAGAATGGCAAGCAGATGTTCTGGAAACGCTTTGCTGCTTGCAATTCTTGGAGCAATGTGGAATGTACTTCACACTGAGCAAGTTTCAGCTGGTTCAGAGTCTCCGAAGAACGTTGCTGCGTTTGCCGCCAGCTCAGAGAGAGAACAATAGGAAGGACGTAGGAGTGAATAACGATCCGCGTGAGAGGGCGAATAACTGTTAATGGAGACTGTTAGCGGCTAACAATACGTAGTGTGTCATAGCAGACGAGGTGATAACAAGGAGTCGTTTGTGTGGTAGGGGTCAAGGACATGGGGGAGTTCAGGCCCTAAAGTTATGGAACTCGATGTTGAAGACCGGAGGGCTGTATGGTCTCCAAGTGGAAAATGAGGTGTTGTTCTTTCATCTGGAGCTAGAACACTGCTGCAAGCCTGAGACAGAGATGTTGGCCAGGGAACAGGGTGATGTGTTAAAGTGGCAGGCAACCGCAAGGCCAGGGCCTTTATTTCTGCGGGCAGAACCGGGATGTTCTGCGAAGCAGTCACCCAGTTTATGCTTCATGTTCCATTGGGGAAACGACACTGTGAGCAGCGAATGCAGTGGACTAGGTTGTGGCAAAAGTGTTGCTTCACCTGGCAGGTATGTTTGAGCCCTTGGATATTCAGGAGGGAGCAGGTAAATGAGCAGGTGTTACACATTCGGCGGTTGCAGGGGAAAGTGCCTTGGCACTATGGGAGGTGGGTGTGGGGTGTTGCGAGTGAAGGAAGAGTGGAACTTATTGTTCTCTCTCTGAGCTGGCGGCAAACACAGCAATGTACATCGGAGACTCTGAACCAGCTGAAACTTGCTCAGTGTGAAGTACATTCCACATTGCTGCAAGAATTGCAATCAGTAAAGCGTTTCCAGAACATCTGCTTGTCATTCTGCCTCCGGGGCAGAATGCCCACTTTGTCTGATCCCCAGGAACTGGACTATCTCCACTGGTGGATAATGAAACCATTTTTATTTCTACTTGCACGTTGTTCTGGGGGATGGGACGGGGTGTACGGTGGGCGGCGGGTAGAGTCCATTCGCTCTTCGGCTCTCTCACTCTCTCTCTCTCTCTGAAACCCTTGGGGTGAGAGGTGTCAGTTACATTAATGCGGGGAACATGAACAACTTTGATTGTGAACTTTCTCCAAGGGTCTGTTATCGGAGAGATAGAAAGATGCTGTACTGGCAGGACAGAAAGAAATGGACACCGAGAACTCTTCGCCCAGGTAAATTCACATTGCTGTGCAGCCTTCTTGGTGTTCAGAAATCGTCTTCACGCAGCGATCTTACGGAAAGTCTATTGCAAAGTGGGCATCGCTTTCTTTGCTGCGACTGCGCAGCAGTTAACATCTGAGCCCCAAAGTGTCCCAGATGAAGAGAATCCGAGTGAAACCTTCACTCACTGAGAGTCATCCCCACGGCTCTGAGCTGAGGGACTGCAGGCTGTCCAACACAGAAGGGACGGTTAAAAATGAACCAGTTTTGCTCCCTCAGCCTCTCTGTCCCAGAGACAGGCAGTGGGACGCCATAAACACGTAGCATCATTCTCGCGCAGACAGAAGCCGTTCAGCCCATCGAGTCCACGGCGACTGTCTGTCACTTGTCTCTCTCTCTGAGGTTATTCACAATCGGTGGTATACGTAATAATAGGAGGGGACAATGTCTGAGTCGTGATGCGGTTTCTGACGTGCTTGTCATTCTCGTCTGAACCAGGGTGGCGAATTACTGCAAGGAATGGACGAAACTGCAAGGCATGTGTTTCAACTTTACCAGCTGATTGGCATCGCAGAGAACTGGGTTTGCGATTCAGTTCAGAGGAAACAGACGAAGTACAGACTACCACTGAGACCTCTAAATTCTTGCCACATGAGTTGAGTGGATTTGGCGAGTGCATCGATATGCGACATTTGGACACTTGGTAAGTAGACGCAAAGGCAGGCAGCTTGCAGAAGAGAGCACCGATCTTAAGGAAAGCAGCTCGAGGTGACATTGAACAACAGGCAGACGACGGTTTCGATCCATCGGTTATGGGTCCAGCACGCTCCCACTGCGCCACTCTGCTGCCACGCCCGGTGGCCCTTCCACAGAACACTTCAGGTTTTCGTCTGGCACGTGGCAGGCACGTTCGAGCCTGATTTCAAAGACCTCCACTGCTGTCGTGTAATATGCTGTTTCGCAGACGTATGGAGGCTGTGTAAAGATAAACTTATTTCTAAATTCCCACATTCTGTTGGTCGAACTGTGATTTCACACTGAATCACAACATGTGTCACAGCGCAGATGGAGGCCATGCGGCCCACCTTCGCTCTGCTGGTTCTACACTTAAGTAAACGTGTGTCTCTATTCGTTTCATTCTCTCGCCTTCTCAGCGTAAATCTGCACATCTGAACGTGACCACCGAATTCCCTTTTGTGTCCATTGAATCTTCCTCTTTGTCAATGACATACAGGGACTTACTGACCCTAACCACTCCCTGCACGAAAACGTTCTTCCTAATGTCACTTTTAGTTCTTTTCATTGTGACTTTAAAATTCTGCCGAATTTTTGAGGTAGAGGTAAACAGCCAAAGATAATCACCGTCACTGCTTCCCTTCCATCGACTCAACTTTGTGAATCAGTATCTTTCACTGGCAAATAAAACACCTTTGTCCTCAGGTGCCTGCTTCAATTCGACCACGACTTCACGCCCCTCACTGTTCTCGTCTCACTTCCAAACACTTGGCTCATATCCTCAAAAACAGCTCTGTGGGTATCTGCTTGTTCCACCCTGACAGGCAGTGGGTTGCAGATTCCCGATCAGTCCCAATGTGATTGAAATATTTCAACCCCCCCACTGATTTGCATCTTTAAAAAAGCCGTGGAGCAATCTCCCTTTCTTTTTGACGACAGTTCTCAACTGTAGTCGGCAGGGTTCACACCTGCGTGGGGAAACCGCAATGGATTTCATATCCATCGCATTCACCACTCGGCCCACCAATACAGAACCACACTGACAGCTTCATTTCCCAGGTCTCTCTGCCTGTGGAGCTGAGAAAGAGTAAATCCTTGCAGAGTTTGTTTGAATCCAATCACTTCACAGGTTTCGAAAGGGTTAAATATCTGCAAATGGCGAGTCTGGGTGTTTCATCCCGAAAGATGAAATGGACGTTCAGTTAAAAACAAAACCAGAAATTGCAGGAGCAACTCAGCAGGTCAGGCAGCATCTGTAGAAAGAGAATCAGAGACAACATTTCAGGACTTTTTTTTTCCTCATCCAGGTACAGCCAAACCTACTGAGTTGCTCTCGCACTTTCGCCTTCTGTCTCGGACTCTCAGCATCCGCACTCCTTTACGTTAGAAATTCAATCAATTCAGAAACCCCTTTGTGCTTCCTCAGTGGAAAAGATTTCCGTTTGCGAAACATTTTCCTGACACCATTGAAAACGCGCATCTTTGCAGACAAGAAAGCTGCAGGAGCGCGAACAACAAACGGCCCGTCCCTGGGTGGTCTCGAACCACCAACCTTCCGGTTAACAGCCGAACGCGCTGACCAATTGCACCACAGAGACAGGCCCGAGCATCGCTCGCACAGTCTCGTTGAGGAAGCATCTATTCAATTCATAATTCAACCTGCCCCGCCCAGAATTACCATTGTCTTCTGTCAGTTCAAACACAGCGAATACTGCAGAAAGCCAACGGGTCGAGCAGCATCTGTGGAAAGGTAAACAGAGCCGACGTTTTGAGTGTGCGACGGTTTTTGTTCAGAACTCAGTGTTTTGCCTCTTCCCGAAGTTGGTCCAGGTCTGTATCTCAATTGGCAAACACATGGCACGTGCAGTGCCGCAATGTGAAGTTATAGCCTTGGCTGTTTAAAAAAAAAGCAGTGCATTGTTTAAATGGTGATATATTGGAAAATGTGGCACTGGAAAAGCACAACAGGTCAGGCAGCATCTGAGAAGCAGGACAGTGAACGTTTCGGGCACAAGCCCTTCATCAGGAATGATGTATGGATGTACAAAGGGGTCTCAGAGTCCCTCCACTCCAGTCAATGCCAGTTGTCGGGCAGATGCAGCAGGCAAAGAGCGAGGCAAGTGGTATATTACGAAGAGGAATTCAGTTCAGAAGTGGGGTATTTTAACATATTCAAGGCTAAATTCATCTGAGTTTTGAACAACAAAGAAGTGGATGGTTATGGGGGGAGGTAAGAAAATGGTTTTAAGACCAGTACAGGTCAGTCACAGAGTCTGACAGCACTGAACAGACCCTTCATCCAACTAGTCCATGCTGAGTATGTTCTCAAACTAAACTCGTCCCACCTACCAGTGTTTGGCCCATAAACCTTTGAAACTTTCATATTCATGTACTTATCTAAATGTCTTTTAAACGTTGTAACTGTACGTGTATAAAATCATGAGGGGTATGGATAGGATAAATAGACAAAGTCTTTTCCCTGGGGTGGGGGAATCCAGAACGAGAGGGCATAGGTTTAGCGTTGGAGGGGAAAGATACAAAAGAGATCTAAGGGGCAACGTTTTCACGCAGAGGATGGTACGTTTATTGAATGAACTGCCAGAGGAAGTGGTGAAGTCTAGTACGATTGCAACATTTAAAAGGCATTTGGTTAGGTATATGAATAGGAAGGGTTTGGAGGGATATGGGGCCGTGTGCTGTCAGGTGGGACTAGATTGAGTTGGGATAGTTGGTCGGCATGGACAAGTTGGACTAAACAGTCTGTTTCTGTGCTGTACATCTCTATGACTGTATGACTTCTTCTGGACATTCATTCTGCACTCAGACCACTCTCTTAAAAAACGATCCTTGTCCTGTCTTTATAAAATCTTTCCCTACTCACCTCAAAATATTTGCTCCCTGATCCTGAAACCCCCAGCTGAGGGAAAGGACACCTGCTGTTCACCTCATCCGTATCCCTCATGATTTTATAATCCTCTATATGCCGTGTGTAGTGGCTCATTGAAATAATGTCCTGATGCAGCTTCCTTTGTGGGTGTTGTGATGATTGCTTCTGTGGTTAAGCACTTGGTTTGCGTGTGTTGTTTTTCTGTAGACGCTAGTTTGAAGTTCGCCATTGACTGTTCGCTCTACTGTGACATCTAAGAATGGCACTTTGTTGTTGTTCTCCTCCTCTTCAAACCAGGAGCCCCCCTCAGGCCATCGTCTCACTACTTGGAACACCAATATACAGACTAGTCAAAGGCCTCCACTGAAGACTAAAACACCAAGTCGAAGATTCACGCCACTCCATTTACTCCATCCAAGAATTCCTGAACACCAAAGACACTAAGATAGAAGAGGATGGAATAATGATGTCCTTTGACATAACAGCTCTGTTCACATTCATTAACATCAACGTGGTCAAAGAAAACTGGAGACACTACTCGAAGAACCAAAGACACAAACACAGCACCAACTTCATCAGCAAAGATAGCACTATCCAGCTCGTGGAACTGTGCCTTAACCACCCACTTCATATTCAGTAACAAGCCCTACAAATAAATCAACGAAACACCCATGAAACCACCAGTATCAGGATTCCCAGCAGAAGCAATAATGCAGAGGCTCAAACCAACAGCCCTTCCAACGATCCAACACAAACTTTGTGTCCGCCACAGTGATGACACTTTTGTCATCAAAATATGAAGCAAATTAGAGGAAACCTACAACACCATCAACAATATTCTTACTGGCATAAAATTCACAAACGAGGAGAACAACAACAAAGTGCCATTTCTAGATGTCACAGTAGGGCGAACAGTCAATGGTAAGTTCAAAACAGCGTCTACAGGAAAACAACACACACGAACCAAGTACTTAGCTACAGAAGCAATGATCCCGACACATACAAACAAGCTTGCATCAGGACACGATTTCAACGAGGCACGACACACTGCAGTAGCCAGTAACGATGAAGACCAATAAGTAACTGTACTGTGCATTTAAGGAGAATGGGTAGGCAGAAAAACCAGTGAGAGATATTTGCCTGACGGAGAATCGAACCCGGGCCCCAGCCGCGAAAGCGGCAAATCCTAACCACAAGACCACCAGGGAGACAGCAATGCCGGTTCACAGGCCTATTGTAAATTGCTTACCCGCCCGGAAATCGAACCCGGGCCACGATCGTGAGAAGGCTTCCACCCATGTCATTGCTTGTATCCATTGCTCCCGATGCGGTCTCGTCTACATTGGGGAGACTGGAGACTCCTCACAGAGTCAAATCACAGCGCTTGAGGGAACATCTCCAGGACACCCGCACCAATCAACCCCATCACCCTCTGGCCCAACATTTCAACTCCCCCTCCCACTCTGCCGAGGACATGCAGGTCCTGGGCCTCCTCCATCGCCGCTCACTCCCCACCCGATGCCTGAAGGAAGAATGCCCCATCTTTCGCCTCGGATAAATTCAACCCCAGGACATCAATGTGGACTTCACCAGTTTCTTCATTTCCCCTCCCCCACCTTACCTCAGTTCGAACCTTCCAGCTCAGCGCTGTCCTCATGACATGTCCTACCTGCCAATCTCCCTTCTCAACTGTTCGCTCCACCTCCTCTCTGACCTGTCACCTCCATCCCCACCCCCATTCATCTATTGTACTCTTTGCTACCTTCGGCCCAGCACACCCCCACCCCCAATTTATCTCGCCACCCATGGAAGCGTCCTGCCTCTATTCCTGCTGAAGGGCTTTTGTCCGAAACGTCATTTTCCTGATCCTCGGAAGCTGACTGACCTGCTGTGCTTTTCCAGCACCACTCTGATCTAACTCTGGTTTCCAGCATCTGCAGTCCTCACTTTTGCCGACCCAATAAACCCAGTGTGACGATTTCACATCAACAAACTGACACTAGCAGACACAACGTCTGCAGAACCCTAGCCACATTACTTTACATTAATGACATCTGTGAAATGATTTCCAGAGAACTCAACCCTCTCAGCATTAAACAACGGCTAGTGAACCTTAAATACCCTATACAAACAACCCGCAAACGAATGTTATTTACAAAATACCATACAAGGAAATATATACATGAACTCTGCCGCACAGTTCTCTGTGGCAAGAAATGCTGGGATGAGATAAGGAAGATTTTTTCAGCCAAAACGAATCGGCACTGACTGGACAGCCATTTAAATCAACGCTGTCAGGTCAGAATGGAAGACCCGAAGGGATGAACAGTTCTCTTATTTCCTGAAGATTTACAAAGCTGAGGCTGGGCTTTGGCGTTTCTTCCCTTTCCACTCCCAGAAGCCGCAGTGGTTGGGGCGGTGAGTTGGGGAAAGTGAAATGTGCCCGTGAGCAGCGTGAGGGGCTCTTTCAGCTTCCCCTCCTCTGACAGCGCTGTGACGTGACTCTGATGTTCTCAGGGACACTTACTGACGCGAGACAGTGAAAAGATTCTCATTCCCGCAGATCTGGAATTCAAACCGTATGCCGGCTTCAGGACAATGAGAAAGATTAATTGGGGTGTGTGAAGAAGCTGTGAGCTGCATTTCAAACAGGTAGGTGGAGTCAGATGCGTCATTCATTGCGCCCCTGGCATTGTGCGTACCTGACGCCGCCATGATGCAGAGTTCTGACGTTAATATGGACATGCGCAGCAATGGGAACATTCACAAGGTGAACAGCCAAAGATAATCATCGTCACTGCTTCCCTTCCATAGTCCCAACTTTGTGAAGCAGTATCTTTCACTGGCAAACAAAACACCTTTGTCCTCAGGTGCCTGCTTCATTTCGATCACGATTTCAAGCCCCTCACTGTTCTCGTCTCATTTCCAAACACTTGGCTCATCGCCTCAAAAGCAGCTCTGTGGGTTTCTGCTTGTTCCACCCTGACAGACAGTGGGTTGCAGATTCCCGACCAGTCCCAATGTGATTGAAATCTTTCAACCCCTCCACTGATTTGCATCTTTAAAAAAAACGCGGAGCAATCTCCCTTTCTTTTTGACGACAGTTCTCAACTGTAGTCGGCAGGGTTCACACCTGCGTGGGGAAACCGCAATGGATTTCATATCCATCGCATTCACCACTCGGCCCACCAATACAGAACCACACTGACAGCTTCATTTCCCAGGTCTCTCTGCCTGTGGAGCTGAGAAAGAGTAAATCATTGCAGAGTTTGTTTGAATCCAATCACTTCACAGGTTTCGAAAGGGTTAAATATCTGCAAATGGCGAGTCTGGGTGTTTCATCCCGAAAGCTGAAATGGACGTTCAGTTAAAAACAAAACTAGAAATTGCAGGAGCAACTCAGCAGGTCAGGCAGCATCTGTAGAAAGAGAATCAGAGACAACATTTCAGAACTCTTTTTTTTCCTCATCCAGGTACAGCCAAACCTACTGAGTTGCTCCAGCACTTTGGCTTTCTGTCTCGGACTGTCAGCATCCGCAGTCCTTTTCGTTAGAAATTCAATCAATTCAGAAACCCCTTTGTGCTTCCTCAGTGGAAAAGATTTCCGTTTGGGAAACATTTTCCTGACACCATTAAAAACGCGCATCTTGTCAGCCAAGAAAGCGGTAGGAGCGAGAACAACAAACGCCCCGTCCCTGGGTGGTATCGAACCACCAACCTTTCGGTTAACAGCCGAAGGCGCTGACCAGTTGCCCCACAGAGACAAGTCCGGGGATGCCTGGCACAGTCTCGTTGAGGAAGCTACTATTCAATTCATAATTCAACCTGCCCCGCCCAGAATTACCATTGTCTTCTATCAGTTTTACTTTTCCATAATAAAGCCTTGGACAATCATTGCAGAGACATGGGGTCAGTCTGATCCCACCATCTGCGGGCCCATCCATGTCACGAGGGACGAACTCTCCTGCACCGGGGCCATCGCCCTCCAAGCCATTCAGTGTTTTGCCTCTTCCCGAATTTTCTTATTGGCTCCGAACCGAGAAGGGGTTTGAATTCCTGATGTGCAGAGTATTCTTTCAATGTCTCGGGTCAGTTCTTGTCCCGAGAATATCAGAGTCAATCTCCCGGTCTCTTAAACATGAGGACGGTGTCTGGACTGTCTCTGCTCAGTCGAACAGTTCATCCTTCATTCTCCTCTAATTCCACTTCCCAAAGAGTTTCTAAAGATTCACAAAGCTGGAGACTGGGATTTCTGTTTTACTTCCTGAACATTATTCCACCTGCTAACTGACAATATTTTGACAAAACCTCTTCCACATTGTAACATTTGCATCATGTCCAGGGATGAGCAATTTCCATTTTGTGGAGACATTCCCAATTTTGCAGCAATTTTGGGAATGTTCTCTTTTGGAGCAAAGAAGGTTAACTGGAGATTTCCAGAGGCTTTTGTCAATGATGGGAGAGGACGTGGTGGGAATGGGCAGGTTAATGATAAGAAGAACCCATTGACACTGACTTGGGTCAGTTATCAAAGGACAGGGATTGAAGTTCTTTAATGGAAAGCAGCACTTGTGTAGAACAGACACAGCGAATACTGCAGAAAGCCAACGGGTCGAGCAGCATCTGTGGAAAGGTAAACAGAGCCGACGTTTTGAGTGTGCTGCGGTTTTTGTTCAAAACTCAGTGTTTTGCCTCTTCCCGAAGTTGGTCCAGGTCTGTGTCTCAATTGGCAAACACATGGCAAGTGCAGTGCCGCAATGTGAAGTTATAGACTTTGCTGTTTAATAAAAAGAAGCGCATTGTTTAAATGGTGAGATATTGGAAAGTGGAGAAAGTGAGGACAAGAGGTGAAAGTCGGAAAATGTGGCACAGGAAAAGCACAACAGGTCAGGCAGCATCTGAGGAGCAGGACAGTGAACGTTTCGGGCACTAGCCCTTTATCAGGAATGATGTATGGATATACAAAGGGGTAGCAGAGTCCCTCCACACCAGTCAATGCCAGTTGTCGGGCAGATGCAGCAGGCAATGAGCAAGGCAAGTGTATATTACGAAGAGGAATTCAGTTCAGAAGTGGGGTCATTGAGTTTTGAACAACAAAGAAGTGGATGGTTATGGGGGGAGGTAAGAAAATGGTTTTAAGACCAGTACAGGTCAGTCACAGAGTCTGACAGCACTGAACAGACCCTTCATCCAACTAGTCCATGCTGAGTATGTTCTCAAACTAAACTCGTCCCACCCACCAGTGTTTGGCCCATAAACCTTCGAACCTTTCATATTCATGTACTTATCCAAATGTCTTTAAAACGTTGTATCTGTACATGTATAAAATCATGCGGGGTATGGATGGGATACATAGACAAAGTCTTTTCCCTGGGGTGGGGAGTCCAGAACGAGAGGGCATGGGTTTAGCGTTAGAGGGGAAAGATATAAAAGAGATCTAAGGGTCAACTTTTTCACGCAGAGGATGGTACGTTTATTGAATAAACTGCCAGAGGAAGTGATGAAGTTTAGAACGATTGCAACATTTAAAAGGCATTTGGTTAGGTATATGAATAGGAAGGGTTTGGAGGAATATGGGGCCGTGTGCTGTCAGGTGGGACTAGATTGGGTTGGGATAGTTGGTCGGCTTGGACAAGTTTGACCAAACAGTCTGTTTCTGTGCTGTACATCTCTATGACTCCATGACTTCCTCTGGACATTCATTCTGCATTCAGACCACTCTCTTAAAAAACAATCCTTGTCCTGTCTTTATAAAATCTTTCTCTACTCACCTCAAAATATTTGCTCCCAGATCCTGAAACCCCCAGCTGAGGGAGAGGACACCGGTTGTTCCCCTCATCTGTATCCCTCATGATTTTATAATCCTCTCAATCTCCTATGTTCCAGTGAGAAAAGTTCCAGCATATCCGCCCTAGATGTAGGTCTATCCATATCTAGTTATGAAGTATTCAATGCTGGTGCAGGCTGGAAAGATCAAGTGGTCTACTCCTGCTCCCAATTCATCCTGGCTGCTACGTTTCTCCCATTTTCTTCCTTGCAACTCTCAACCCTTGATACTCTATCTCAGTGTGAAACATACTCAGTGACCTGGCCTCCACAGCTTTCTGTGACAATTAATTCCATAGATTCACCACTCTCTGGCTAAAGAAATTTCTCTTAATCTCCATTCTCCCTTTATGCTGAGGCTATGCCCATGGGTATTAGTCTCTCCTCCCAATGAAATCATCTTCCCAATGTCCACGCTGTCCAGGCCGTTCAATATTCTGTACGTTTCAGTTAGATCCCCCTTGACTGTGGGTCTGTTAATCAGCATGAACCAAACCCTTCAGGATGAGGACAGCCGGGATTAGGTTCAACAAAGTGAGAATGGAGAGTGAGTGTGTGGGATGGAGATTTTCAGCTTTTAGGGAATAAGATGGGAAAGAAAGTTTAATATAAATTATAATTGATCAGATGAGCCGATGGGCTAAGGAGTAGTGGATTGGAGTTTAATTTAGACAAATATGAGCTGTTGCATTTTGATGAGGCAAATCAGCGCTGGACCTATGTGGTTAATGGTAAATTAATGGAATTCTGTGCTCAAGGACGCAGTAGAGGCAGCTTCATTAAGACACTGTTGGATGGGTTTTTGCGTGGTAGGGGAATTAAGGGTAGTTGGGATAAAGCAACTAGGAGGAGCTGAGATGATTGATAGATCAGCCATTATTTTAATGAATGGCAGAGCAGGGCCGATGGGCCAAATGGCCTACTCCTTCTATTACTTTGAAACTATAACCCTGCGTTTCCCATGACTAACCTACCTAACCTGCACATCCCTGCACACTGGGCAATTTTGCATAGCCTGTCCAAATCAAGGCCAGTGAGAAATGTAGTGAAATGGAAACCAAATATCAGACAATGATAGAAAGGGACAAGGAGAATAAATGTAGTAGCAATCAAAACGGGATTCTAATCATCACCAAAAATAAAACTAAAAGCTCAGTTTGTGAATATGTGCTGCATTGTAACAAAAGCGAATTAATTGACTGCACACGTTGAAGAGAATAATTATGATCTAAGACTCCTTACACAGATATGGCTTCAGAATGACAAGGATTGGATCCGGAAAATCGAGGGGATACGTGGCATTCAAGTCGAGTGAGAGGCTCAGTAAAGGTAGAGGGTGGGCACTGCTCATCAAAGCACTGATGACATGGTAGTCTGGTGTCAGCTCGGATTTCAGGTCCTAATTTCTCTGTCCTCTGGTCTCCCTGTTCCAACAGAGTTAAATGCTGTCTGTTCTCATCTCTGCTCGATTTCTGCTGAATCTTTGACCCCATTTTACACCTTCTGGAGCAATAAAATATTCTGACCCTCCTGGAAATGACACCTTATCTATACCCCTCCTGATTAAAAAAAAACTCTATAAAGTTATCTGTCAACTTGCTAGGCTCCGTTGGAAAAATGTCCCAGCTTCTTCTTAACTCAAACCCTCCATTCCCAGCAGCACGCTGGTAAAGTAGGGAATAGGGAATTGTATCAAATCTCATAAATGTACTGTCTGAAATAATCTGGCTGTGTTCTTGCCTGTGATATTGAGAGTCCCTGGTGTAAGTAATTACGAATGCAATTATTTTGGTCACAGAATTGAACAATCATTTTGCAACAAAGGGGTCAACTCTGATAAGGAGGTAGTGGTCATTTCTAGGGTAAGTGAACAGTTTGTAGATCAGGGAGATGAAGTTCCAGACACTTGGGAAAGGCAAGAAATGACTGTGATAAATAAGACAAAGAACTGTGGATACTGGAAATCTGAAACAAAAACTGACAACACTGGAAAAACTCAGCAGGACTGGAAGCATCTGTGGAGAGAAAGCAGAGTTAAGGTTTCCAGTCCAACAACTCCTCTTCAGGATTCTGAAATAGTTTGTGAGAACCTCTTAAGACTACTGCTCCGCTTTAAGACCATAATACACAGGAGCAGGATGAGGCCATTTGGCCCATCGAGTCTGCTCCACCAGTCGATCATGGGTGATATGTTTCTCCATCCCATTATGCTGCCTTCTCCTCATAACCCTTGACCCCTTCCTAATCAAGAACCTATCTCTGTCTTAAATGCCCTCAATGATTTGGCATCCTGAAACCTTCTCCTCGTGGAAACATCATCTCCTCATCCACACTATCCAGTCATAGAGTAGCACAGCGCTGCCTGACCCTCTGTGATTTTCAGCATTTGTTGTTTTCAGGAAGGATTCCAGCATCTACAACAACGCGCTTCTAAATTTTATACCCAGGTGGTTAGCTCTCCCTGATTCCCGTGAGATTTAACCTTACTCAACAATCCACTGTGTGGTACAATTAACAAAGTTCCCAGTCCCCACCTCTTTTTGCACACGTAAGTTGCACGATGGATCAGTGGTGAGCACTGCTGCCTCACAGCACCAAGGACCCTCGTTCGATTCCAGCCTTGGGGCGACTATCTGTGTGGAGTTTGTACATTCTCCCTGCCGTGTCTGCGTGGGTTTCCTCCGGCTGCTCTGGTTTCCTCCCAAAGTCTAACGATGTGCAGTTTCGGGAGAAGTGACCATACTAAATGGGCCCATAGTGTGCAGTAAGTGTAGTGTAATGGGATAGGGGAAAGTGTATGCATGGGTTACACTGTGGATGGTCTGTGTGGACTTGTTGGGCTGATTGGCGTATTTCCACATTGTAGGAATTCTACGTGCCATTCCCCCAACTCCAGAGTCTCAGCACTCTTGGCTGTTCCCATGGACAGTGTTGGGGAGGGAAACAACGTTTTACACGGGAGGAAGGTTCAGCGAGTGTGAAGCTAAAAGTACACGCAGTGCATTGCTTGAGCTGTTTTCCCCGGTATACCAGAAGCTGAGGAGTGACCTTACAGACGTTTATAGAGTCATGCGAGGCATGGATAGGTTAAATAGACAAGGTCATTTCCCAGGGATGGGAGAAGCCCGGAACAGGAGGGTAATATGTTTGGGGTGAGGGAGGCAAGTGAAAGGCATGATCTGCCGGAGGAAGTAGTGGATGTAGGTCCAATTATAACATTTAAAAGGCGTCTGGATGGATATATGAATAGGAAGCGTTCAGAGGGATATGGGCCAAGTGCTAGTAAATGAGACGAGATTAATTTAGGCTATCTGGTCGGCACGGATGAGTTGGACCGAAGGACCTGTTTTTGTGTTGTGTATCTCTATGACTCTGGCTTGCCCGTAATGTTTGCCATGCATGTATTTTCAGTTTCTGTCTGGTGTCGGTGCCAATGCCTTGATATCTCATTTCCTCCACCTCCCCAGATGTTAACCATTCCGTGTCTGGTTGTTTCTCAAGAAGCTGCATTGAAGGTACATCCTGAATTGATACTTTTTTTGCTTCCCAAAATCAGACTTACTCACTCCTACATATCGTGAAAGATACTAACTTTCAGGTGGAGGTATCCAAAATTCAGAGGTGTCTGTCTTGATATTTTCACTTTTCAGTCTCTGTAAGATCCTGAATCAGTACCGTCGGTAGAATTAGCTTGAGCGGAGTGAGAATAGAGGGGTGAGACGGGGTGGGATGGTGCTTTCAATTTTGTGGAAAAAGAAAAGAATGTTCTGCGGAAAGTAGAATTGTTTGTTTGGAATTTCTAACCTGGACTGACAGTGATGATTTTTGTAATCCCTTTTTACAGATTATTTGAAGATCTGAAGACGGAAGTTTCAATATCAATAGCTGAAGGGCTTTGCCTGAAACATTGACTCGACTGCTCCTCGGATGCTGCCTGATCTGTTGTGATTTTCCAGCATTGCACTTTGACTCTGACTCTCCAGCATTTGCTGTCCTCAATTTCACGTCAATGTCTGACAGTCACTGAATCCATCGGGACTATAACAATTTTCGACCATGATTCTGTGAGAAGGAACCAAGCGTTTTAGTTCCTGTTTCAGTACGTTTTCAGCATCAGTGAGACTGGAAGAGAGACCCGACTGTTGCAGCACTTTGGTTGTGGAGCCAGTAAATGTTATACAGACTGGGAAGAGGAATTCACGGCAGAGAGGTACTGTACACGCGTTTGTGTGCAGGTGAAGCTTCGGTCATGGAGAAACCTAAGGAATCCCGTCCCGTGGAGAAACCGTGGAAGTGTGGCGACTGTGGGAAAGGCTTCCGTTTCCCATCTGACCTGGAGACTCATGGGCGCAGTCACACCGGGGAGAGACTGTTCTCCTGCTCTGAGTGCGGAAAGGGCTTCAGCAATTCCTCCCGCCTGCTGAGCCATCAGCGGGTCCACATTAGGGAGAGACCCTTCAGCTGCCCTGAGTGCGGGAAGACCTTCAGCATTTCCTCTGTCCTGCAGAGGTACCAGCGGGTCACACAAGCGAGAGGCCATTCTCCTGCCCCGAATGCGGGAAGGCCTTCAGCTATTCCTCCGTCCTGCTGACCCACCGCCGGGTCCACATATTGGAGAAGCCCTTCAGCTGCTCCAAGTGCGGGAAGGCCTTCAACGATACCTCTGCCCTGCTGAGGCACCAGCGGGTCCACACCGGGGAGAGCCCGGTCTCCTGCCTCAAGTGCGGGAAGGGCTTTAACCAGGCATCCCACCTTCGGGTCCATACCGGGGAGAGGCCTTTCCCCTGCCCAGAGTGCGGGCAGGCCTTCAGCAATTCCTCCCACCTGCTGAGGCACACGCGGGGACCATACCGGGGAGAGGCCGTTCACCTGCCCCGAGTGCAGGCGGAGGTTCTCATCATTCTGCACCTTGCAGAAACACCAGCGGGCACACCAGTGCTCCCAACAATCTGATTCTGCTGGTGAAACTGCTGTGGGCCACTGCCAGGACTGAACCCCTGCCCATTCTGACAGTGCTTATAGCGGGAGAGTCGGTCGGATTTTTTTGTTTTATGCCGTCGTGCTCCCCACCCCCGCAACTTTGCTTCCAGTGGGCACTGCTGCTCGTTGAGACCAGGAGCTGTTCTCTCTAGTGTTTTCTGTCCAGTTAAAGAATTATTGGCTCTGTCTGGGAACGAGCCCCAGTCTGTAAGAAATAGCTGAATACTTCAGGGTGTCCATTCACATTCAGCAGTGACCTTGAAATTAAATTTACGGTTATGTGCCTGTGAACAACTCATCATCGAAGGATTGCCCAACGGCTTGGCAATCCATTGTTGGGAATTGATTGCTTCAATTGATAATTTAAAAAATTCTCTTCCTTAATTTACCCCTTAATTTTGTGTCTATGGGATGGTGGAGGACTTGATCATAAGGCTTAAATCATCGCTATTAACTGGATTATTTTGTTTAACTTTGCCCTAGTAAATTTGCGGTATTCATAATTGTTTGTTCTTGTTTAAATTATAATTCTGGTGTGCAAGATGTGTTCATCAAGTGTGGTCCTCTTGATGAAACTGCTGTGGGTCACTCCCAGGACTGAGCCCCTGTGCATTCTGACAGTGTGTGTGCAGTGGGAGAGTCAGTGGGCTTTTTTGTTTTATGCCCTTGCCCCGCCCTGTCCCGCCGCCAACTTTGCTTCCATTGGGCGTTGCTGCTTGTTGAGCCCAGGAGCTGTTCTCTCTAGATTCTACTGTCCAGTTAAAGAATTGTTGGCTCTTTCTGGGAATGAGTCCCAGCCTGTAAGAAATAGCTGAATACTTTGGGGTGTCTATTCACATTCAGCAGTGACTTTTAAATTGGATTTACAGTTACGTGTCTGTGAAACACTCATAGTCCAAGTATTGCACAAAGGCTTGGCAATACATTGTTGGAAACCGTTTGTTTGAATTGGTAAGTTTTTAAAAAAAATTCTTTCTTAATTTGCCGCTGAAATTTCTATTTCTGAGATGATGGGGGACTTGATCAAAGGGTTTAATTCATTGCTATTAATTAGATTATCGACTTAACTTTGGCCTAGAAAAGTTGCCGTATTTATAATTGTTGGTTTTTGTTTAAATTATAATGTTGATGTGCAAGATCTGCTCTTCATCAAGTCTGGTTAGGAACAGTTGAGAAATTGAGGGACATTGCATGTTTTAATTTCACTGTGTTGTGAATCTGGTGAGAGTGACATTCATTTGTATTTGGTTGCTTACCCTTAGTTGTAATGTCTTTCACCCCAACTATTCACTCTCGGAGTGAGTTCCACAGTCTCACCACACTCTGAGGTTTTTCATGAAATCTTTAGTACAGAATTGGAAGGGAAAGTGTTGACGAGGGCAGAATATAGGGTCTTAAATGCAAAAGCCAGGAAGTCATTCGACAAAGTAAAACCATGACAATGTAGGGACAAATAAGGAACTTTGACAGCAATGAAGAGGTCACACGTCAGATTTCAAGATAATGGTCGTGACAAAAAGAAAAAGTACTCTGCTGATATTGGATATTGTAATTAAGCAAGTTTCGAGATGCTGCAGTTGGTTGAATATGATGACGTAAGCGATGAAATAACCAAAACCACGAATGTAATTTGATGCCGGTAACCATAAAGCAAGAGTATACTGTTGCTTGATATAGGTCAATTGCGTGCAAGTAGGCCATTCAGCCCATCGAGTCAACATTGACTGACCGTCCCACCCAAAACCAGTTCGTTACTCTATCTCTGTAACACTGCATCTCCCATGATCAATCTACAGTCACCTGCACATCCTTTGGACTGTGGTAGGAGGCCAGAGCACCAGAGGAAACCAACGCAGACACAAGGGGAGAATGTGCAAACTCCTCACAAAGGGTGGGTTCAAACTCAGATCACTGATGCCGTGAGGCAGCAGTGCTACCCACCGTGCCACCACCACATGCTGCTTTCTAAAGAAGTGAATTTCAAAGACTTGGGAACACTTGAGAGAAAAACAAAACTCTCCTATCTTAAATGAGAGGCTAGTATCTGGCTAGAAATGAGTGGACATTACATTTACATTCAGTCCTCTCCAGATGTTATACAGCTTCATCAGATCATCTGTTTCTTCTAAACGCAAATTGATACAAGCCCAGCCTGACATCTCCTTGTCCCCGATTATAAGTTGAGTAAATCAGCGACCCTCGACCTCACTGGCATGACACAGGATGCCCTCAATCCAAGTTGACCTTAATTGTCTAACCTCTTGACGCCCACGCCACCATGTGGTCAGCCGCAACTCAGCCCTGAATGAGAGCAGAGGAACTGAATAGACAGCAGTGAGGTGGACATTGCATTCCCAGAGAATATTGTTCAAGTGAGAAAGTTGTTCAGCTCACATTCAGATCATTGCAGGGACATATCTCCTCTCATTTAAATATCTTAGATCCCAATAACGGTCTAGTTTTGTTGTACATTGTGTGTGTTTTACCTGATTTTCTGTTGCTGTCATTCCCTTTGGGTGTGTGAATTCAGTACCAGATAATAGGCTCAGTTCTGAATTATCCTTGAGGATTGGTGTAGAACGTACTAAGTGTCAGTCATAATGGAAGAAGCTCTACTGTTTATTTAAGCCTTTGCTGTCATTGTCCAGGGACTGAATGAATGGGGAAGTGTAGAGGGAGTTTTACTCTGTATCTAACCCAATGCTCTCTCTGTCTTGACAGTGTTTGTTGGGGACAGTGTTGAGGTAGCTTCACTTTCAATTTAAGAGTAGAGGAAGCTTTATTCTGATTGTAATCCCATGCTGTCCTTTTCCTGGGAGTGTGAGATGGCATCTGTAATTGAAGTGAATGCAGACTTGCTGTGGGAGTGGAGGGTACTTCTACCTGAGCACACCCATCTTTGAGATTGCTGTGCTAATCAAGACAATCTCAGACACCTTCATTCACTTTTCCAACCAACCACAGGGTGGTTAAGGATGGTATAAATGCAAACATTGCCAGCGATGCCCACACACCATGCATGAATAAATACTTTTTGTTTAAAAGTTACATTCACGTTCCAAACCCTCTAATGTATGATTACTTACATGGAAAATTCCTGTCAGTTTGGAATATCATTTTAAAACATAGGAATGTGTCAACCATGTAGAAATATAACAAGAACAACAAATGGAGAAGTTAACAGGTAATGAGCAGGACCAGAATGCTGAGTCAGTCTGACCTCCATGGCTGAGAGAGTTCTCCCAGATGTTGAAGTTACACCAGTGCCTTTTACTCTTGCAGCTTGCCAAAAGTTTGTCCCCGATGTAAGATCATTCAATGACCCGAAGAACTAACTGTTTTTATCTCCATAGCTGCTGCCAGACTTGCTGAGTAATTCCAGCCCTTCTGTTTTATTCTTTTATCGGATGTAAGCTTCCCTAAGTCAGTGTAATGAAGAACTGCAATGCTGGAGATCTGAAACACAAAAATGCACCAATTGCTGGAGAAACTCAATAGGACTGGAAGCACAAGTGGAGAGAGAAGCAGAGTTAGCATTTCAAGTGCTGTGACCCTTCTTCACAACTGTTCTGGACACATGCCAGGATCTTGACTCTGTTTCTTTCTCTCTCTCTCCACCGGTGTTGCCAGACTGGCTGAGTTTCTCCAGCACTTTCTGTTCTGACACTTTCACAAGGTTGATGTTTGTTATCCATCCCTAAGTGCAAGGTGTCTTGCTTATGCCAATTCAGAGGGCAATTTAAGAGTCAACCACATTGCTGTGTGTCTGGAGTCACATGTAAGCCAGACCAGGTAAGCATGGCAGTTTCCCTCCTGAAAGGACATTGGTGAACATGGGCTTTTATGACAATTGACGTCAGTGCCATCGATACCATACTGAGACTAATTTTGTGTTCCCCATTTATGATTTGAATTATTCACATCTCACCTCTTGCTGTGGTGGGATTTGAACTCATGTTCCCTGGATTACTCATCCTGTGACATTATGTCCACACTGTTGTTTCCCATCTTTTGCTATTTTGTGTTTGCTCTTTACGTCTTTGTCCTCAGATGTTTGGGAAATTGAACCTGTTTAAAAGATTGCCCTAAACCTGCCCCTTTGACCAAGTCTTTGGTCACCTGTCCTAATCTGTGCTCCACTCTTGTGATTTTTAAAGGAATTCTCATTATGTTCACGTGAAGCACTTTGAGATAGTTAACTGTACCACAGGTATTATTTGAATGCAGCTTGTATCCCTATCTTAATATCTGAAAATAGAGGGTCATATTTTAAAAGTAGAAGACAAAAATGAGGATGATTTTTTTTCTTTCTCATGGTTGTGTGTCTTCCTCAAAAGGCAGTGAATTCAAAATCTTTAAGGCAGAGGTAGATAGGTTCTTGCTAACCAAGTGGGTGACAGATTGTCGGGGATGTGGAGGAATGTAGAGCTGAGGTTGTATTCAGATCAGCCATGATCTTATTGAATATTGCAGCAGGCTCGTAGGGCCGAGTGGTCTACTCCCGCCCTTTGTATCAAGTAGTCTGTGTCTCCCCTCTTATAGCTGTGAACTGGATAATTCCTTTCCAATATTGCGCCTTGCAGACAGTTAAGTGAACACCAGATGGTCTCCTATTGGGAGCAGGCATATTGTAGCAATTGCAATATTTCTTGTGTTAATTTTGTTGCTTCTTACTCAGTATTGCTGAGAATCATCTAAATAAAAACCAAAACACTTCTATAATTATCCAACCAATGGAAGTGTTGGTTTGGATGTAACATTATTGAATTAGCCATTCCCATCTTTTCCAGAATTCTATATTTAAAGCCCTCGAGTCTGGTTTCTACCCCTGAAACAGTTCTGATCAAGGTCATATTTGACATCCTTTGTAACGGTGACAGGGATGAACATTCCCTCGTCGACCTGCGGACAGCCTTGATCAGGGTTAATGACAGTACTGACCCTCTCCAACATCGCTGTATCCTCTGGGAGGGTCTGCTTTGAGCGTCTTCCGTTCTTATTTATTTAACCGTAGCTGCTGGTGTTGGCATCTATACTGATGATATCCAACTGTACCTGAACACCACTTCTCTCCCGACTCCTCTGTCATTCATAATTTATCAATAATTTCATCTGAATGCCTGCCCAATTTCCAGCATTGGATAACCATAAACATTCCCTTCGTTAAATATTGTGAAGTGTGAAGCCATTGTTTTCGTCCCCAAGTTCGACCTGAGCACCCCCCGCCCCTCCCCCAACCCCAGTAACTCTGTTGACATCCTTCTTGTCACATTTAAAACTAGGATCGATAGATTCGTGATCAGTCGGGGGATGAACAGTTACAGGAAAAGGGCAGGAAAGTGGATGTGGGGAATGCCAGATCAGCCATGATCCTACTGAATGGAGGAGCAGGCTCAAGAGGCTGAATGGCGTATTGCTGTTCCTATTTCTTGTGGATCCCGAGCCCTTACCTCTGATACAGGGCCCTGGCTTCAGTTTGTGCCATTACTGAGAGTGCTGATGTTCCCTTGTGTAATATCAACAACTTAGCAGCTGCTGAAACCTCTTGCTCCTTTGTTACCTCTGAACACAATATGCCAATGTGTTCAGGGGAGGCGATGGCCACTTTATTGTCACCAGACCATTCACCCAGGTAATGTTCACGGGACTTGGGTTCAAAACCTGCCACGGCAGATGGTGGAATCTGAATTCAATATAAATCTGGAATTAAGAGTCAAATGATGAAATCGTTGTGGTTTGTTGTAAAAACTTATCTGGTTTCCTGCTGTCCAAACCTGGTCTGATCGACATGTGATTCAGATCCACTGTCAGCTGGTTGAATCTTCACTGCACTTTCAATCATAACCTCCAGGCGGAAGTTCACTATAACCTCCCTACTTTTATATTCCATTGAAAGGCCAATCTCCCTTTTGCCTTCCCGATTACTCACTGAACTTGGATGTCATCCTCACCACCTGCATTCTAATCAACTGTCTCGACTGCAGTCCTGGCAATAGTACATTCACTTTACTTATCCAAGTAATTCATATAAATATAGTAAATAATTTTGTGCCCCAGCACTGATCCCTGTGGAACGTTGCTAGTTATAAGTTGCGATCCTGAGCATGCCCCTTATCCCTTCTGTATCATTGGTTAGCCAATCATCTATCCATACGATTAGACTGTTTCCAATATCATGTGCATATCATTGGCTCTGCCAGCAAGTCTTCCCAAACTGTCCTTGAAAAAGTGGTGGTGAGCTGCCTCTTAAATTACTTCACAAATATGATGTGGTCTATAATAAAGGTTCAGGAGCGAGTTCCAGGATTTTGATCAATAACATCGAAGCAATGCGTATATGTCACAGTTGGAATGTTGTGTTCACACTTATCTCCTCTTGCTGGTTGAAGTGATGGAGTGGAAGTTGCTCTTGAAGAGCCGCCACTCATATAATCAAGCCAGACAGATCAATTGTGGCCAGAGACACTGCCATTTTGACTTCTCATCAATCTACATTCTTACCATCCAAGTTTTAGTCACATCAAACTGCCTCGCAATGCTGTATGGCCACAGTAAACTATAATAATGTGAAGATCGCTGGGATGATTTTCTACATCCGACTGCAATATAATCACAAAGCATTGTTTCCAGTTTTGGTGGAACAAACGACATCGTATTGGTGGATAATTACAGTTAGTGCAAACATAGCTATCCATCGATATATAGTAATTCTGATCACTTCAATGGCCAAATTTCAATTCAGAAACCAAGTGCACTCGGCTGCTTGTAACACAGACAACATGACAAAATGGCTCATAGGAGGAGAAATGGGACATTCAGGAGGAGTGTAATGTTTGCTTTTGGTCACCTCCACAATTGTTAGAAAAACAGGTTGAAAGGATTCTTAAAAGGTGGCTGAAGTAATAATGTGACATAACACTTCAGACAGCGCAAAGTGGAAGATCACTTTCTAGTGGAAGAAAAAGACATATCTTATTTCTGAAAGAACTGGGAAACAGAAGAGGGAATGAAATCTGACTTGGGAGCTATTTCCTAATTGTTGAGAATGTTGTTTCATCACAGTCTTGGTTTAGAGCATAAGCTGTTCATCAGGAATAAAGGGTGGCCCAAGGGGGCTGAGAGGTAAATGGGAAGGAAGTGGGGCTGGATGAATGGCAGCTGGGAATGCAATAGGTAGATGGAGGTAGGGATTGATGGTCATAGGTCAGAGATGAGGGTGGAGCAGGTAGGTGAGAAGCAAGGTGGACAGGTATGACAGGTCAAGAGGTTGGTGTCGAATTGGAAGGTTGGATCTGGGACAAGGTGGGGGAGAGGAAATGAGGAAACTGATGAAATCTACATTGATACCATGTGGTTGGAGGGTCCCAAGTCAGAAGGTGAGGTGTTTTTCTTACAAGCATCGGGTAGCAAGAGTTTGGCAGTGGAGGCGGCCCAGGACTTGCATGTCCTTGGCGGAATGGGAGGGCGAGTTAAAGCGTTCAGCCACAGGGCGAGTTGGCGTCCAGTTTCCCCAATGTGGATGAGACCATATTGCAAGCAATGGACAGAATCTTATAAATAGATTGCATAAATCTTAGCCTGCCAGAGTTCTTTTCTTTAATTAAATTAATGAAAATTTTAACTAAATTGGGTGACTGCATGAAACGGTTTGTTGGTCAGATTTGAATCATCATTCCCAAATGAGACAATGCCATGAATATCAGTGAACTGCTCTTTTTGTTAAAAACCACAAGTTCTTGATGTATTTTCACAACTTACTGATATTCACCTCTGCACATTCAATGTCAAATTCTGACATCAGAAATGAAATTACACCATTAATTTTGACTTTCAATATTCGAAGAAGCAAATTAATAGCACACAGTCAATACCCAGTCTGAATAATATGAAATTAAATTTAACCAAAAAAACATAAAACCAAGCTGGGAGATAAGAAATGGGGGAAGGGCATAAAGCAAGAAATGCAGCATCATAGAAGGTGCTCCTCCAGGGAGTGTATTTTACCAATTACCGCTGCTAAATATAAACACACTGATATGATCCTCCGGTTTTAATGTAAACCATAGCCCCATACAGTAGGAACCATTAAATGAGTTAAAAATACAAGCCTGGAGCAAATCCAGCCTCCAGCCTTACCCCCCGCTTCTTGGAGCTTGGACCTTCCTCAAGCTCCGGCGGGTCGTTGAACTCCTGGGCTCCAGCTGCCACTCCTCCACTGAAGAAGCTTTGGGAAGCAAATGCAAAGGCAAGATACAGAACAGAGCACCATTGTAAGTGAAAGCAGCTTACGAAGACATTGGGCAATGGCACCACATGGTTTTTACCCATCGACCTCTGGGTTATGTGCCCAGCACACTCACGCAGCACTACTCTGCTTCTGGGCTCCCAGTAGCTGGATTGTGGATCAGTTTAAAGTAGGTCCTATATCTCTGACAACATCGGTACACAAGGCAGTGAAGAAAGATTTCAGCACACTGGCCTTCATCAATTAGGGAATTGAATATAGATGTTGGCAAGTTATGTTGTAGTTATACAGGACGTTGATAAGGTTGCACCTGGAATATTGTGATCAGTTTTGGTCCCCTTGGTGTTCTGACTTCTTCAACTCTGGGTTTGTGTTGAACTTGATGGGATACTTTGTCCAACTTAGCATGTTTAAACAGTATCGCTCAGATGATTGATTTGAAACTTTTCAGGAAGTGAGCTCAATAAGATTGAACTATTCAAAGTTACTTGGACCCTATTTTAAAATTACATGAGGACCAGTAGTCAAAGACACGTACAGCATGGAAACAGACCCTTCGGTCCAACTTGTCCATGCTGACCTGATATCCTAAATTAATCTAGTCCCATTTGACAGCACCTGACCCATATATTCTGGCAGCTCATTTCATATATGTACCACCCCCTGCATGAAGACGTTGTCCCTTTAATATATTTCGCCTCTCACCCTAAACCTATGCCCTGTAGTTCTGGACTCCCCCACCCCTGAGAAAAGACCTTGTCTATTACCCTGTCCATGCCCCTCATGATTTTGTAACCTCTATTAGGTCACTCCTTGTGGTGTAAAATTATGTCCCAATACATGTGTGAATCATTATGCAACACATGTATTGGGCCAAGCAGTGGAATGTGGTGAAAGGGTTAAAATTGTGTCCCAATACATGTGTGAATCTAACCGAAAATGGAAGGTGTCGCTTAGTCCCGTGTGAATCTTATTATACACCTTCCCGTGTGAATAACCAGAATGGAATGTGTTTTTTAGCCTTGCTCTGCTACATGTGTGAATCTAACCGAAAATGGAAGGTGTCGCTTAGTCCCGTGTGAATCTTATTATACACCTTCCCGTGTGAATCTTCTTATCTGTATGTAACCAGAATGGAATGTGTTTTTTAGCCTTGCTCTGCTGTTCACATGAATGTTTATATCTGGAAAAGAGTATATCAGCTGGAAAAGTCTCCAGTTCGGTAGAGTCTGCTCCGGGGTTGCGTTTAACCGCCGAGCGTGGGTTGTTGGCAACCGCTCTACGAGAACTGACGGCTCCCAGTTCCGGTAACACGTAGAGTGAGTATAAACCAGACCCGTTGTAAGTACGAGACTGGTTGTGGCGACGCTGCGGGGAATAAAACACTTATATTCTAGCAGACTCGCCTCTTCCCTGTTTGTTCTGTGTCAGACTACTTTCCTGCGAGCCTGGTCCTTGACCTTGAGAATTTTTTAAAACACTCCTCTGCCTCCGATGCTCCAGGTAAAACAGCTCCAGCCTATTCAGCCTCTCCCTGGAGCTCAAACCCTACAACCCCCAGCATCATTCCCATAAATCGTTTCTCATGGAGCAGTTAACGTTTCAGTCCTGAAGAAGGGTTAATACCCAAAACGCTGACTACTCCACATTCTGAGGCTGTATTCTCCCAACCTCCTGCTTGCAACTTCGGGTTGCAATATGTAGTGGTTCAGTGGTTACCACTGCAGCCTCACAGTGCACGGGACCCAGGTTTGATTCCAGCCTTGGATAGCTGTCTGTGAGGAGTTTGCACAATCTCCCAGTGTCTGCATGGGTTTTCTCTGGGTGATCCTGTCTTCTTACATAAACCAAAGATGTGCAGGTCATGTTGATTGGCCATGCTTAATTGCCCATAGAGTTAGGTACATTAGTTAGAGGGAAATGGGTGTGGATGGGTTACTCTTCGGAGGGTTTGTGTGGACTTGTTGGGACAAATGGCCTATTTCCTGTAGCTAATCTCATCTGCACTAATTTTGTCTCTAACGAATGGCAGAGTAGACTCGACGGGCCCAATGGCCTAACTTCTGCTCCGATGGTCTTGCGGTCTGAGGTTTATTTGGATCATTTCATTGGCAATGTGCAGTCCCTGGCTCAATGAGCAGCAGTGCCCCCGCTGGTGCTTCCGCAAGTTGCAAGCAAACATGAACCTCTTCCCACACTCGGGCCAGCTGAAGGGCCTCCCACTGCTGAAGGACACACAGGTGTTTCAGCAGGGTGGAGGAATTGCTGAAGGCCTTCCCGCACTCAGGTCAGCAGAATGGCCTCACCCCCCCCCCCCCCCCCCCCCCCCGCCCCCGTGTGGACCAGCTGATGCTTTCGCAGTGTGGAGGAGCGGATAAAGCCCTTCCCACACTCGGGGCAGGAGAACGGCTTCTCCCCGGTGTGGACGGACTGGTGCCTCAGCAGGGCTGAGGAATTGCTGAAGGACTTCCTGCACTTAGGGCAACTGAACGACCACTCCCCCATGTGAACTCACCAATGGGCCAGCAGGTCGGAGGAAAGAGCAAAGCCCTTCCTACACTCGGGGCAGAAGAACGGCCTCTCCTCAGTGTGGACCCATTGGTGTCTCAGCAGGTGGGAAGAACTGCTGAAGGCCATCTCGCACTTGGGGCTGGAGAACAGCCTTCCCCGGTGTGGACCAACTGTTGCGGCAGCAAGCAGAGGAATCACTCTCAGGGCAGCAGAAGGGCCTCTTCCCCTCTGTGGACCCACTGGTGCTTCAGAACCCTTTCAAATTTCACAGTGTCCTTCTGATAGGAGACCAGAATTGCACACAATATTCCAAAACTGGTCTAACCAATGTCCTGTACAGCCACAACATAACTTCCCAACTCAAATACTCAGTCAGAGGATTGGGAAAGCTTCAAAACCCACAAAAAACAAACAGGAAAGAATGGAGGGCCAAACGAATTTTTGAAAGTCAGCTTGGAAGCATCAATGAGAAATCGGCGGACTGGGTTTATTGGGTACCCGTTCTACTTAAATACACTATATACGTATTCCTCTTCTGCTCTTCGTAGTTTCTCTGGGCTGCAGTGTGTAGTGGCTCGTTGAAATAATGTCCTGATGCAGCAACGTTTGTGGGTGTTGGGATGATTGTTTCTGTGGTTAAGAATTTGGTTTGTGTGTGTTGTTTTTCTGGAGATGCTCGTTTGAAGTTCCCCATTGACTGTTCGCTCTACTGTGACATCTAAGAATGGCACTTTGTTGTTGTTCTCCTCTTCAAACCAGGAGCCCCCCTCAGCCCCAAAGCCTCACCATTTGGAACACCAATATGCAGACTAGTCAAAGGCCTCCACTGAAAACACCAAGTCGAAGATTCACGCCACTCCATTTACTCCATCCAAGAATTCCTGAACACCAAAGACACTAAGATAGAAGAGGATGGAATAATGCTGTCCTTTGACATAACAGCCCTGTTCACATCCATTAACATCAACTTGGCCAAAGAAAACTGAAGACACCACTCGAAGAACCAGAGACACAAACACAGCACCAACTTCATCAGCAAAGATAGCACTGTCAACCTCGTAGAACTGTATCTTACCACCCACTTCATATTCAGTAACAAGCCCTCCAAACAAATCAACGAAATACCCATGAAACCACCAGTATCAGGATTCCTCGCAGAAGCAATAATGCAGAGACTCGAACAAACAGCCCTTCCAACGATCCAACCCAAACTTTGGGTCCACTACAGTGATGACACTTTTGTCATCAAAAAATGAAACAAATTAGAGGAAACCTACAACACCATCAACAATATCCTCGCTGACATAAAATTCACAAAAGAGGAGAACAACAACAAAGTGCCATTTCTAGATGTCACAGTAGAGCGAACAGTCAATGGTAAATTCAAAACAGCGTCTACAGGAAAACAACGCACACGAACCAAGTACTGAACTACAGAAGCAATCACCCCTCCACATACAAACAAATCTGAATCAGGACACTATTTCAACGAGCCACGACACACTGCAGCACCCAGAAACGACTATAAATAATGACACAGTGCATTTAAGAAGAATGGGTAGCCTGCACCCCTGAAAATGGCTTCCCTGACCGGGAATCGAACCCGGGCTGCGGTGGTGAGAGCGCCAAATCCTAACCACTAGACCACCAGGGAGATGCGGATTCTGCTTGTCAGCTCTCCTAAAAATTACTTTCCTGCCCGGAAATCGAACCTAGGCCGCGGTCGTCATCAAGCTTTCACCTGTGCATCCAACAATGTCATTTCTTGTATCCATTGCTCTCGGTGCGGTCTCCTCTACATTGTGGAGGCTGGAGACTCCTCGCAGAGTCCAGTCACGGCACTTGAGGGGATATTTCCAGGACACCCGCAACAATCAACCCCATCGCCCTCTGGCCCAACATTTCAACACCCCCTCCCACTCTGCCGAGGACATGCGGGTCCTGGGCCTCCTCCATCGCCGCTCCCTCCCCACCCGATGCCTGGAGGAAGAACGCCCCATCTTCCGCCTCGGATAAATTCAAACCCAGAACATTAATGTAGACTTCACCAGTTTCCTCATTTCCCCTCCCCACACCTTACTTCAGTTCCAAACTTCCAGCACAGTGCTATCCTCATGACCTGTCCTACCTGCCAATCTCCCTTCCCACCTATCCGCTCTACCCTCCTCTCTGACCTTTCACCTTCATCCCCACCCCCATTCACCTATTGTACTCTTTGCTACCTTCGGCCCAGCACACCTCCACCCCCCAATTTATCTCTCCGCCCTGGAGGCGTCCTGCTTCCATTCCTGATGAAGGGCTTTTGCCCGAAAAGTCGATTTTCCTGCTCCTCGGAAGCTGTCTGACCTGCTGTGCTTTTCCAGCACCACTCTAATCTAAACTCTGGTTTCCAGCATCTGTAATCCGCACTTTTGCCTACCCAATAAACCCAGTGTGTCGATTTCACATCAACAAACTGACACAAGCAGACACAACGTGTGCAGAAGCCCTAGCCACATTACTTTACATAAAAGACATCTGGGAAATGATGTCCAGACAACTCAACGCTCTCAGCATCATGGTAGCCCACAAACCTACCAACACACTTAAACAGCGGCTAATGAACCTGGAATAGCCTATACAAACAACCCGCAAACGAATGTTATTTACAAAATACCATACAAGGAAATATATACATGAACTCTGCCGCACAGTTCTCTGTGGCAAGAAATGCTGGGATGAGATAAGGAAGATTTTTTTCAGCCAAAACGAATCGGCACTGAATGGACAGCCATTTAAAATCAACGCTGTCAGGCCAGGATGCAAGATCCAACAGGATGAACAGATTTCTTATTTCCTGAAGATTTACAAAGCTGAGACTGGGTTTTGGTGTTTGTTCCCTTTCCACTCCCAGGAGCCGCAGTGGTTGGGGAGGTGAGTTGGAGAAAGTGAAATATGTCCATGAGCAGCGTGTGGGGCGATTTCAGCTTCCCCTCCTCTGACAGCGCTGTGACGTGACTCTGATGTTCTCAGGGACACTTACTGACGCGAGACAGTGAAAAGATTCCCATTCCCGCAAATCAGGAATTCAAACCGTATGCCGGCTTCAGGACAATGAGAAAGATTAATTGGAGTGTGTGAAGAAGCTGTGAGCTGCATTTCAAACAGGTAAGTGGAGTCAGATGCGTCATCCATTGCGCCCCGGCACTGTGCGTACCTGACGCCACCATGCTGCAGAGTTCTGACGTTAACACAGACATGCGCAGCAATGGGAACATTCACAAGAGGAACAGCCAAAGATAATCACCGTCACTGCTTCCCTTCCATTGTCCCAACTTGGTGAAGCAGTATCTTTCACTGGCAAATAAAACACCTTTGTCCTCAGGTGCCTGCTTCATTTCGATCACGACTTCACGCCCCTCACTGTTCTCGTCTCATTTCCAAACACTTGGCTCATAGCCTCAAAAGTAGCTCTGTGGGTATCTGCTTGTTCCACCCTGACAGGCAGTGGGTTGCAGATTTCCAACCCCTCCACTGATGTGAATCTTAAAGAAGAAACCGGGGAACAGTCTTCCTTTCTTTTTGACGACATTTCTCAACTGTAGTCGGCAGGGTTCACACCTGCGTGGGGAAACCGCAATCGATCTCAAATCCATCGTATTAACCACTCGACCCACGAATAAAGAACCTCACTGACAGCTTCATTTCCCAGGTCTCTCTGCCTGTGGAGCTGAGAAATAGTGAGTTATTGCTGGGTTTGTTTGAATACAATCACTTCACAGGTTTCGAAAGGGTTACATATCTGCACATGGCGAGTCTGGTTGTTTCATCACGAAAGATGAAATAAACTTTCAGTTAAAAGCAAAAACAGAAATTGCAGGAGCAACTCAGCAGGTCAGGCACCATCGGTGGAAAGAGAATCAGAGACAATATTTCAGAACTCTGTTTTCTCCCACAGGTACTGCCAAACCGGCTGAGTTTCTCCAGCAGCTCCTCTTTGTGTCTCTGATTCTCAGCATCCGCAGTCCTTTACGTTAGAAATTAAATCAATTCAGCCTCATGTGCAGGAATGAGAATCTTTTCAATTTCCCAAAAATTGGCAGAGATTTCAAGGCATTTGGAAAAAAAAAGTAAAAGTGACATTAGGGAGAACACTTTCTTGTCCCTGTCTGACCTTGACAAGGAGGCAGATTCAAGAACACAAAAGGGAATTCGGTGGTCATGTCCAAAGTAACAATGTGGAGATTTACAGGGCGAAGGCAAGAGAATGATACGAATAGAGACTCTCATTTACTTGCTGTGTAGAACCAGCAGAGCTAATGTGGGCCTCAAATTGCGCTGTGACACGTGTTGTGATTCAGAGTGAACTCACAGTTCAATCAACGGAAGGTGGGGATTTAGAAAAGTTTATATTTATACAATCTCCTCACGTCAACGCAACAACAAAGTGGCTTAATTAATTATCCGCCAGTGGAGAGAACCCGGTTCCTGGAGATGGGACAAAGAGCGGGCTCAGGGATATCAATCCACATTGCTCTCTTTGCCACGAGTTCAGAGGGAGAACATTGGAGGGACAAAGGAGAGAATAACGATCTGTGTAGGAGGGTGACTAACTGTTCATGGAGACTATTCCTGGCTAACAATAAGTCGTGTGTAACAGCAGACGATATGATAACACGGCCTCGTGTGGGTGTGGTAGGGATCAAGGGCATGCGGGAGTTCGGGTCCAAATAATATTGAACTCGAACTTGAAGACTGGAGGATTCCAAGCGGTAAATGAGGCGCTGGTCTTCCATCTGGAGCGGAGCTTTGCTGGAACACTGCTGCATGCCGGAGACAGAGATGTGGGCCAGGGAACAGGGTGGCGTGTTAAAGTGACAGGCAACCAGAAGCTCATCGCCTACTGGGTGGGCTCAAACCACCAACCTTTCGGTTAACAGCCGAACGCGCTGAACAATTGCGCCACAGAGACAGGCGATGACATGGGCTGCGCCATCGCTAAGGGGAGGCTATTAGTGAATTCATAATTCAGCCTCCCGGCCTCGAATTCCAGTTGTCGTCTATCAGTTTTACTTTTCCATAATAAAGCCTGGGACATTCATTGTGGAGACACCGGGGACAGGCTGGAGACACATCCATGTCAGGAGGAACTAGCTTTCTTACTCCGGGGCCGTCGCCCTTCGAGCCTTTCAGTGTTTTGCCTGTTCCCGAGTTCTCTCATTGGCTCGGAGGCGAGAAGGGGTTTGAATTCCTGATGTGCAGGAACGACAATTCTTTCAATGTCTCAGATCAGTTCATGTCCCGAGAACATCAGAGTCAATCTCCCGGCCTCTTCAACAAGGGGACGGTGTCTGCACTGTCTCTGCTCAGTGGGACAGTTCATCTTTCATTCTCCTCTAAATCCGCTTCCCAAAGAGTTTCTGAAGATTCACAAAGCTGGAGACTGGGATTTCTGTTTTGCTTCATGAACATTTTTCCATCTCCTTACTGAGAATATTTTGCCAAAATCTCTTCCCAATTGTACCCCTTGCGCCATGTCCAGGGATGAGGAATTTCCATTTTGGAGAGACATTCCCAAGTTTGGAAATGTTCGCTTTGGAGCAATGAAGGTTAACTGGAGATTTCCTGGGGCTGTTGGTAATGATGGGAGAAGAAGCGGTGGGAATGGGCAGATTAATGATCAGAAGAATCAATTGCCACTGACCAGAGTCAGTTCCCAGAGGACAGGGATTGAAGTTCTTGAATGAAAAGCAGCACTTGTGCCTAAGAAACACAGAGAATACTGCAGAAAGCCAACAGGTCGAGCAGCATCTGTGGAAAGGTAAACAGAGCTGACGTTGTGAGGCTGGGACGTTGTTTGTTCAGAACCCGAGTTTCCTGCATGGCAATCAATTCCCAGACATGAGAAAACGGGACTTTATTGAGACGGGTTTTGTGAAGTTTGAGCGATAATGTAACCAACAGGAAGTCATTTAAAATCGCCAGCGAAGAAAGCATAGTCAGCAGGTTACCAGCCTGGGCGGGGGAGCCCCAAAGCATCTCTACGCCAACACCTGAAGTGTTCGGCCACAACTGCACGCCCAAAGTTGTGGTCTAAAATTTCTCATGGAATGGTTCTAACAGGAAAGGTGAGTACTGGGCTTTGTCTGTCCGCGCCATAGCCCCAACGTATCTTGTTGCCCTGGATTTGATCAGGACAGAGGAGGCTGATGGGAGATCGAATTGAACTACACACATTGATGAGAGATAGAGCGGGTGGGAAGGATCCATTCCCATGCGTAGAGAGATTCATAATCATGGCCGAAAATAAGGAGCCACGTCAAGAAATTTGGGGTTCATTCAGCAAAGCTAATGCAGAACTGTTCACAGAAAATTGTGATGAAAGTCTATCGAGTTATTTTGATGAGAAGTGTTGATGATGCTAATACAATCGATAGATGAACGTAGATTGGTAAATGTATTTGGTGACAGTTCTGTTCTAGCCCTGTGAGCGAAACCTGGATCTGAAGGAATAAAAGGGACATTAACAACATCGATCTGAAATTGGATACGTGACAAGAAACAAAGCCATCATTAACAGTTGGCTTTTGAACTGGAGAAGGTTTCTCGTGAAATTAGCTTGAGGCTTGAGGTATGCAAGGTCAAGATAATTTAGGTAAAACACGGAAACGCTATCCTCATTAGCAGACAGTGAAAGGATTACAAGACGCAATCTAAACATTTTCTACAAGTGATACAGGGGACTGGGAAGATAAGTATTATAAACTGTGAACAACAAAGTTCTGGAGCACAACACTTACATTCAAAGACCGAAAACATCCAGGTCCTGATTAATCAGATTGCATTGTGGTGCTTTTCTGCAAAACATCCACTTGCAATGTCCTACAAAAGAGTGACAAAACCCTTCCCTCTCAGCCCAGGATAGAAAATCCGAAGGGATGAACGTTTGCTGATTTTCTGAAGATTCACAAAGCTAAGACTGGTTTTTGGTGATTGTTTCCTTTCCACTCCCAGGAGCTGCAGTGGTTGAGGCGGTGAGTTGGGGAAAGTAAAATGTGCCCGTGAGCAGCGTGTAGGGCTATTTCAGCTTCCCCTCATCTGACAGCGCTGTGACTTGACTCCGATGTTCTCAGAGACATTAACTGACGCGACACAGTGAAAAGATTCCCATTCCCGCAGATCAGGAATTCAAACCGTATGCCGGCTTCAGGACAATGAGAAAGATTAATTGGGGTGTGTGAAGAAGCTGTGAGCTGCATTTCAAACAGGTAGGTGGAGTCAGATGCGTCATCCATTGCGTCCGGGTACTGTGCGTCTCTTACGGCACCATGCTGCAGAGTTCTGACGTTAACACGGACATGCGCAGCAATGGGAACATTCACAAGTTGAACAACTAAAGATAATCATCGTCACTGCTTCCCTTCCACAGGCCCAACTTTGTGAAGCAGTATCTTTCACTGGCAAAGGAAACACCCTTGTCCACAGGTGCCTGCTTCATTTCGATCACGATTTCATGCCCCTCACTGTTCTAGTCTCATTTCCAAACACTTTGCTCATAGCCTCAAACGAAGCTCTGAGGGTATCTTTTTGTTCCACCCGAACAGGCAGTGGGTTGCAGATTCCCACCAGTCACAATGTGAGTGAAATATTTTTCCCCCTCCACTGATTTGAATCTTAAAGAAGAAGCCGGGGAGCAAGCTCCCTTTCTTTTCGACGACATTTCTCATTTTGTCGTCGGCAGGGTTCACACCTGCGTGGGGAAACCGCAATGGATTTCAAGTCCATCGCATTAACCAGTCGGCCCACGAATACAGAACCACACTGACAACTTCACTTCCCAGGTCTGTCTGCCTGTGGAGCTGAGAAAGAGTGAATCATCGCAGAGTTTGTTTGAATCCAATCACTTCACAGTGATTCGAAAGGGTTAAATATCTGCACATGGCGAGTCTAGGTGTTTCATCCCAAAAGGTGAAATGAACTTTCCGTTAAAAACAAAACTAGAAATTGCAGGAGGAACTCAGCAGGTCCGGCAACATCTGTGGAAAGAGAATCAGAGACAATATTTCACAATTCTGTTTTCTCCGACAGGTACTGTCAAACCTGCCGAGTTTCGCTTTTTGTCTCGGCTTCTCAGCATCCACAGTCCCTTACTTTAGACATTAATTCAATTCAGAAACCCCTTTGTGGAGAAGATTTCCCCTTGTGGAACATTTTCCTGACCCCATTAAAAGGGGACAGCGTTGAGGGCAAGGAAGAGCAGCGAACACACCGCCCCTGGGTGGGATAGAACCACCAACCTTTCGGTGAACACCCCAACGCGCTGACCAATTGCGGGTGCAGGCTGCACCATCGCTTCAGCGAAACTATTAGTGAATTCATAATTCAGCCTCCCCGCCGAGAATTACAGTTGTTGTCTACCGTGCAGTCTTGCGAGAGATCCCGGCTTTCTTAACTTGACTTGTACAAAAATGCCCGAATAAACTTCTCAAAAAGAACCTTCGTTAAAAGAGGCTGGGCTCCCTGGAGTACGAATGGGACAGGAAGTGAAATGATTGGAGATAGCATTGAACAGGTTGACGTGTTTACTTCCCTAATTTTCTTATCCCTGTGCCAATTGGCACGTGGCTTGGGCAGTCATGTTATTACACACACTGGAGCAGTGGGATTTGAACCTGAGCTTCAGGGCTCTCTGGGAGACTACAGCTGCACCACAAAAAACTCTAGTAAATAGGTCCTCTTCTGTTGAATGAGAGGAAACAGCTTCCTCCTCAACATGAGACACGACCACTGTACCCTCCGTGCCCATTACAATAAATTGAGCCGCCTCCTGTTGAATGAATGAGTGGGAACCCCTCTCCGAGCTCCAAGAAGCGGGGGGCCCGGCTGGAGGCTGGATTTGCTCAAGGCTTGTATCTATTAACTTATTTAAATGGTACCTACTGTATGGGGCTATGGTTTACATTAAAACCGGAGGATCATGTCAGGGTGTTTGTTTATATTTAGCAGTTGTAGTTGGTAAAATACACTCCCTGGAGGAGCACCTTCTACGATGCTGCATTTCTTGCCTTCTGCCCTTCCCCCATTTGTTATCTCTCATCTCGATTTTACATTTTCAGTCAAATTTAATTTCACATTAATCGGCCTTGGTATTCACTGTGTTTTATTAATTAATCTGTTGGATTGTTGTAAAACAAAATTAATGGTGTAATTTCATTTATGTTGTCTGAGTTTGACATTGAATGTGCAGGTGTGAATGCCAGTAAGTTGTAAAAATAAATCAAGAACTTGTGCTTTTTAAACAAAAAGACGAGTTCAATGGTATTACTGGCATTGTCTCCTTTGAGGATGATGATTATAGTCTGACCAACAAACCATTTCATGCAGTCACCCCGTTTAATTAAAGTCTTTTGGAAAATAACTCTGGCAGGCAAAGATTTATACAACCCAAAATACGATTGGTAATCATGTATATTCTTATCTTTTAAGCCGTAACAGATGGCATTGCGTGGCGGTTTGAGACTGAAACTTCGCTGGAAAGAATGTAGATTGATGAGGGAAGTCAAAATGGCAGAGTCTCGGGCCACAATCTATCAGTCTGGCTTGGTTGCATGAGTGGTGGTTCTTCAAAAGCACCTTCCAAGTCATGACCTCATCCACCAAGAACAGACAAGTGTGAACACAGGATTCCGACTGCAAGATATATCGCATTGTTTCTTTGGTACTGAACAAAATGCTGGAAATCACTCCTGAACATTGTTGCAGTCCACACCATATTTGTGAAGCAATTTAAGAAGCAGTTCAGCACCACCTTTTCAAGGTAAGTTTGGGAAGAGTTGTTGGCACAGCCAATGATATTCACATCTCATGAAATAGTAAGCAAACAGCCCACGGTGTTGGGAGGCTGTATGTTACTATGGATAGAGGATTGGCTAACTACCACAGTTGTGGTAAGTGGCATGTTCAGGATGACAACTTGCAACTAGTGGTGTACCACAGGGATCAGCACTGGGGCCAACATTATTTACAATATATACACGAATTACTTGGATAAGTAAAGTGAATGTACTATTGCTAAATTTGCAGAAGAGACAGTTGATGTGAAAGCAGGTGGTGAGGATGACATTAGATATCTGGAGAGGGATATAGACAGGTTAAGCAAATGAGCGAAAGCTTGGCAGATGGGAAAATGAGGTAATACAGTTTGTTAGGAGGTGAAGAAGTGAATATTAAATGGAGAAAGCTTTAGAATAGAGGGATTTGGAATCACGTCCACGAATCTCTTCATCCAATTTCAGTGAGTAATAGGGAGGCAAATGGGAGGTTGGCCTTTTCAACAGAGTAGAAATGTAGGGAGGTTATAGTGAACCTATGTAAGGCATTAGTCAGGCCACAACTGAATACTGTGAATAGTTTAGGGCCCTTTACCTGAGGAAAGATATATTGGCATTGGAGGCAGGCCAGAGAAGGTTTACCATGATGATACCAGGGATGGAAAGAATGTCTTATGAGGAGAACTGAATAGGTTGGACCTGTGCTTATTAGAAGTTAGAAGAATTCGAGGTAACCTTATTGTCACGTACAAGATTCTGAGGAGACTTGACAGGCTAGACGTGGAAAAGTGGGTGAGTCTGGGACCAGAGGAAGTAACCTCCAAATAAGAGATTGCATGTTTAGGACAGATAGGAATTTCTCCTGAGGGCAGTAAATCTGTGGAACTTGATACTACAGAGGGCTGTTGAGCCTGAGTTGTTACGTGCATTCAAGGCTGAGATAGATTTTTTTTAATCATTAAGCAAATTGAGGATTATGGGGAAATGGCAGCAAAATGGAGTAAATGTTTCCCAGAATAATCGTGATCTGAATAAATCGTAGAGTCAACTCAAAGGGCTGAATTGAATAGTCAATCGTAAGGTGGAAAAGGATGCAACTGGCAATTACAGACCAGTCAGTGTTGGGAAGCCTTGAGATTGTAGGGAGTTGGTGGCATTTGGGCATTGTTACTGGATTTAACATCTGGAGTTTCAAATTGATGCTGCTATGGCCTCGATGCAATTTGAAATCAATTTATGTATCTGGAATATAAACTTATCGCTGCTTTGGTGATCTTATCAATTGTCATAAGTACCTATCTTGTTCACTAATAACCTTTTTTAAGGAAGGAAATCTTCAGTCCTTCCCCGTTTGGTGAATGTGTCACTCTTGATCCAAAGTCATGTGGTTGACTCTTAACTGCCCTCTGAATTGGCACTTGGTTATTTTTTGGGAGACCAAGTGTCACGTTCCATGAATGAATAATGAAAAATATTCAGGACAAGATGGTCAATGTCACTGTCAGTGAAGGGAAGATTGTGATCTCGTGATAGTGGTTAAGTAGCCCAGAGATCTCGGTCTTCTGAGAACAAAAATTAAGATCCCATCATGGATGCTAGTGGACTTTATTTTCAACGAACAAAAAAATCTGGAAGTGAGAGTGTGTCTCTGTATGGCAACCAGGAAACCATTATTGGCTAAGACAATGAATTGCAGATGTTGGAGATCAGCAACAAAAGGCACAATTGCTGGGGAAATGCAGCAGGTCTGGCAGCATCTGTGGAAAGAAAACAGTCAATGTTTTGAATCCAGCCTAATTTTGAAGGGCCACCGGACTCAAAACAGTAACACTGTCGTCTCCTCATAGATGCTGCCAGAACTGTTGTTTTTGTCCAATCATTACAGAATGTTGTGAAAGTGTTCTTTTAGGGAGGGAAATCTACCACTCACAACCCGACACACGCGTGCATACGCTCACACCACATGACTCCAGACCTACTACAATGTGGTTGACTCTCAACTGCCTTCTAGCATGTAGCCAATTGCTCAGTCCAAAGGCCATGAGGGATGGGGAGCAAATGTTGGACGTGCTAGGAACAATCCCATCCCTCAAAATATTTTCTTATATATTATAAAGCATAGGTTAATGAAGGACAACCAAAACAAACTGCTATTGGAAAGCCATGCCCAACTAACCTGATTTGCTTGTAGTTATAAATATTGTTTTAAAATCCTCTTCAGAGAAGACATTGGTTCCATCATTGTTGCAATACTGGATGCAATTCTTTGCTTTCTGCTGCAGGAAGGGTGTTGTGAAACTTGAAAGGGTCAGAAAACATTTACAAGGATGCTGCCAGGGTTTGAGGGTTTGAGCTACAGGAAGAGGCTGAATAGACTGGAGCTATTTTCTCTGGAGCTTTGGAGGCTGAGGGGTGTCATTAAAGACATTTATAAAATCATGAGCGACATGGGTAGGGTAAATAGGCAAGGTCTTCTCCTTTGGGTTGGGGGAGTCCAAAATTAGAGGGCACAGGTTTAAGTTTAATGGCAAATAGAGCTTAATATAGATAAGTGTGAGGTCTTACATTTTGTATAGTCAAATCAAGGTAGGAATTTCATGGTGAATGGTAGGACCTTAAGGAGTGTAGTGGAACAGAGGGATCTTAGAGTACATGTTCACAGTTCTCTGAAAGTGGAGTCTCAGGTAGAAAGTTTTGGCACACTGGCCTTCATCAGTCATGGCATTCAGTATAAAATACCGAATTAGAGTCGAGATAAGCACCTGATAATAACACATACCAACAAGCACCAAATCTGTTTCATATGCAGTATTTCAAACCAAGAGATGTAAGGGTGCAGGTTCATAGCTCCTAGAAAGTGGAATCATGGGTAGACAGGGCAGTGAAGAAGACTTTCGGCATGCTTGCGTTCATCAGTCAGAGCACTGAGTACAGGAGTTGGGATGAATTGTTGCAGCTACCACAGATTCCACACTACAACACCAGACGTGACCCTGCCCTCCCCTGACTGACTGTCCCTTTGCATATCAGGGGGAAAACACCCCTTTAATTGTGATGATCAGAAAACATGCCATCCTTCAAAAAAAGGGATGTGTTCACAAATATTTGGACAGAGGAAGGAAGTTGCAGTTTGGGTGAAGATCAATCTTCATTCAGGGAGGGAGGGGAAGAGCAGCAGCAGCTTCAGAAGTTCATGGTCAAACTTCAGAAAAGACCTCGTCTGATTTGCAGTTGTTCTTGGGCTTATAATATCGTACTGTAGCATATTGTAGATCTTCAGTAAGAGTGTCAATACTGCACGACAGAGGTCCATTCAGCAACTTGAGTCCATGTGAACTCTTCGTGGAGGTATGCAGTCTGCCTCATAACCCTGTTGGTTTACAGTTACATATAGATCTATAGATCTACAATCTTTGGGATTGAGAGGAAAGAATGTTCCACAGTAACTAGAATTACGTTCAGATTTTCTGTCATGGACTGACTGTGATGACCTTTGCAATCACTTCACAGGAATATTACAAGAGAAGAATTTGGCGGCAGAAATCTCAGACCAAACATCAGATCAAAGTCTGACAGTCACTTGATTCACGAGGACGTGGATATTGATGGCCTTGAAAACAAAGGAGAGAAGGTCTGTCAGCTTAGTTAGGTTTTAAACGTCAGTGTGACTGGAAACTCAGAGTCTCACATACCCACACACCAGAGTCGTGACTGGAACAAGCTTTACAGACTGAATGAGAGTGTTCCAATTATCAGAGGGTTCACCAGTAACACCACACACATGCTGTAAGCGTGAGCGAGTTTTCAACTGATTGTTAAGGTCTGAGACAGACGAGGGCACCTGCACCATGGAGAAACCGTGGAAATGTGGGGAGTGTGGGAATGGTTTCCCTTCGCCATCTGTGCTGGAGATTCATTGGCGTTTGCACACCGGGCAACGGCTGTTCACCTGCACTCAGTGCAGGAAAGGCTTCTCTCAGTTACACCATCTCCTGTCCCACCAGTGTGTCCACACCAGCAAGAACCCGTTCATCTTCCCCGTGTGTGGGCAGGGCTTCACTCAGTCACACCAAATGCTGCCGCACCAGCGGATGCACACCGGGGAGAAACCGTTTTCCTGCTCCGTGTGCGGGAAGGGCTACACCCAGTCGTATCACCTGCTGCTCAGCTTCCGCGTCCACACTGGGGAGAAGCCGTTCACCTGTCCCATGTGGAGCAATAACTTCTGTGATTCCTCCACCCTGCGCAAACACCAGCGCATCCACACCAAGGAGCGGCCGTTCACCTGTCCAGTATGTGGGAAGGGCTTCACCCAGTCGTGCAACTTGTGGAGACACCAGCAACTTCACAAGTGAGATGGTGCAGGGATTCGGGTTGGACTCTGCTGTTACCGCTGCTGAGAGTCACATCTTGAACCCTGTTTAATGGGTGAAGTAGGAGGGGTAAGGGGTTCCTTTATGCTGAATGGACGCTCTCTCACCCACTTTACTTCCAGTTGGGGCTGACGCTCTCTGAGCCTGGGATTTTCCCCCATTCTCACCCCTCCACACATCAGCATATCATTAGACTATAGGAGCAGAAATTATGCCATTCAGCCCATTGAATCTGCTCCACCATTCAATCATGGCTGATACGTTTCTCAACCCCATTCTCCCCGTAATCTTTAATCCTCTTGATACTCAAGAACCTAGTTATCCCATCTTAAATATATTTAACGATCTGGCCTACACAGCTTTCTGGGGCAGTGAATTCCATAGATACACCACTCTCTGTCTGAAGAAGTTCTCCTTATCTCCGTTCCAAAAGATCTTCCCTTTACTTGAAGGCTGAGCCCTCGGCTCCTATTTTCTCCTACCCATGGAAATATTTTCCCAACATCCACTCTGTCTAAGCTGTTCAGTATGCTGAAGGTTTCAATTAGTTCCCTTGTCATCTTCTAAACTCCATTGAGTACAGACCCAGAGTCATCAAATGTTCTTCGTATGTTAAGCTTTTCAATCCTGGGACCTTTGTCATCAACCTCCTCTGAACATGTTCCAGGGCCAGTACATCCTTCCTGAGATATGGGGCCCAAAACCGTGTACAGTACTCCAATTGTGGCCTGACCGGAACCTTATAGATCCTCAGAAGTACATCCCTGCTTTTATATTCAAGTGCTGTCAAAATAAATGCCATTGTTGCATTTGCCTTCCTAACTACTGACTCAACCTGTAAGTTTACCTTGAGAGAATCCTGGGCTAGAAGTCCCAAGACTCTTTGCTCTTCGGATTTCTGAATTTTCTCCCCATAATCCTTCTGTTCCAGGGTAGCAGCAGAGACTTCCAGACACACTGATTTGTATTCCGGGATATCCAGGGATCTCAAGAACTGCCAGTATCTCAGGAGGAATCGTTATTCTGGGAGGAGGCAGAGAGGAGCATGGTGTGCACCTGTAAACTCCAGAGCTTCCCAAACTTCACGGGTCAACAATAACGCTTTCTGGACCAAGAAACGAAAGGGCTGACGAGAAACTGTGACACCACAGGAAGTGAAATTAGGCCATTCAGCCCATTGAGTCTGCTCTACCATTTACTCATTCTTGAGTATCAAGGGGCTCAAAGGTTACAGGGAGAATAGGATTAAGAAACATATCAGCTATGATTGAATGGCAGACAGATTCAATACGATAAATGGCTTATTAACCATCCCTGGGAAGAAGGAGGCAACACAATAAGTTGTTTCTTGGGACAGGTAAGATAATGTTATTTAATAATGGTGTGACAAAAGTACAATTAATTCTGCCTGTAGAAGGAAAGCCCTGACATAGCGGGGTTAATTGCAGGGCAGACTGTTTCAAACAGACAGCTAACCCTCAAGGATAAGAAGGTAAGCTACAGACCTGAGGTCTCCAGCAATGTGAGGTGATGTTAGAGTCTTAAAAAAAAGTCACACCACAGATTTGAAATTGAGGAAACGCCACCAAAATTCAACTCCAGAATGATGCAGCCGCAGCAGTGCTTAGAAGAATGATACTGCATCAAACCCCTGGAACTTCCAGAGATGGGCAACTTCTGTGGAAACCCATTTAAATTCAGCCATCAACTGGGTGATAGCCATGTTTGGGGGTGGGGGGGGGGGTGAAGCTGAATGAACTTGAGGGGTTTTATTTGTGGTTGCTACATGCAATAAAGTGCAAATCATTATTTCAGCAGTTGATTCTCTGTGCGGTTTCTGAGTCAGGAGCCAAATTAAGTTGATTCACCCACAACCACACTAAGAGGCTGGGATTAGTATTGACTCCATTGCATTCAAGAGAATGTCATCAATACTGTTACAAAGCGAAGACTGAACCCCCCTCCCCCCTCCCCCCTCACCAAGATCTCAAACTGAAACGTCCAAAGAGTGGCACGTTGCCCTTTAATCTGTAAAGTCAGTGTGATAAGTGGTGTAACCTGCTGTAGTGTTAAAAATAAATCCCTGACACTTTAAAATCGACAATCAGCAATTTATTTAGCCAACTCTCACGGTGAATAAATGAATAACACTACTAACAAACTGAATAAATCCGTCCTAACTACTGGGTATTCTGGAATAAATCAAGATTCTTCTGGTATGCTGTTCCAATCAATACATGTCCCACTCAGATAACATAAAATAGAATTTAATCTCTCAGATTACAACCAGGTTATGTGTCTTCCGGAATATTCTGTGCCATCTTCTGTCGGGGATGCCTCCTCCGATTCCTCTGTCAGGAATGCCCTTCTCTGTTTTTCTAAATGATGCTTTCTCTAATACACAGATGACTGAGAGCGCCAATTCTTTATGATAGGATTGGTCCTGTTGTCAAAACTTTAGGATTTAAATTCAATAAATTTTTGGTAGCCAAGGGGGCTGATTTAAATTGATTGGTGAAATTGAAAACCGTTTTCTTGTCCTGCTAACTGTACAGCCTTCTGTTACAAACGTTTCAGTTCAGGTGCTTTTTGTTGTGATCATGCTGCTCCTTTAAGAAGATTACTTTGTTGGTTTATTTTCAGGAGGAGTTGTAAAAGGCAGAGCTTCCCATTCGTTTAGGATTAAGGATTTCGCTAATGGTTAACAGATACTGGCTAAGGCAAGAATCCGGGAAAAGGGTTTGATTTTTTTTTTCTAAAACACTTCTACAATGAAAGGGCAGTTGTCCCATTCTGTTCCCCTGGTTTGGGTTTTAGCAAGCAGTCTGTCTGAAGCTGCTGCAGGAAGAGATGTTTCCTGATTCAACAGATGTTTCTGGCTGACTCTGAAGCTTCAGGGAAAATAGTACCAGCGTATTCAGCCTCCCCCTGTAGCTGAAATCTTGCAGCCCTGGCAACATCCTTCCAAACCTTTTCTGAACCCTTTCAAGTTTCACAATGTCTTAAAAAGACGTCAACTTTGCTCGACTAATGTGGGAGAATTTTCTGCATGACGCGTTGTGTCTGAAAGAGCCCTCCCCTGTGCTGTGACAGAGCTGCAGTGACTTTCAAAAGCCTGACAAATGCTGTTATCAGTCAAAGATTCATTGGGAGAAGCTTCTCAATCACATCTGTAAATGGAGAAAGTGTTTTTAATAATGAGACATGAATAAAGTGCTGCATTAATCTTTAGTTCTGAAGATTTACTCATACATCTCAAAACAGAGCATATCAACCCGCTCACAAGAAGTCTACGGGAATATAAGACACCACTGCCTATTTCCTGACCAGGACCGACTTTACACAGAAAACATGGACATTTTAATTGAATGGGGTGCCATTCGTTTTAAGATCAGGTGAACTTAAGAGGCACAGCATTAGCTTAGAAATGAGAGATCCTTGACACACACACAGCCAAAATCATCACTGCCATTATTATCAAATTAGAATTTAGGCTGGATAGGCTGGGATGTTTTTCCACTGGAGCAGAGGAAGTTGAGAGGCAATATTTTCAAACCATGAGGGGTAGAGTTAGCTTAATGGTAGATGTCTCTTCCCGAGGGGGAGGATTTCAAGAGCAAGGACGCGTTTTTATGGTGAGAGGAGAAAGATGGAAGAAAAGATGTGGGGCAAAATATTTACAGAGTGTAGTTCGCCTGGGGAAACAGCTGCCAGTGGAAGCGGTTGAAGCAGGTACATTAACAACATTGAAAAGGCGTTTCAACAAATACATGGATAGGAAAGCTTTAGAAAGATATGGGCCAAGTGCAGGGAAATTAGGTTAGTGTTGACAAACATTTTGGCCAGCATGGACCGGTTTGTAACTCTGACAGTGTTGAGTTTCCATATGAACCAGGAAAAAGTGAGGACTGAAAATGCTGGAGATCAGAGTTGAGAGTGTGGTGCTGGAAAAGCACAGCAGGTCAGGCAGCACCCAAGGCGCAGGAGAATCGATGTTTCAGGCATAAGGATATCCAGATGAATATCTCACTAAATCATGCTGAATCAAATCTGATCTCATTCGTCAACTCTGATGTGGAGGTGCTGGGGGTGGACAGGTCAGAAGTCAGACAACACCAGGTGACAATCCCAATAGATTGATTTGAACTCATGAGCTTTCGAAGCACTGTTCCTTCATCAGGTGAAGTGATGAAGGAGCAGCACTGATGAAGGAGCAATGCTCCCAAAGCTTGGGATTTCAAATAAACCTGTTGGACTGTAACCTGGTGTTGTGTGACTTCTGAATTCTTCAACTGTGCATTCATGTTGAACTTGATGGGATACTTTATCCAACTCGGCGTAGTTAACTCATATCGCTTGGAGCGGTTCATTTGAAACCTTTCAGGAGTTGAATTCAACAAGATTTAATTATTCAAAGTACTCAATTCTAAACTTACATCAGGACCAGTTTTCATAGAGAGGTACAGCGCGGAAACAGATCCTTCAGTCCAACTCGTCCACGCTGACCAGATATTCTAACTTAATCTAGTCCCATTTGCCAGCACTTGGCCCAAATCCCTCTCACCCTTTCTATTCATGTCCCCAACCAAATGTTTTTTAAATTCTGTAATTCTACCAGCCTTCTCCACTTTCTCTGGCAGCTTGTTCCATCCACGCACCACACTCTGCATGAAAAGTTTTCCCTTTAGGTCCCTTTTAAATCTTTCCCCTCTCACTCTAAACTATGCCCTCTAGTTCTAACAACATCCTGATAAATCATTTCTGATGGAGATGTCAACGTTTCGGGTAGAACCCTTCTTCAGTCCTGAGGGATAATACCTGAAATGCTGACTTCTCCACGTCCTGGTGCTGCCTGCCTTGTTGTGCCCAGCCTCCTGTTTGTCTATTTTAGATTCCAGCATCTGCAGTTTTTTATTTTGTCTCTAACAAATGGTGGAGCAGATTCGATGGGTCAAAATATCCTAACTTCTGCTCCAATGGTCTTGTGGTCGTAGGTTTGTGCGGGTCTTGGGCTCAATGAGCAGCAGCGCCCACTGGAAGCAAGGTTCATAGAAACATAGAACCACTACAGTGTGGAAACGGGCCCTTCTGCTCAACAAGTTCAGAGCGACCCTTTGAAGAGTAACTCACCCAGACACATTCTCCTACCCGATCACTCTGCCCTTACCCCTAACGAATGCACCACACCTACACATTCATCAACACTATGGGACTATTTAGCTTGGCCAATTCGCCCAAACATGCGCACGTTTGGACTTTGGGAAGACACTGGAACACGCAGAGGAAACCCATGCAGACACAAGGGGGAATTACATTCATTTCCACACAGACAGTCACCCTGAGGATGGAATTAAATCTGGGTCCCTGGTGCTATGATGCAGCAGTGCTAACCACTGAGCCACCACCCCCCTTCCCCCCAACTCCCCCAGTAGAAAACAAAAAAGCCTACCAACTCTCCCACTACCCCCACTGTCAGAAAGGGCAGGAGGTTCAGTCCGGGGGGTGACCCTCAGCAGCGTTACCGGCAGGATCTGATTGTTAGGAGCATTGATGCCTCCACTGGTGCTTGTTCAAGCTGCAGGACATTGTGAACCTCTGCCCTCACTCGGGGCAGGCAAACGGCCTTTCCCCAATGTGGACCCGCTGGTGCGTCAGCAGGTTGGAGGCCTGGATAAAGCCCTTCCCGCACTCAGAGCAGCTTAAGGGCTTTTCCCCAGTGTGGACTCGCTGGTGCTTCAGCAGGTCGGAAGAGCGTGTAAAGCGCTTCCCGCAGGCAGAGCAGGTGAATGGCCTCTCATTGGTGTGGACCCGCCGGTGGGCCAGCAGGTCAGAAGAATCGCTGAAGGCCTTCCCACATTTGGGGCAGGGGAAGGGCTTCTTACCGGTGTGGACCCGCCGGTGAATCACGAGGTGGGAGGAGCGAGTGAACACCTTCCCACAATCGGGGCAGCTGAAGGGTCTCTCCCCTCTGTGAACCCGCAAGTGCCTCAGCCGGGCGGAGGAATCGCTGAAGCTCTTCCTGCACTCAGGGCAGCTGAAGGGCCTCTCCCCTGTGTGCACCTGCCGGTGCCTCAGCAGGGCAGAGGAATTACTGAAGGCCTTCCCACACTCAGGACAGGAGAATGGCTTCTCCCTGGTGTGACTGCGCCGATGTGTCTTCAGGGCAGACGGGACACGGAAGCCTTTCCCACAGTCGCCACACTTCCATGGTTTCTCCATGGCTGAAGCTACAGTTGCACACAAACGCGTGTATGTCCCCTCCCTGCCTTGAATTCCTCTTTCCAGGCCAGATAACTGTTTCAGGCTCCACACTCAGTGCATTGCTGCAACAGTAGGGTCTCTCTTCCAGTCCCACTGATGCTGAAATCTTACTGAAACAGGAACCAATTGGATCACAGTTGAAAATTGTTGCAGACTCACAAATGCTGGAGAATCAGAGTCGACAACTGCGGGTCAGGCAGCATCTGAGGAGCAGGAGAGTCAATGGTTCAGGCATAAGCCCTTCATCTATTGATTTTGACACTTCATCTTCAGATCAAATACTTTAAAAAGAGATTACAAAAGTCATCACTGTCAGTCCAGGGTAGAAATTCAGAACAAGCAATTCTACTTTCTGCAGATCATTCTTTTCATTTGTTATTCCACAAAACTGAAAGCACCATCCCTCTCTCTCTCTCTCCCTCTGTTCTCACTCCATTCTAATTCCCCTGAAAGTGCTGATTCAGGATCTGACAGGGACAGAAGAGCAAAACAGTCACAACTGACACCTCTCTGAATTTTGGATACCTCCACCTGAAAATTAATATCTTCCACGACATTGGGATAATGTTGAGAGTGAGCAGGTCTGATTTTTGGAAGTAAACATATAGTGTGTAAATGCAGGATGAACCTGCAATGCAACTTCTTGGCAACCAATCAGACACAAAATGGTTAACGTGCCCCACGGGGGTGGGGGAGTTTTAGAATGAGACATCAAGGCTATGACACCAGAGAGAAATTGAACAGACTGGCGTGGCAAACCAGAGTCATCTAGATATACAGCACAGAAACAGGTCCTTTGCTGACCAGATATCCTCACAGAATCTGGTCTCATTTGCCAGCATTTGGCCCATATCCCTCTAAACCCTTCCTATTCATAAACCTATCCCAGATGCCTTTTAAATGTGTCATAATTATACCAGCATCTACTACTTCCTCTGGCAGCTCTTTCATTACACGCGCCATCTTCTGCATGAATTGCCCCCTAGGTTCCTTTTAAATTCCTCGCCACCTCCCCGGGCCACCTCACCCTAAACCTATTACTCTATAGTTCTACACTCCCAGAGAAAAGCCCTTGTCTATTTACCCTATCCATTCCTCTCTTGATTTTATAAACAATGGAAGCATCAACGGCTCAGGGCGGGGATGGGGAGGGGGGGTGGGGGGGGGGGGGGGGAAGGAAGCCGAATGTGCTGGAGCCAACGCGTAAGAAGAGGACACAAAACCTTGAAGCTGCAATGAGGAATACTGCACGTGCTGTACTTGTACCTGTTGATTTTATTTGTGGGAATCAAGTGCATTTTAAAAATAAAAACAAACAAGATATCTATCCCTCCCCTTTCCCAATCTCCTAATGCTGTCCTGGACACAGTGAGAGAATTGGGAGCAGGAGTTGGCCATTTGAGCCTGCACCAACACTGAACACATCATAACTGAATATGAATATACCTACAGCCAGGTGGATAGAATGGGTTTTCTTTCACTGGAGCAGAGGAGATTGAGAGGTGACCTTATGGAGGATTATAATATCATGAAGGGTACAGATGAGGTGAAAGGCAGGTGTCCTTTCCCTAGGATGGGGCTTTCAAGATTAGGGAGCAAATTTTCAAGGGGAGAGGAGAAAGATTTTAAAAAGACATGAAGAGCTCCACTTTTTTATCACAGAGTGGTTTGTGTGTGGAATGGGTGTCCAGAGGAAGTAGTGGATGCATGTACAGTGACAATGTTTAAAAGACATTTGGAAATGTACATGAATAGGAAAGTTCAGAGGGATATGGGCCAATCACTGGCAGACGGGACTACTTGAGTTTGAGAACATAGTCGGGTTTGAGAACATAGTCAGCAAAGTTGGACCGAAGGGTCTGTTTCTGTGCTGTATGGCCCTGTAGCTGTTCTGTACTGATCTTAAAATCATTTTCTTAGAAATCCAAGATGGCGGTGGTTTGAGTGGTCTGCTGTGCTGGGCTCTGTGCCATATCCCCGGCAAGGTGGGCTTTTACCCCTCCCCCCACCTCATTAACCATCTGTAGGAGAAAACAATTGCTAATATAAACTTACTGAACGTCTGGAGCTGCTATAATTGTGGTTTGACAGCTTTCGGACCAGAATGAAAGCAAATGAAGGAAAGGGGCTGACAGGGGTGCATCAGGCAGGGCACTCCCCTACTGCATCAGGGGTGCCTGGAGCCATTGCTCAAACTCCCAGGGCAGTCCCTTTGGGTTTAATGGGACAGCAGCAGTTACTCTCGGAGTTTGGCAAACTCTGAGAAAAAATTGAAGCAGCGGTGGAACCATTATCTGCCACGCTGGAAAAGCATGGAGCAGGAAATTCAAATGTTGGCCCGAAGAGAATAGGCAGCGGAGGAGAGGACCGTGGCATCGGAGACTGCGGCGGAGGTCTCAGGAGGAAGGATCCAAACGCTGGAAGACCAGGTTCGGGTCCTTCAGGAGCAGGTGGACGACCTGGAAAATTAAAGTAGAAGAAATATCTTCCAGCTCGTGGGTCTTCCGGAATGCGAGGAAGGCGAAGACCTTATTGGATTCCTGGGGCTGGAGTTGGAGTCGGGCCTGTTGAGTGTGGAGCGGGCCCACCGGATCGAAATGCGCAGGTCCGGATCGGACCCGCAGCCCCGCGTGGTCCTAGTGCACCTCCTGCATTATAAAGAAAAACAGTTAGTGATTGAAACAGCAAGAAGACTGGGAAGAGATCCACAGGCTTTAATGCACAAAGGCTTAAGAATAATATATTTTCAGGACTTCTCAGGAGCCTGGATTAAGAAAAGGGCATTTGATGAAGTTAAGAGAAAATTAAGGGATCTGAACATAAAATATTCTTTGAGGTCCCTGACCGTATTGCGTCTCACTCATGGAGGGGTGGTATATAATTTTGATTCAGCAGAAAAGGCGAAGGACTTTGTGAATTCTCTGAATTAAAGAAATCGAGTCGGGGTGAAGGCGGGAGGGACATCATTACTTTTTCGCCCTTTTTCTTGTGGTTATCGGCTTTATACGTACTGCCTTGACGTCAAACTGGAATTATATAGTATATCGGTCAGTTAGGTAATGTCTGGGGGCTTTTCTTTACTGCTGTCCTTTTGTTTTTGGATTGGGAGTGGCTATACCTGTGCTTAAGATGTATGGAGAAGGGGTGTAGGGAGATGGGCAACCATTGTTAACTCTCAGAATGTAAATAACATGTTTTTTTCAATCTGTGAATTGCCTGGAGTTTGGGGCACAGCCTCAGTGGGAAGGAGCCAGGATGGTGGCAATGGTGGGGTTTGGGGAGGGGGGTAAGAGATCTCTACATATTTGGGGGTTATTTGCGCATTTGCTTAAGTTATATGTGGTGGTTATATTTTTATTTATAGCAGTTTTGAAGAGGAGCAGTTTTTAGACTTTATAGAGTTAATGTCTTTGTTGCTCACCACACCTCAGATAAGCTTCCTCATCTTGGGAAACCACGGGCTGCCCAGGATGACCATGGCTATTGATTCATTCAGGTGGTGCCCCTGGAATGTAAAAGGGAGCCATTTCCCCATTAAAAAGAAAGACGGTGCTGTCAAGCCTCAGGAAGGAAAAGGTGGACATCGCCCTGCTGCAGGGGACACATTTAACTGATAAGGAACATCAGAAACTGCAGCAAGGAGGTTATGATAGGGTATTCTTCTCCTCCTTTAGCTCCAAGTGTAGAGGAGTGGCAAAACTGGTAAGAAGGAACCTCCCTTTCCAGGAAATTGAGCAAATTAAGGACAAACATGGACTGTCCGTCATTCTTAAAGCTCTAATACATGGTGAAGAGTATGGCGTCCTGAATGTGTATTGTCCCCCCGGTGCACCCTCTTAAATTTCTAATTGATGCAGTTGCTAAATTAATGAGTCTTGGGGTTCGCCGCATGGTCACTGGAGGGGATTTTAATCGCCTAATAGATCCCGAGGGAGACAGGGTGCCAAGGGGCCAGGCAGGTACACCCGCGCAACCTAAGCAGTGGGTGGGCATGTGCGAGGAGTTGGGATTAGTGGATGTGTGGAGGCATCTCCACCCTAATGGAAGAGACTTTACTTTCTCTTCCAACCCACATAAGTACCACATGGGAACTGACACTTTTTAATGCCATTGGATTGCTTGGACAGTACATTGGCTTGTGAAATTGGCAATATAGCTGTCTCGGACCATGTGCCAGTGTATTTAGATGGTAAAATCAAGAGTGGTGGAATGGATGCACAGCACTGGTGCATGGACCCATTCCTGTTAAGGGATAGCAAATGTGTTGAGTACATCACAAGAGTTCAGAGCCTTCTGGGATATCAACTCTGGTACGGCCAGTAATCTGGAAATACTGTAGGAGGCCACTAAGGCATATTTATGAGGCCTGATTATTTTTTATTCAACGACTAGAAGGACGCAGAGGAAGGAGTAACAACAGATGTTGGAGACCCGTCTGCAGATAGCTGAGGACGTATATTACAATAGGCCTTCACTGGTCAAGCTGTAGCTCTCCGGGCTGCTCCCAACTCATTGCACACACTGGGAAAAAAAAAGGCCTGCTTTGTCCAACAAAGATTGTTTGATTTTGTAGTTAAACCAGGTAGATGTCTGGCCAGAAAGAAAAATGTTTCCCAATCCATTATGTCTGTTAGCAAGAAGGCTGGTACAGTTACCTGTGAGTTAAAGAAGATTCAGGGAATACTTTGCAGAGTTAAAGCGGTCGGAGGGAGATGAACACAGTGCAGCGAGAATGCAGGCCTTTTTTTGAGATCCTGCACGTCCCTAGTATAAACGCGGAACAGGTTTCCTGTTGAATGGGCCTATGACGATACAGGAGGTGCAGGATGCAATAAAGCATCTCCAAGGTGGCAAAGCACTGGGGTCAGATGGATTCCCAAGTGAATTCTATACGAAATTCATAAATGTGTTGGTGGGGATGCATAGCTATTCATATGCACAGGATTATCTTCCTCCCTCTCTTAGGAAGGCTAATATCTCCCTCATTTTAAAGAAGGGGAAAGAGCCCGAAGAATGTGCTTCAGACAGACCCATTTCACTGTTGAATGTAGATTTTAAAATTCTACCCAAGACGCTGGCCCTGAGGTTGGAATAGGTGTTGTCCTGTATTGTGAAAGAAGATCAGATGGGTTTTGTTAAGGGCCGTAGCTCCTCCAACAATATTAGGAGGGTACTGAACATGGTGCAGGTATGCCAGCAAAGGTTGATCCTGGGTTCGGTGGCCTCCCTAGATGCAGAAAAGGCATTTGACCAGATAGAATGGCTGTACCTGTTTGGGGTCCTCAAGCGCTTTGGTCTGGGGACAAACTTTGCTAGATGGTGGTGGTGTTGTATAATGATCCTAAGGCAGCAGTCATCACAAATGGCACGAAGTCAGATAACTTTAATACTGGAAGAGGTAGTCAACAGGGGTGTCCTCTTTCACCACTGCTATTTACCTTGGCAATTGAGCCATTAGCTGAAGCTATCAGGAGGGATCCTGAAATAGTGGCGCCAGGAGTGGGAATGGGGGAACATAAGATTACCCTATATACTGATGACGTCCTTTTGTTCTTGGCCAATCTGTAGGAGTCAGTTCCTCGATTGATTCGAACAATTAATTTATTTGGGTGGGTGGGGGGAGAGAAATAGTGGAGGTGCCTGATCTGAAGGATGGAATGCAGTTCCTGTTTAGATGGTCGTCAAAAGGGTTTTTGTATTTGGGAATTTTTATTACCCCTGCATTCCACCAGCTGTATAAAGCTAACTATATACAATTACTGGAGAGGATAAAGCAGGATTTGCAGCGGTGGGACGGATTACCGTTATCATGGTTAGGCCGAATAGCTCTGATTAAAATGAATGTTCTTCCTCGCCTGTTGTACCCCATGAGAATGCTCCTGTTGTTGCTACCCAGATGAGTATTACTGAGGCTCAATGGTTGGCTCGGTTCTTTTATTTGGTGTCGCAGCCGCCCTCTAATTAAGTTTACCAAATTGCAGCTCTCACAGGGTGAGGAGGAGTGGACCTTTTGGACTTGAAGAGATATCAAATAAGCGCTTTCTTAGCATATGTGGGTGACTGGGTACGGGGGGACTTGGGTAGAATTTGCTTGACGTTGAAGCATTGCAGTCGAGATGTCCCCTAGTTAATCTATTATTCATTGATAAGATGAAATCCGAGACTGAGCAGTGTAAGAGTACAATCATTTTAAATACAGTGAAAGCCTGGAGGATAATGAGGCAAGACAAGGGCAATTGGCTGAAGACCTCACTGATTACCCCACTGGTGGCAGCCCAAGGATTTAAACCTGGGGCAATGGACTCCGGCTCTAAGTCATGGGAGAATAAGGGAATCTTCTGTCTGAGAGATTTATTTGAGGGTTAGGTCTTGATGTCATTTAGCCAGCTAAGTCAGAAATATGCATTGTCTAATGGGGGCCTTTTCCGGTACTTTCAGCTAAGGGATTATAAACAGAGGAATACCACGCTCCTGGCTCAGCATTACAGGTCAAATGTGGAATAAAGAGTACTCTGGTGTACAGGCGCTCTTTCAGTTAGTACGTCGTATCATTTACAGAAGGGACGTACCTTCGGGCATGTGGAGGACTCTCTAGGATGTGGAATCGTGAGCTAGGATACGATATTTCATTTGAAGTATGACAAGATATATGGGAAAATGTAAGGAAAATTTCAATATGTAACCAAGTACAGGGTATGCAATTGAAGATTTTACACAGGGCTTATGTGGCACGAGAGAGGCTAGCTAAGTTCAAGATAGGCACATCACCAAGGTGTCCCAAATGTAAAATTAGTATAGGCACTCACACACTGCTATTGGTCATGTTGTAAGATCCAGAGATACTGGAGTGCTATAGTAAGGGAGCTGAAGGACATCCTGGGGGATTGAAGTTAATGTGAATCCGGTATTTCTTCTTCTGGGGTTGCCAAATTTGCCTTCTCTTGGAGAACACAGCAACAGACTGTGTAACATTCTTATGCACTGTGCAAGGAAGATCATTTTAATTAATTGGACGTTGGAAAAACCCCCAGGGCTTATGGGGTGGCATATGCTGGTGATGGAGCATCTCCCCCAAGATGACCTCACAAATATGGTGCACCACAAAACAGTAGTTTTACAAGATGTGGCAGCCCTTTCTAAATTATATTGATGCAGACTGATCAGCAGTATTAATTAGAGCCGTGGTATAGCTGTGGGAATCAGTCTGGGTGCTCATGGGGCCCTGGGAGGGCAAGGCTGGGTGAAAGGAATACGGATGCAATAACTGGTGCTCCCATGGATGGGAGCCTTAATGGAGATGTGGTGAGTGAAATAGAATAAAGTAATGTGATAGAATTCAAATTAACTTAAATTATGTTTAATTTTATTTTTATTCAATTTGATTGTAGTTTAGTTTAAGCTAACTTTGTTCTAGTAGAATAATAGGTAGCTCATTATTAATAGTATCATAATATGACATTGTTGTACTGCTATTTTTCTGTATTTTGGTATTGTTCTTTTTTGTATATAGAGGTCTTGTGAGAGATTTGAAAAAGTTTCTAATAAAAATTTTAAAAAAAATATTGCCTTCCCCATAACTATTTTTGACATTCAAAAGTCAGACGAACTCAGCTTTGAATATATTCAATATCTCCCTAACTACAGAAAGGCATCCCCACTTTGAACTCAATTCCTCTTGCTAATATACCACTTGCCTTGCTGATTGCTTGCTGCACCTATGTGACAACTGGCATTGACTGGAGTAGAAAGCCTGAGCAGAAGGTAGCTGAGGCACGTTTGTACATCCACACATCATTCCTGATGAAGGGCTTTTGCCCAAAACGTTGACTGTTCTGCACCTCGGATGCTGTCTGACCAGCTGTGCTTTTCCAGCGCCACAATTTTCGACTCTGATTTCCGGTATCTGCAATCCTCGCTTCCTCCACATCCCAATATATCACCATTTAAACAATGTACCTCCTTTCTGTTTTTATTTCATAGGAAAGGCTATAATTTCACACTGCATTACTACATTTACCATGTGTTTGCCAATTGAGACACATACCTGAGCCAACTTTGCTGGAAGTCAAGAACTGAACACCAGAGTGAAAAAATAAAATGGAAAAGGGGTGAGAAGAGTGTGTTGTACTCACAGATGTTGGACAGAGGAAAGAGGTTGCAGTCTGGGATGAAGTTCAATCTTCATGCATAGAGAGAGGAGCAGCAACACCTTCACAAGCGCATTGTCCAACTTCCGCATTCCGACAATAGGGGGGGAGGCTCTCAATGGCAGGAGAACCACACTCCTTCCGGTCCATCAGAGCTTCCCATTGGTCGATCAGAAGAATGTTGCGCGCTATTTCCGCTAACAGCAAAGAGCATGCGTAGTATTTTGCTGACACCAGCGTACATGCGCAGTGCTTCCTGACACCGAGAAGCATGCGCAGTATGCCCAGTGGAGATGCTGGTCCAACTGCCAATCGGAGAGAAAAAAAGGCTGGAGCCACACTTCTTTTGTTTTCCTGGGGCTCAACAGTTTATTCCTTTTGCATTTTGTCTGGCTGCTCAATTTTTGAATGTCGTTTCCCCATGGTAGAGGAAATCCAAAACTGGAGAGGCATAGGTTTAGGGTGAGAGGGAAAGGTTTAAATGGGACCGAACTGGTAACATTTTCATGAATAGCGTGGTATATGTATAGAATGAGCTGCCAGAGACAGTGGTCGAGGCTGGAACAATTACAACATTTAAAAGGCATCTGGATGGGTATATGAATAGGAAGGGTTGAGAGAGATATGGGCCAAATGGATCACCAGGTTAATTTAGAATATGTGGTTGGCATGCACCGACAGGTTTGTTTCCCTATTCTGCAACTCTATGACTCTATTACTACTTAATTTAAACCAACTTCACAAGACGAGGAATTGGCCATTCCATCCTGACAGCCTGTCCTCAACTGTGGCCTAATTGCAGAGATTTCAATGCAAGTTTCAGAAAAATGTCTGGAGCATTTTTAAAAAATAATTGAATTTGCTTTCAACCTTTACTGATGTTTTTGAAAATATAATTTTAGCGATTCTCAATGTTAAAGATCAGCCATTTCTCAAACCACACCCTCCCATCTCCCAGGTAGAGTCATCACCATCCGCGCTCTCTCTCTCTATCCTTAGAAGGGCTGATACAATGATCAAAGAGAGCTCCCGACACAAGAAAGGGAAACAGAGGCTAGGGGGAAGAGAGAGAGAGAAAAATGGACACGGGGACAGAGCATTGGAGTTAGAGAAATCCTGGGGGTGCACACGGTGGGGGGCAAAGCGTTTGTCAGAGAGAGAGAGAATGAGGGTGCAGAGTGTGGGGAGAGAGAATGGACGTGGGTCAGTGGGTGGGGAGAGAATGGAAAGGGGGGCAGAGGGTGGGGAGAAACAGAGAAACAATGAGTGTTAGGACAGGGTGGGGGGAGAGAGAGGGAATGGATGGAGAGCAGACGGTGGGGGAAGAGAGAGAATGGAGGGGGGCAGAGAGTGGGAGGAGAGAGAGAATGAATGTGGGGAGAGGGACTGGATGGACGAAAGCAGAGGGTGGACGAGAGACTGGACTGAAAAGGGGGCAGAGGGTATGGAGATAGAATGGACGGAGGTGCAGAAGGTGGCGTGTGTGAGAGGGGGGAGCTAGGGATAGCGAGAGAGAATAGACAGGGGGCGCTGTGGGCACGATTGGATCTTGATTGAATGGGGAGTTGGTGAATGCGTCCCACCCACTCCCAGCATCCCCTTCTTTGCACATGTGCAGTGCAGATTATTGTGAATGACGTGAGAGAGAATCTGGAGCGTGAGCGCAATTCCCCTCAGATCCTGGCATCAGCAAACCACTGTCTTTCTGTTTTAAAAACTAAATAAAGATGTGGGCAATATACTGGGAATGGCAAGAAGTGACTAAGAAGCTGAACCGAGAGTCAGCGCTTTCCGGTGAGGGGAGCTGGGCAAAAACAGGAGGATGGAAGGATGAATTCGAGTTGGAATCCATTGAAAGGAGGAGGAAATGGGAGACAGAGATTTCGGGTAGGAGATAGGGAAGGCTGTTCGGTACAAACTAGAATTCTCTTATCCTATTTCCTGCCCTGCACTGACAGCAATGATCTGTTTTCTCAAGGTATTAGCAGAGGAGGATTTGCTGTTCAGGCGTGCACAAGAAATTTAGGGCCTGAATCCAGAATGGAAAGGGGGGCAGAGGGTGGGGAGAAAGAGAGCAACGAATCCAGGGCCTGAATATCAGCAGCGTTTAAATCCAGGAGGGGAAGTTATTTCAAACATCAACGTGACTTGAGAAGCCCCGTGATTACACGCAGCCTGCGTGGGAGTGTTCCAGGGCTCTGGCTGTGCAGAGAACTTTAACTCTGTAGCGAAATGTGGACTAGTGTTCTCGCTGTAGACGAGCCCTTCTTTGGATCGTTGAAGCTGCTGAGATGCAATGACCCCTGCACCGTGGAAACTCTGTGGAAGTAAATTCAATTCCCCAAACGGGCTGGAGTGTCACCAGGACTGGCATGGAGCCAATCGATTCCTTCAATCCAAGACTGTAGGCGGCGCGGAAGCAGCTCAGTGGTTAGCACCGCTGCCTCACAGTACCAGGGAGTTGAGTTCGATCCCACCCTCAGGGTGTTTGTCTGTGTGGAGTTTGCACTTTCCTACCTCCCCCCCCCCCCCCCCCCCCCCCCCCCCCCCCCCCCCACCACCCAATCTCTTGGTGCTCTGGTTTCCTCCCAAGATGTGCAGCTTAGAGTGGTTTGGGTGTTCTAAATTCAGGGATAAGCTGTGGAGCTTATTGAGTGGGATGCTCTGAGGGGGGGGGGGGGGGTCAGTGTGGATTGTTGGTCCAAAGGGCCTGTTTCTACAGTGTAGGGGGTTTGATGATTCCCCCAACGTGTCTGCAGCCTGGCTTCCAGCTGCATCTCTCTGAGCCGAAGGTCCTCCAGCATGTGTTTTCCCTCGTTTCCAGCACCCAGAACCTCCCACCTTCTGCAAATCGAAAGACAAGTCCCACCCTGCCCTCTACAATGTGTACTATGTAACTGCTTATTCAGTTTTAGTGGCCCAGCAGAGGCTGGTAGCCAAGTTCGGAACACATGAGGATGGCATCAACCAGGACCTTGGATTCATGTCACATGACAGGTAACCCCACTTCACTGTCACGCTCTCTCACACCCACACAAAACACACACTCTCACATTCACACAGATCCCTCTCTCAGACACACACACATATACACCCTCTCACAGGCTGATACTCCATCACTCACACACTTTATCAAGCACGCACACACTCACCCATACTCTCATGCATGCGCACTTACATACAAGGCTTTGGTGTGATTTTGTATTTGCAGATACATTGTGCGCTTTTTGAGCCAAATACAATCTACAGGCAGTTAATCCATGTGAGATTTTATGAATTCCTACTCTGGAAATCGAACCAGTCTCACTCAAGATTGGGATACAGACCTTAAGTTGTCTCGAGAATGTGTCTTCAAACAAGTTCTTGGATTTACATATGAATGAACCAAAACCTGCAACCCATTCTAAAAGATGAAAGAATTCACAACAATCTAAGTTTGTTCAATATATCATTTCTGTTGCATGAAACTGCGATCTTTTGCTATAAATTCTCCTATGATCCTGCTCCACAAACACCTGATGAAGGAGCAGTGTTCCGAAAGTTAGTGCTTCCAAATAAACATGTTGGACTATAACCTGGTGTTGTGTGATTTTTAACTTTGTTTCTCATGAATACATCCCACACCTCCCGGTGTTGCCAGTAAACCTTATAATGTCGATGAAATGATGCAATACCAGCAGAGATGAAAAATTTACAGTTTCTAACGATATTAGCTACTCATTCATTGCTCTTCTGATGCACGACATTGGAAACTTATTGCAAGAGGTTGAAAGGAGTGAGCAGTTTTAAAACAAAAACCTATTAGATCTCATAGCTTTCATTGACAGTCTGAGACTGGGGTTAAGTTCAAGTAACCTTTATTGCCACCCAACTTTGTTACAGCTTCAGATCTCCCCAGCAAAAAAAGTGTATGAAAAGAAGCATTTTTTAAACAGCTCAAAGCTCACACACTCCTCCCAACTCCACTTTCTTTACTGTTGGTCAGCACCAAGTTGTCCCTTTATAATTGGATTCTTGGTACAGCCGTAAGCTGAAGGAAGTATTGACTCACTCAGCAATTTCCACCCACACACTGTATTCATTTAAGTTATTCCCACTCATTTGACATGGGAGGGGAGGGTGCAGTCAAGAGTCAACCATGCTGCTGTGGGTCTGGAGTCAGGTGTACGCCAGACCGGATAAAGGATGCAGTTGAGATGACTGAGTGAATCCTTTCCCACAATGGCAGTTTCCTTTCCTAAAAGGAACATGAGTGAATTAGATGGCAGTTTCTCCCGCCAAAAATGGTTTCATTATTAGATTCAGAACTCCAAATTTCTGACCGAATTCCAATCCCACCATCTGCCTCGGCTGGATTCAAACCCCGGGAATCCCCGGAACTGAGTTGATAGTCCAGTCGATAATGGCACTCGGCCATCACCACTTCAATCCCCCTGCGATGGCACGTGAACTCAATAGACAATAGGTGCAGGAGTAGGCCATTCTGCCCTTCGAGCCTGCACCACCATTCATTATGATCATGGCTGATCATCCTCAATCAGTATCCTGTTCCTGCCTTATCTCCATAACCCTTGATTCCACTATCCTTGAGAGCTCTATCCAACTCTTTCTTAAACGAATCCAGAGACTGGGCCTCCACTGCCTTCTGAGGCAGAGCATTCAACACACCCACCACTCTCTGGGTGAAGAAGTTTCTCCTCATCTCTGTCTTAAATGACCTACCCCTTATTTTTAAGTTGTGTCCTCTGGTTCGGGACTCACCCATCAGCAGAAACATATTTCCTGCCTCCAGAGTGTCCAATCCTTTAATAATCTTATACGTCTCAATCAGCTCCCCTCTCAATCTTCTAAACTCAAGGGTATACAACCCCAGTCACTCCAACCTTTCAACATAAGATAGTCCCACCTTTCAAGGAATTGACCTCATGAACCTACGCTGCACTCCCTCAATAGCCAGAATGTCTTTCGTCAAATTTGGGGACCAGAACTGCACACAATATTCCAGGCCAGCATGCTATTAGTTTTCTTCACTACCTGCTGTACCTGCATGCTTGCCTTCATTGACTGGTGTACAAGAACACCCAGATCTCTTTGTACTGCCCCTTTACCTAACTTGACTCCATTTAGGTAGTAATCTGCCTTCTTGTTCTTGCCACCAAAGTGGATAACCATACATTAAACTGCATCTGCCATGCATCTGTCCACTCACCTAACCTGTCCAGGTCACCCTGTAATCTCCTAACATCCTCCTCACATTTCACCCTGCCACCCAGCTTTGTATCATCAGCAAATTTGCTAATATTACTCTTAATACCGTCTTCTATACCATTAATATATATTGTAAAAAGCTGCGGTCCCAGCACTGATCCCTGCGGTACCCCACTGGTCACCGCCTGCCATTCCGAAAGCGAGCCGCTTATCACTACTCTTTGTTTCCTGTCAGCCAACCAGTTTTCAATCGATGTCAGTACTTTTCCCCCAATACCATGCGCCCTAATTTTGCTCACTAACCTCCTATGTGGGACTTTATCAAAAGCTTTCTGAAAGTCCAGGTACACTACATCCACTGGATCTCCCTTGTCCATCTTCAGAGTTACATCCTCAAAAAATTCCAGAACTCGCTGGTCGCTCCGCAGGTGGGAGGAGCGGGTGAAGCCCTATCCACACTGAGAGCAGATGAACGCCCTCTCCATGATATGGACCCTTTGGTAGATGACAGTGTAGATGTCTGAGTTAACCCCTTCCCGCACACAGAGCATGTGAATGGCCTCTCCCTGGTTTGGATCGGCTGGTGCCTCCACAAGTTTCCCACATGACTGAAGCTCTTCTCGCACTTAGGGCAGGTGAACGGCGCCTGTCCGATGTGGACCTGCTGGTGGGTCAGCAGGGTGTAAGAATCGACAAATCCCTTCCTGCACTCAGAGCAGGTGAACGGCCTCTCCCCCAGGTGAACCCGCTGGTATTTCGGGAGGTGGGATGCATCGATGAATCGCTGCCCACACAGAGAGCAGGAGAATGGCCTCTCCCTGATGTGAACCTTCTGTGTGTCTGCAGGTGGGACGACTGAATGAATCCTTTCCCACAATGGCGGCAGATGAACAGCCTCTCCCTGATGTGAACTCGCTGGTGTGTCTGCAGGCTGCACAGCCAACTGAATTCCTTCCCACATACTGAGCAGGAGAACCGCGTCTCCCGAGTGAGAACGCATCTGTGGGTGTCTAGCCCCAATGGGGAAGGGAACCCATTCCCACAGTCCCCACATTTCCATGGTTTCCCCATGAGGGGAGCATTCTATGTGTCGCGCTGGATTTGAAATTAAAAACAGAATGGATACAGAGTCTCTCCCCACTGTGAGGGGTGAGATTTTGATCCCCCAAGCTGAGTAAATTGTTTGACGCATTTTTCACAGACAGTGTACTGAATCTCCCTCACTCGGGTGTCTCAGTATTATTCCTGCCATACCAGTGTTCAAAATCTCTCACACAGACAAAAGCAAACATTTCTTCTCGAATTGAATGGCTGCTGATATTCAAGCCCCATTGATTCAAGTGGCTCTGTCAGAAGATGATGTATCATTTGTTTTCAGATTTCTTTCTGCATGTCTTCCTCCAAAAAAAAATCACAAATTGAGTGATCACTGTCAGTACTGTTAAATGAACATAACATCGGTGGCAATTCCTGTAGATTGCTAGATGAGTGCTGACCATCTATTATGCAGGATTCAGAAAACCCTCATGCAACATGATAGCCTTAAGTGTGTATGGAGGAAAACGTAATTTAGATCGCAATAACCTGGAACAAGCTGTCGACAAAGGTGCTGGAAATGGAGCAGAATCAAGACTATGATAATGAAATGTCAAGGCTGCTTGGGAAAAGGATGCCAGTGAAGTTACTGAATGACGTCCTGCTGTCCTAGTAAATAAAAAAGACAAGAAATATAGAACGTAACTCTATTACTGCATTAGAAGGTGAAAAATCATAGCCACAAAGTTTTTTTTATAACAGCCAACAATATCAGATTTACACCATATGAAGCAACATATGTCTACATTTGAAATCAATGTGCCAATCCCTTAAATACTGCTCAGTTCCATGAGAGACTACCCTTATAATTCTGAACATGAGGAAAGAAGTAAACCTTTTCCAGGGTGCAAACTCTATACGTGCCAAACTGAGGGAATACACAAGGAAAATACCTTTAAGAGGGACAAAGAGCATCCGAGCACCTTTGGAGAGCCTGCTCCCTCCATGGAGTCACTCCAGTTGCTACAAGTGAACAGTCTCCACCCCACCCCACACCCCGCCACGCCTCTCTCCCACACCCCCCCCCACCCCCCCCCCCACCCCCCCCCCACCCCACACACACCTCCCAGGACGAGGAATGGAAAGGGAGAGACATTGCTTTGCTCCCAGATGTTACCCAGAGGGAGGGAGTTTCACTCTGAAAATGACAGGGCCAACTCCACGTTGTGACGTCCACAATGGGGTTGGGGAGGAGGAAGCACTGCGCCTGCGCTGCCCTGTAGCTGAGGCACATGGGGAGGGGAGGACACTTTGCAAACTCCTTTCGCTCTTCTCCACGTCAATGTGGTTTGAGTTCAAGCAAAGCACGGGGTTTAATTTTAGCTTTACACTCTCAGAAGATGCCCACCTCTGTGAATCCAACACTTTACTCCCCCCTTGTTTTAAAAAAATTCTCAAGGTCAAGGACCAGGCTCGCAGGAAAGTAGTCTGACACAGAACAAACAGCCAAGAGGCGAGTCTGCTAGAATATAAGTGTTTTATTCCCCGCAGCGTCGCCACAACCAGTCTCGTACTTACAACGGGTCTGGTTTATACTCACTCTACGTGTTACCGGAACTGGGAGCCGTCAGTTCTCGTAGAGCGGTTGCCAACAACCCACGCTCGGCGGTTAAACGCAACCCCGGAGCAGACTCTACCGAACTGGAGACTTTTCCAGCTGATATACTCTTTTCCAGATGTAAACATTCATGTGAACAGCAGAGCAAGGCTAAAAAACACATTCCATTCTGGTTACATACAGATAAGAAGATTCACACGGGAAGGTGTATAATAAGACTAAGCGACACCTTCCATTTTCGGTTAGATTCACACATGTAGCAGAGCAAGGCTAAAAAACACATTCCATTCTGGTTATTCACACGGGAAGGTGTATAATAAGATTCACACGGGACTGAGCGACACCTTCCATTTTCGGTTAGATTCACACATGTATTGGGACACAATTTTAACCCTTTCACCACATTCCACTGCTTGGCCCAATACATGTGTTGCATAATGATTCACACATGTATTGGGACATAATTTTACACCACATTCCACTGCTTGGCCCAATACATGTGTTACATTATGCCCATATGTATTCTTTCTAACAAGCGCCTACGTACACACCAAATATACAAGCAAGTCAGGACATTACAGCATGTTAAAATCACCAGGACCGCTACCAGGATCGACAAGGGTGGGAACAGGAATGTCCCCGCAGTGGAGGACATACCACTCAATATGTCCCACCAATGATGAGCCGACTCCACGTCCACTACACGGGCAGCATGTACTACCTCCTGTCCATGTATAAAGGTAGACACCGTAACCTTGGTGACATTGGTTTGATGCTTTCGTAATATCTGCTTAAGCTCCTCGGATCGGTCCAATGCTCGCTTAAACCGATCCAGGGAAATGTTCCAAGGATTCATCAGCACTTTCCACTGCACCTTGGTAAAGTGGCGAGCACTGCTATAAGTGGTCAACAAATAGGTGTGATTCTGCCAGTGCCACTGATAGACATTTGAGAGGCATCCCGAGAACGGTGCTGAGGGAAGCATAGGATGTGGATTATTGGTAGCCACACAGAGCGTGTGTGGCCCAATCTGCCACATCATGTCCCTTGGAGTCTCAACAGTCCATTCGCACAGGGCCGTTCCCTTAGTCAAGCAAGGGTCCCGATACCTGTCCATCAGTAGGCAAGTTTTCCCCTGATCAGTCTGTTCACAAGCGGACAGATCATAGGTAATATTGGTATCTGGGCTAAACCACTGTCCCCTTGTCTTCAGAAAATAATATCCAGAAGATGTAATCACTGGTAATACATAATATCGACAGACCGTAACAGTGTGGGTTACATTCATGGTAACAAAGTATCCGTTACACATAGTTGCGTTACACCATGTTCGCTCTGGATGGGTTATCATCCACAATTTCTCAGATACATTCCATAGTCCCCTCCACGCCTGTACATTGGGGGATGTTACCACACGCAAAAAGCGTTCTTTCTGTATTTGAGCATGCAACATTTGAATATGACAGGCAGTCCAATTTAACTGAGCCGTAATGTTCTCAAACAGTTCCTGAGTGGCGCCCCAGACATCCAGTTCCCATTGCAGAGATCGTATCATTATTTCAGCTGTCTCTCCTTGAGTCATCATTACGGATGGCATCCACCTTCCAATAGTATGTAGTCCTTGTGAGGTGGCCTGTCCCGTGTTAGATAATTTAGTACGGGTCACCTCAGAGTCAATGGCATTCGAGATACCCATAACAGTTCCTGCGCCTCCCAGCAGGGTGTCGTACCACGCTCGTCGCCGCCTCTTGGTATGACACTCGGGTATGAAGGGCAACTGTACCCGCCAATGAACATCAGTGTGCAGCACCGCCCGGGCCATCTGTTGACAAGTTGACATAATAGGGGCCAACTGTGTTCGATGCGACCGCACGCCCCCCGTGGCTGGCCCGCCCCGCGTGGGGTTTAATAACGCCTCAGACGGGGCGTTCGTCGAGGGCAGTACCATTATTAACCACATGAATCGATGACGATTCCGAATATCGGTGGCATTGCGCAGCCACAGATCTTCCCCCCGAGCTGTGACGCTCCAATGAGTCCCCGTTGTCCCGCATGTCTGGGTGCGTCGGTCCCACAAACACGTCTTGACTTGGGCATTTACCACCAGGGTGCAATTAGGCGGTATGAACGATATGTCATATTTTTCCCCATCCCGGCGCATGTAGCACTGTGCACACGTGTACAATTGACAGTCGCTGGTGAGAGTCAGAACAACGCACTGCTGACCGGGTTCACATGTAAAATCGTCCTGCGTCCGTCGCTGGCTACTGGCCTCCCACCGCACCTCATGGCGGGCGACCGGTACCAGCGTCCAGGCCGTGATACCGATGCCCTGGAGTGGCCATCCGATCGCGAACATCGCCAATAGGAGTCGCAATCCCCATGACCACCCCATGTTCAAGGCGGAGGGCCAGCCTGCGGGTGCATAGCAATTACAACATTATTTAGGTCTCACGTAAGTAGCACTGGTGCGCCGGGACGTTTGCCCAGGTCGGGTCCCCGGGGTACATAATGGTGACCAGACTGTCCTTCCCCTGTGCTATGATTTCGGCCGGCCTGGGGGGGCCGGTCGTCTGGCGCACCCATACCTTGGCCCCCTTAGTGTCAGTAGACCCAAATCCCCCCGTCCCACGCTCAGTAACCGTAACGGGAGCTCCCGTCTCTTCCACCGTTGTAAGGTTACATGGCTTAATGACCAATTGCGCTATTCTGTCCCCCTTCTGTATCACGTAAGGTTCAGCGGTGATGTTGACCAGGATCACCCCCAACTCCCCTTGGTAGTCTGCGTCAATTACGCCTGCCATCACATCAATCCCCTTTAGTGACAGTCCCGACCGCGGGAGGATATGCCCATAGGTTCCAGGGGGACAAATCAATCCTAACCCGGTCTTAATCACCGTAGGTTTCTGTTGGATCAAAGTCTGGGCAGTTAGTGCTCGTAGGTCCAGTCCAGCCGAAGCTGGCGTGGCCCTTACGGGAATATCAGCTTCCTCAGCGAATTTCCACATTTTAATAGGCTGAGTCTTTGGGGTATCACATACTCGTATCATCCTATTCAAGGGTGTTACCCCATTTCCTAATGGGCGGTTATTAATTTGTTTCACCACCCGAATTAGTTGCTTCTTCCAACCTGTTAAGTCATTGCAACCTCCTGCTTTTCGTAGTGAGGACTTCAGAAGCCCATTCATTCGTTCTATAAGTCCCGCAGCTTGTGGGTGATAGGGTACATGATAAACCCATTCCACGTGGTTATCGTGACACCACTGCTTTACCGCCCTTCCTGTGAAATGGGAGCCATTGTCACTCTGGACCTGTATGGGAAATCCATAAAATTGTTCAATCAAATCTAAACATCGCAAGGTAGCCTGTTGATTGTTGTGACGACAGGGATGGGTTACCAAAACCCCAGACATAGTGTCCACAGCTGTACATATGTGGTTACATCCTTGTGAGGAGGGTAAGGGACCCACAAAGTCCATTTGCCAGCTCTGTCCCGGACCATCCCCCCGATGGATATGTCCCATCATGTGTTGGGGCACTCCCTGCCGCTGATGTTGACACTGCTCACACTGGTTTACTGCAGTCTTAACATCATCTACCATAAGATCTATTCCTCGGTCTCGAGCCCATTGCAAGGTTCCTTGCACTCCCCAGTGCCCAGCCTTAAGGTGTGCCCATCTAGCTAGGTCCACTGAGGTGCCCCTTTGCACCATCATGGTTCGGACGATACCATCCACATATCGGTTATGTAGAGCTTCCACATCATTTCGAGATGTATGGGCATCTACGTGGGTGATGTATATGACCAGGTATTGAGCTTTCTCCCATATATCTTCCCATAACTGTTTACCCCATACTTCCCTATTCTGGATCATCCACTGATTGGCCTGCCAAGTTGGCATCCATTGTGTCATGCCGTTAACCACTGACCACGAGTCAGAGAACAAACAAACTCCCATGACCCCTGCTTGCATGACTACCATATGCACTGCTTTTAATTCTGCCCACTGACTACTTTTTCCCTCCCCTAATTCTTATAGGGTAGTGCCTTGTTTTGGGTTAAAGGCGGCAGCTTTCCATCTACGCTGTCCCGCTTTCCATTGGGCTGACCCATCTACGAACCAAGCCGTGGCTTGTTCATCCGGGGTCAGTTCATCATACCGTTTTCCCATCTTAACGGGTGATTCCTTGTATTCAATCACCTCAAACCGTTTTTCCCCTTCCTCAGGGGCCTCCGCCACTTGCTCATGTAGGACTGACACTCCTTTCTGTCCAGTCCGCACTCTCTCCGACACATACCATTTCCATTTAATGATGCTGCTCTCTTGGGCAGTTCCTATTCGGTGGGTAGTGGGGTCACTAAGTACCCACGGAAGAATAGGGATAGCTGTTCTCATGATCACTTCATGTCCAATGGTCAGGGCTTCGGTTTCCACCAAGCCCCAGTAGCATGCTAATAACTGTTTCTCAAAGGGGGTATACCGTTCCCCTGCCGGGGGTAATTTTCGGGACCAAAATCCCAGTGGCTTACGGGTTCTTCCCTGTTTTTGCCATAAGCTCCAATTGGCATAATCCCCCTGTGCTGAGACTTGCAGTTCTACAGGTCCTGACTGTATCTTTCCCAAGGATACAGCTTGCTGTATCGCTTGCTTGGCCATTTCAAATGCAGTTTGATGGACCTCCGTCCATTCGAACGCTGCCTTTTTCCTCGTAACTCGATACAAAGGTTTTAAAATTTGTCCTAAATGGGGAATATGCTGTCTCCAGAATCCGAATAACCCAATAAATTGCTGCACGTCCTTCTGGGTGTGAGGGACGGCAAAGACCTGAATCTTATTTTTAGCTTTCGCAGTGATTTCCCTTTCCCCCTTGTTCCACACGATTCCTAAGAATTTTACCGTTTGTGAGGGACCCTGGATTTTGGCTGGGTTGATCTCCCACCCATATCCTCGCATATGTTGAACCAGTTGGTCCAGCAATTCCTGAACCTGCTTCTGACCTGTCCCCTGTATCATCATATCGTCAATATAGTGCGAGATCATCACTTCGTCAGGCACTTTAAAGGCAGCCAAGTGTTCTGCAACTATCCGGTGGCAGATAGTAGGGCTATGCAGATATCCTTGGGGCAATCGCGTGAACGTGAATTGTCCACCCTCCCAAGTGAATGCGAACTGTTCCTGCCTATCTTCGGGAATAGGAATTGTGAAGAAGGCATTAGCCAAATCAATTACTCCGTACCACACCCCTGGATGATGTTGGATTCGTCCTATAATAGTGACGGCATCCGGGACCGCTGCCGTCAAGGCCGGAGTGTGACGGTTTAGTTGCCGATAATCTACCGTCATCCGCCATGACCCATCGGCTTTATGTACGGGCCATAAGGGGTTATTCCACGCCGTGGTGCATGTCCTAAGCACTCCCGCTTCCAAATAATCCTTAATTGTGGCGGATATTTCTTTATGTCCGCCGGGAATCCTATACTGTCTAAGACTTATTACGCGATCGGCGATCGGGATGGGGAAGGGGTCCATTTTAACCTTTCCCACTAACACCATCCTACAGCGCAAAGCCATTTTCGTGATTCCAAATTCAAACTTCCCTTGTTGGAGGTGAAGTGTTAAACCGGCCAGAATGTCCATTCCCAGGATCCATTCTCTAACCGGTGTAATGATAATTGAATAAGTTTTAATGGGCATTGTACCTATCTTTAGGGGCAATTGTACTGTTTTTCCTTCAATCAGATTACCTCCCAGCCCAACCAGCGTGACTGGGGTTCCTTTAAACTTATGGGGCGTCCCATAGATTAAGGTGGCCTCCGCCCCTGTGTCCACTAGAGCCATAACGGTTTGGACGGATTTGCGCCAATAGATAGTCAATGATACATGAGGTCGAATGTCGTCTGCTGACCATTGGCTCGTTCGTGGGCAAACCCTTGGGGCTTGGCCCGATTCCTATTGTTCCTCCCATTCATCTTCCCCAGACAGCACTGGGTAAAGACGTTTGCCTCGCCCTTCTTTGTTCTTGCCTTTCTTACTAGGTTTCCGGCCACGCCTATCCACTTTATAACACTCTCGGAGGGGAGGCCGTATCTCCTCCTCCTCCTCGTCCTCCGAGGATTCCCACCGCTGGGAAGTGGAAGTTCTACCCCTTCGAGGCTCATTAACAACCGGACCCCGTGTCTGACATTTTTGTGTTAGTAATTCCACTAGGTCTTCCATAGTGGGTCCGGACTCCGTCTCTACCCGGGACACCTTCAGTCCCTTTCATCTGCATAAGTCTTTTAATTCCGGTGTAGGTAGGCCATCAATCTCCGAAGCTGGGACCTGCGCCCGTATCAAAGCTTGCCACAAAGCACGCCGTGAGGGGCCTTGGTTACTTCCTTGATTAGGGTTTACTTTTCCCCCTGCCCGAGCCTCAGGGCGACGCCCCTCCGTGCCCCCCTGAGAAGCACGGGTTGTGGATCCCCAATCCCCCAAACCACCCATCTCCCTCATCATACTACGGGCATCTCCTAGGGTTTCTCCCCGTCCACTCAACATTATGGTTAATAACAGTGGTTTATAATGGGGGGGGGCAGTCTTCACTAGGTGGTCTCTAGTCTGTCTACTAACATTTGTGTTATCTACCTCGTCCAGCACTCCCAGCAACAGGGCATCCCGCACACACAAACGGGTTAGCCTCTGAACCCCTTCCTTAATTGTTGTCCAAGTTCCTTCCAAGGGGGGCCAATCGGACGGGAAGGGATACTGTTCGGCCACTGCCCTGGCATACATCCCAAATAAGGTCCCCATACTGCGATCTATTACCATATCCTTGGCTTGTCTGCGGTACCCCAGGTCTTTGGCAGCATCCTTTGCTAATCCACCAAACTTGGGAGCATCCTGATAGTCTACCTGCACTTGTTGCCCCCCTTCCTCGAGGAGCCGAATTATCCATAGCTCTAACGGCTCCCCAGGATTACGTCGGGTTTTCTGGGTGATAAACAGCACCTCATCGGTAGTGAAGTCTTCCGTTAATTCAGAGAATTCTGCGGGAGGCTGAGCCCGCGGTAATTCATGCATAATTGCCTCCCCTTGTTCATTCCGTATAGGGTTTCCTTCCTCATCTAACATTACCTCCCGTTGCGCTGGGAGACGTCTCTGAACCTGCTTTCTCCTAACCACTGGTTTAGCTTGGAGTACGGGTGGGTCCTCTTCGTACTGATCATCTGAATCTCCCCAAATGTTCCCATCCCAATGATCGATATCCCACCGATCCCCGTTATTTAACTGGGCTACAAACGCCCGTACTTGTACCGGGTCCGGGGTTCGAGGGACCTTCCTTTTCTCTTTCCGTTTCTTAGCAGACAGATACATAATAGTTCGTCCTGCTAGTTCAGTTAATGCTGTCAATTCAGCTTTTAACTTCATAATTTCCTGCCTCAACATAGAGGCATCTCCCGAACTGAGTCCCTGCTCATGTTTCAGGAGGGCTAATTCTGCTTCAGCTTTTTGGCGCTTGTCTGACTGTTGTCTACAAGCCGCCGCAAAGGCCCACATCCTCCGCTGTACCCCAGGCAAGGGGTTCTTCGGCAGGACTGGGATCCTCTCAAGGGTGGACAGCAGCGACCCTGGGGTTCCTACGCCCTCGGCCTCCCAGTTCTCCGGTCGCCCCCCACCATTTCTCAAACAAACTGCCACGCCATGCCACGGCCCATGCCATCCCGGGACGGTCGGGACCTCCACAGTTTGTTCCTCTGGTTTCTTAGCCTTTTTCCAAAACATTGTTCTGTATCAAAATCTTTCCTCAATTGCGATTGATCCTGCCGGCTACGCCAAAATGTTTTAAAAAAATTCTCAAGGTCAAGGACCAGGCTCGCAGGAAAGTAGTCTGACACAGAACAAACAGCCAAGAGGCGAGTCTGCTAGAATATAAGTGTTTTATTCCCCGCAGCGTCGCCACAACCAGTCTCGTACTTACAACGGGTCTGGTTTATACTCACTCTACGTGTTACCGGAACTGGGAGCCGTCAGTTCTCGTAGAGCGGTTGCCAACAACCCACGCTCGGCGGTTAAACGCAACCCCGGAGCAGACTCTACCGAACTGGAGACTTTTCCAGCTGATATACTCTTTTCCAGATGTAAACATTCATGTGAACAGCAGAGCAAGGCTAAAAAACACATTCCATTCTGGTTACATACAGATAAGAAGATTCACACGGGAAGGTGTGTAATAAGACTAAGCGACACCTTCCATTTTCGGTTAGATTCACACATGTAGCAGAGCAAGGCTAAAAAACACATTCCATTCTGGTTATTCACACGGGAAGGTGTATAATAAGATTCACACGGGACTGAGCGACACCTTCCATTTTCGGTTAGATTCACACATGTATTGGGACACAATTTTAACCCTTTCACCACACCCCTCCACTCCATGGAAATACCGATTTGAGAGACTCCAGAGTTGGAGTTGCTACCATACCTGTTGTAGGGGGTTTGGTAGAAGCTGTTTTTTTGAATGAACCATTTCAATTCAACTCCATCCTTGCCATTCAAATACTAATTTTACACAGATGGTGGTTGATTTGTGGAATGAACCTCCTCAGGAAGCGTTGGATGCGGATACAATATAAAGACATTTGTTTTAGTACATGAATAGGAAAGGTTTGGAGGGATACAGGCCAACAGCAGGCAGGAGAGACTGATTGAGTTTGGGATTATGGTTGGCATGGACTGGTTGGACCAAAGGTCCATGATCATGCTATATGACTCGATGGTAAGTTCATAGTTCCTTGAAAGGGGAGTCGCACACAGACAGCATAGTGAAGAAGGTGTTTGATATGCGTGCCTTTATTGGTCAGTGCACTGAGTGCAGGAGTCGGAAGGTCATGTTGCGACTGTAGAAGACATTGGTTAGGCCACGTTTGGAGTATTGCATGCAATTCTTGTACAGCGATCCCACCCTGACACACCATAAACCAGAGATAGTGACTGAAATTGACTCTGAGACAAAATCAAATCATTAGATCGCTGCAGTGCAGAACGAGACCATTTGTCTCATTGAATGCATTGTGTACAGGAGTTGGGAGGTCATGTTGTGGCTGTACAGGTCATTGGTTCGGCCACTTTTGGATTATTGCATTCGATTCTGGTCTCCCTACTGTAGGATAGGAACGATGTTGTGAAACTTGAAAGTGTGCAGAAAAGATTGATAAGGATGTCGCCAGGGTTGGAGGGTTTGTGGTATAAGGAGAGCCTGAATAGGATGGGGCTGCTTCCCTGGAGTGTGGGAGGCTGAGGGGTGTTCTTATGGACATTTATGAAATCATAAGGGGCACGGATAGAGTAAATAGGCTAGAGGAAGTGGTGGAGGCTGGTACAATTACAACATTTAAAAGGCATCTGGATGGATGTGTGAATAGGGAAGGTTTGGGGGAATATGGGCCAAATGCTGGCAAATGGGACACTAGATTTATATAGTGGATGAACTGTTCAACCTCCTCGTGGGAGCACGAGGCGGCGCTGATACAGTCATCGATATAGCAGAGGAAAAGGTGGGGGGTGGGGCCAGTGTAGCTGCAGAAGATTGATTGTTCCACATATCCTACGAAGAGGCAGGCACAGCTAGGGCCCATGCGGGTGCCCATGGCTACTCCTTTCGTTTGGAGGAAGTAGGAGGATTGGAAAGAGAACGAAAGGAGGAGCAGTTCATCCACTTCACCAACACCTTCCACCCCGATCTCAAATTCACCTGGACAGTCTCAGATTCCTCCCTCCCCTTCCTCGACCTTTCCATTGCTATCTCAGGCGACCGACTCAACACGGACATCTACTACAAACCGACCGACTCCCACAGCTACCTGGACTACTCCTCCTCCCATCCTGCCCCCTGTAAAAACGCCATCCCATTCTCCCAATTCCTTCGACTCCGCCGCATCTGCTCCCAGGAGGACCAGTTCCAAAAACGCACAACCCAGATGGCCTCCTTCTTCAAGGACCGCAATTTCCCCCCCGACGTGGTCGACGATGCCCTCCACCGCATCTCTTCCACTTCCCGCTCCTCCGCCCTTGAGCCCCGCCCCTCCAACCGCCACCAGGACAGAACCCCACTGGTCCTCACCTACCATCCCACCAATCTCCATGTACAGCGCATCATCCGCCGTCATTTCCGCCACCTCCAAACGGACCCCACCACCAAGGATATATTTCCCTCCCCTCCCCTATCAGCATTCCGTAAAGACCACTCCCTCCGTGACTCCCTCGTCAGATCCACACCCCCCACCAACCCAACCTCCACTCCCGGCACCTTCCCCTGCAACCGCAGGAGGTGCAAGACTTGCGCCCATACCTCCCCCCTCACCTCCCTCCAAGGCCCCAAATGAAACTTCCATATCCGCCACAGATTCACCTGCACCTCCACACACATTATCTATTGCATCCTCTGCACCCGATGTGGCCTCCTCTATATTGGGGAGACAGGCCGGCTACTTGCGGAGCGTTTCAGAGAACACCTCTGGGACACCCGGACCAACCAACCCAACCACCCAGTGGCTCAACATTTCAATTCCCCCTCCCACTCCACCAAGGATATGCAGGTCTTTGGATTCCTCCATCGTCAGACCACAACAGAACGACGGTTGGAGGAAGAACGCCTCATCTTCCGCCTACGAGCCCTCCAACCACAAGGGATGAACTCAGATTTCACCAGTTTCCTCATTTCCCCTCCCCCCACCCTGTCTCAGTCAAATCCATCGAATTCAGCACCGCCTTCCTAACCTGCAATCTTCTTCCCGACCTCTCCGCCCCCACCCCAGTCTGACCTATCACCCTCACCTTGACCTCTTTCCACCTATCATATTTCCGACGCCCCTCCCCCAAGTCCCTCCTCCCTACCTTTTATCTTAGCCTGCTGGAAAAACTTTCCTCATTCCTGAAGAAGGGCTTATGCCCGAAACGTCGATTCTCCTGTTCCCTGGATGCTGCCTGACCTGCTACGCTTTTCCAGCAACACATTTTCAGCTCTGATCTCCAGCATCTGCAGACCTCACTTTCTCCATAAATATACCTGCATCTAGATGGATAGGCTGGGACTTTTTGCATTGGCGCATCAGAGGTTGAGAGGTGACCTTAGAGAGGATTATAAAATCATGAGAGGTATAGATGAGGTGAACGGCAGGTATTCTTACCCTAGTGTGGGTGTTTCAAGATTAGGGAGCAAATTTTGAAGGTGAAGAAAGAAATATTTTAAAAAGTCATGAGGGGCACCTTTTTTTTTAAAGATAAAGAGTAGTTTGTGTGAGGAATCAATGTCCAGAGGAGTTGCTGGATGCAGGTACAGTTACAATGTTTAAAAGACATTTGGATAAGTACATGAATAGGAAAGGTTCGGAGGGATATAGGCCAATCATTGGCAGGTGGGACCAGTTTAGTTTCAGAACACCGCCAGCATGGACTAGTTCGACTGAGTGGTCTGTTTCTGTGCTGTATGACTCTGTAACTGTTCTGTACTGGTCTTAAAACCATTTTCTTGCCTTCTCCCATAACTTCTTTGTTCTTCAAAGTCACATGAACTCAGCCTTGAATACATTCAATAACCGACCTAACTGCAGGAAGACATCCCCACTTCTGAACTCAATTCTTCTTGCTGATATACTACTTGCTTTGTCATTGCTTGCTGCACTTTCTGACAACTGGCAGTGATTCGTGTGGAAGGACACTGAGGCCCCTTGGTCTATCCACACATCACTCCTGATGAAGGGCTCGTGCCCGTTACGTTGACTCTCCTCCTCCTCAGTTGCTGCCTGACCTACTGTGGTTTTCCAGCGCCACAATATTCGACTCTGATCTCCAGAATCTCACTTTCGCCACATCTCAACATATCACCATTTAAACAATGCACCTCCTTTCTGCTATTTTTTTACACTGCAAAGGCTATAACTTCACATTGTGGGACTGCATTTTGCGTGTGTTTGCAAGTTGACACCCAGACCGGGATCAACTTTTCCAGAGTCTGGCCCCTCCTTCGGTTCACTCTTACACCCCAGAATGAAAACGTGGTGATAAAAACACTGTTGTACTCACAAATGTTAGACAGAGGAAGGAAGTTACAGTCTGGGGTGAAGTTTAACCTTATGCAGAGAGAAAAGACCAACAGCAGCTTCAGAGCTCACGATCCAACCTCCGCATTTCCACAATGGCCGGCTCTGATTGGCAGGAGGACCAGACTCCTTCCGGTCCTCCAAGGTTCTCCACTGCTCCATGGAAAGGAGCTCGCGCGCCGTTTCTGCGGACACCCAAGAGTAGGCGCAGTGCTTGCTGACACTGGCGGTCATGCACAGTGCTTGCTGACATCGCGGAGCATACTCAGTGTGCAGGAATTTGTTTCAACTTAAAAATCACAAAGCACCTGGTGATAGTCCAACAGACTTATTTGGAAGCACTAGCTTTCGGAGCCCTGCTCCTTCATCAGCTGATTGTAGAGTATAACATCGTAAGACACAGAATTTATGATCTTACGATCTTATATTCCACAACCACCTGATGAAGTAGCAGCGCTCCGAAAGCTAGTGCTTCCAAACAAGCCTATTGGACTGTAACCTGGTGTTGTGTGATTTTTAACTTCGTACACCTTAGTCCAATACGGGCACCTCCCGATCATGACAAATATTAAGCGTCCAAATGCGAATGCGAGAAAAATGCCGAAGCTATTTTATTTTGCCGATTTTTTTCCCCTGTGTCTCGACATTTTATTTCTTTTGCATTTTGTCTGGCTGCTCAACGTTTCTGTCTTTTCCACATGATAGAGGTTTTCCAAAACTAGAGGGTAAAGGTTTAGGGTGTGGGGGAAAGATTTTAAAAGATCTAAAAGACTAGGAATAGAACATTCACCCCTTACTGGGCGAAAGTGAGGACTGCAGATGCTGGAGATTAGGGTCGAGACTAAGGAGCTAGAAAAGCACAGCAGGTCAGGCAGCATCCGAGGAGCAGGAGACTCGACGTTTCGGGCAAAACCCTTCGTCAGGAAATAGCCATGGGGAAATAGCCATGGGAAACGAGTGAGTCTAAGTGGGATGCTGGTTAGAAGGTCGGTGTGAATGGCCTGTAGGGATGATATGGTTCCACTGCCTTAGCCACGCGTCTTTTGAGAAATGTGGGAGGAGTGGGTTCCAGTTCGTGGGACACTGACACGAGTCCTGGAGAAGGTGGCATTTGTGCTGTCTCTCTCTTCACATTCTGCCCCCTGTCCATTTTCTCCCCATCCACTCCCCCCTGCCTATTCTCTCTCCTCATAGTGCACCCTCTATTCTCTCCCCAACCCTCTGAACCCAAGTCTGTTCTCCTGTCCATTTCCCTCACTTCTCCACCACCACCAGCGACCACCTCACCACCCCCCACCCCCACAATCGTCCTTTCTCGTGCCTCAGCCCTCTTTGATCGCTGTATGAAGTCTTTGTCAAGGAAGAGAGAGAATGGATGGTGATGACTTTACCTGGGAAACACGGCATGTGAGAAATAGCTGATTTTTAAAATTGAGAATAACTAAAATCAAATATTCAGAAACTTCGTTACAGTCTGGAAGAAAGTTATTTTTTTTTCAAAACAAAAGCTGCAGAAATCTTTCTGAAACTTGCATTGATGTATGTGCAGTTAGGCCATAACAAAGGACAGGCTGTAAGGAGTGAATGAGTGAATAAAAGACAAGTCCAACCTTGCCCTCGAGGAGAAAGTGAAAAATGCAGATGCTGGAAATCAGAGTCGAGAGTGTGGTGTTGGAAAAGCACAGCAGGTCCGGCAGCATCCAAGGAGCAGGAGAATCGACGTTTCGTGCATAGGCACTTGGCACGCGACCATCGCTTCTTCAACCCCCCTGTGATGGCGCGTGAACTCACTGGTGCCTCCGCAGGTGGGAGGAGCAGGTGAATCCCTTCCGGCACTTCCAGCAGGTGAATGGTCTCTCTCCAGGGTGGACCCGCTGGTGGGTCAGCAGTGCAGCTGACTGAGTGAAACCCCTCCCGCACATGGGGCACGTGAATGGCTTCTCTCCCTTGTGGACTCACTCGTGCGTCTGCAGATGGCTGATCCGACTGAAGCCCTTCCTACACACTGAGCAGGTGAATGGCCTCTCCCGGTGTGAATGCGTCTGTGGGTTTCCAGCAGGGATGAGGAAGGGAATCCTTTCCCAAAGACCCCACATTTCCAAGGTTTCTCCTTTGGAGGGAGGTTTCCTTGTGTTGCTCTGGGATTAAAATTACAAACAGAACGGGTACATAGCCTTTCCCACCTTGAGGGGTGAGACTTTGATTCCTCCAAGTTGAGTAAATGGTTTGAAGCACTTTTCACAGTCAGCGCACTGAATCTCCCTCCCTCGGTGTCTCAGTATTCTTCCTGCCACAGGACTGTCCAAAATCTCTCAAACAAACAAAAGCAAACATGCCTTCTTGATTGGAATGGCTGCTGATATTCAAGTCCCAATGAATCAAGTGGCTCTGTCAGACGTTGATGTATCATTTGCTTTCCGATTTCTTTCTGCACGTCTTCCTGCAAAAAAAATCACAAAATAAGTGATCACTTTCAGTACAGTTAATGAACATAACATTTGTGACAATTCCTGTAGATTGCGAGATGTCTGCTGATCACAGAAACTCTCATGCAGCCAGATAGGCTGAGCTGTGCATGGAGGAAAACTTCATTTCAGAGAGAAGAACATGGAACAAACTGCCTACAAAGATGCTGGAAATGGAGCTGAATCAAGGATATGAAAATGAAATGTTAAGGCTGCTTGAGAAAAGAAAGGCAGTAAAATTGCTGAATGACTTCCTGCTAACCTATTAAATAAAAGATTATGACAAAAAAAGGACGTAACTCCATCACTACATTAGAAGGTGAATAATAATTACAAGAACCTTTTACAACAGCCAACGATATCAGATATACACCATATAGAACAAAGAACAAAGAAAGTTTACAGCCCAAGAACAGGCCGTTCAAGCCTGAGCCGATCCAAATGTACTGTCTAAACCTGTCGGTCAATTCCTAAGCATCTGTATCCATCTACTCCCCACGCACTCATGCATTTATCCAGACGCATCTTCAATGAATCGGCTGTGCCTGCCTCTACCGGCAACGCGTTCCAAACGACCACCACCCTCTGTGTGAAGTAAAACGCGTTTTCGCTTTGAATAAGTGCTGCCATTGTGACGGAAGCTCTGCCCCATCCCTAAGTCAGGCAGTCGGATCTCGTTCAATGAAGCTGCTTTTTGAGAGTACTGACTGGCCGTTTTTGCACAAGGCAGTGTAAGAAACAAGGGCTCGTCCGGGATTTGAACCCGGGATCTCCCGCATGCCCACGCACCAGAAAGCCCGAAGCGAGAATCATACCCCTAGACCAACGAGCCACCGGCCCCAGGGGCCCTACATTTTTTGAGCAATGTGCCAATCCCTTAAATGCTGCTCAGTTCCTTGAGAATCTAACCGTTTAGTTGTGAACATGAGGAAAGGAGCAATCCTTTTCTAGGGTGCAAACTGCATACGTGCCAAACTGAGGGAATACACAAGGAAAATAGCTTAAAGAGAGATAGAAAGTATTTGAGCACCTTTGGAGTGTCTGCTCCCTCCCTGGATTCACTCCAGTTGCTACAAGTGAACAGTGTTTCACCCACCCCTACCTCCCCTTCCCCCTCGCTGCTGGAGGATGTTATATGGAAAGGGGGAGACATTGCTTTGCTCCCAGATGTTGCCCAGAGGGAGGGAGTTTCACTCTGAAACTGACAGGGCTGCATCCGCATTGTGACGTCAACAATGGAGGGCGGGCCGGACAACTGTCCTGCAGTTGACATACGTGTGGAGGGGAGGACACTTTGCAAATCCCACTCTCCTCCAAGTCTATGCAGTTTGAGTTCAAGCAAAGCAAGGGATTTAAATATACTTTAGAAAACCTCCTTTGTGCCGTTGGAAAACTCCGGCCGCGGGAAATGCAGTGTTACAGATTCAAAGTAACAGAAGCAGGAGTGGACCATTTGATCAAGCCTGCTACGTCATTCATTAAGATCACAGCTCCACCAACCTGCACTATCCCGACTACCCTTAATTCCCCTTCCATGCAAAAACCCATCCAACTGCGTCTTCAATAAACTTTATGAAGCTGTCTCAACTGCTCTCTTGGGCAGAGATTCCCATGGAGTCTTACAGAGTGAAACAGATGTACAGCACGGAAACAGACCCTTCGGTCCAACTCATCCATGCAGCCCAGATATCCTAATCTAATCTAGTCCCATTTGCCAGCACTTGGCCCAAATCTCCATAAAACCTTCCTACCCTTCAACCTCCAACCCTGGCAACATCCTTGGAAATCTTTTCTACACCTTTTCTCGTTTCACAACATCTTTCCGATAGGAAGCAGGCCAAAATTACATGCAATATTCCAAACGTGGCCTGACCAATGTTCTGTACAGTGGCAACATGAGCTCCCAACATCTATCCTCGATGCTCTGACCAACAAAGGAAAGCACACCAAACGCCTTCTTTACTATCCAATCTGCCTGGGTCTCTACTTTTAAGGAACTATCAACCTGAACTCCAAGGTCTCTTTGTTCAGCAACACTTCCAAGGAACTTACCATTAAGTGTAAAAGTCCTGCTTTGATTTGATTTTCCAAAATGTAGCACCTCATATTTATCTACATTAACCTCCAACTGCCATTCCACAGCCCATTGGCCCATCTGATCAAGGTCCCGTTGTGATCTGAGGTAACCTTCTTTACTGTCCACGACACCTCCAATGTTGGTGTCATCTCCAAACTTGCTAACTATATCTCCTCCGTTTACATACAAATCATTTATATAAATGACAAAAAGTAGCGGGTCCAGCATCAATCCTTGTGATACACCATTGGTCACAGGCCTTCAGTCTGAAAAACAACCCTCCATCACCACCCTCTGTCTTCTGCCTTCTAGCCAGTTCTGTATCCAAATGGCTAGTTGTCCCTACATGCCATGAGATTAAACCTTGCTCACCAGTCTCCCATGAGGAACCTTGATGAACGCCTTCCTGAAGTCCAGATAGATCACGTCCATCGCTCTACCCTGATCAATCCACTTTGTTACTTCTTCAAAAAACCCAATCGTGTTCATGAGACATGATTTCCCAAGCATAAAACCATGCTGACTATCCCTAATAAATTCTTGCCATTCCAAATACATGTAAATCCTGTCTCTTAGGATTGTCTCCAAAAACTTGCCCAACATGGATGTCAGGTTCACCGGTCTATAGTTCCCTGGCTTTTCCTTAACACCTTTCTTAAATAGTGGCACCACGTTAGCCACTGTCTAGCCTTCCAGCACCTCACCTGTGACTATTGATGATACAAATATCTCAGTGAAAGGACAAGCAATCACTTGCCCAGTTTCCCACAGAGTTCTCGGGTACTCCTGATCAAGTCCTTGGTATTTATCCACTTTTATGCATATCAAGATATCCAGCAATTTCTCATCTGTAATATGGGCATTTTTTCAACATGTCACCATGTACTTTCTCACATTCTATATCTTCCATGCCCTTTTCCACAGTAAACACTGATGCACAATATCCGTTCAGTATCTCACCCCCGCCCCCCATCTACTGCAGCTCCACACAAAGGCCGCCTTGCTGATCTTTGAGGGGCCCTATTCTCTCCCTTGTTATCCTTTTGTCCTTAATGTATTTATAAAAACCCTTTGGGTTATCCATGACTCTATTTGCCAAAGCTATCTCATGTCCCCTTTTTGCCCTCATGATTTCCCTCTTAAGTACGCTCGTACTGCCTTTATACTCTAAGGATTCACTCGATCTCTCTGCCGATACCTGATATATACATCCTTCTTTATCTTAACCAAAATCTCATTTTCTCTCGTCATCCAGCATTCCCTACACCTACCAGCCTTTCCTTTCACCCGAACAGGAATATACTCTGCATCAGACAATCACCTGATGAAGGAGCGTCGCTCCGAAAGCTAGCGTGCTTCCAAGTAAACCTATTGGACTATACCCTGGTGTGGTGTGATTTTTAAACTTTGTACACCCCAGTCCAATACCGGCATCTCCGAATCAGGAATATACTTTGTCTGGACTCTTGTAATCTCATGATTGAAGGCTTCCCATTTTCCAGCAGTCCTTTAACCTGCGAACATCTGCTCCCAATCAGCTTTTGAAAGATCTTGCCTAATACCTGAATCTTCCTCCAATTTAGAACTTCAACTTTTAGATCTGACATTATTTTCAATCACTATTCTAATGTTAATAGAATTATGGTTGCTGGCCCTTGGGTTTTGCACCTTCGCCAGTATGTACATCCATATTGTGAATTAGAAAATGTCCTTGTACACACTTAACAAATTCCTCTACTTAGCGGATAGGTAAATGGGCAGGAGTTATACCTTGGGTCCACTCTTCCTTCATTTCCATCAACCCTAACCCCATTCCCACCCCAATAGTCCAACGGCACTTTCCCCTGCAACTGCCGAATGTGTGACACCAGCCCATTTACCTGCTCCCTTCTCACTATCCAAGGGCCCAAACCTACCTTCCAGGTGAAGCGGCACTTTACCTGCACTTCCCACAACCCAGTCTACTGCATTTGCTGCTCACAATGTGGTCTCATCTACAATGGGGAAAACGAAGCATAAACTGGGTGACTGCTGCACAGAACATCTACGTTCTGCCTGCAAAAATGACCCTGAGCTTCCAGTTGCCTGCCAATTCCACACCCCACCCTGTTCCCTGGCCAACATCTCTGTCTCAGGTTTGCTGTAGTGTCCCAGCGAAGCTCAGCACCAGCAGAACGAAAAGCACCGAATATTACACTTGGGGACCATACATCCCTCCGGTCCCAATATCGAATTCAATAATTCTTGGGCCTGAACTCCATAGTATCCTTGTCCCTTCCACACACACCAAACCTTGTTATCACATAGTCTGCCATTACACACTGGAAATGTGTTGCTGGAAAAGCGCAGCAGGTCAGGCAGCATCCAGGGAACAGGGGAATCGACGTTTCGGGCATAAGCCATTCCTGAAGAAGGGCTTATGCCCGAAACGTCGATTCTCCTGTTCCCTGGATGCTGCCTGACCTGCTGCGCTTTTCCAGCAACACATTTCCAGCTCTGATCTCCAGCATTTGCAGACCTCACTTTCTCCTGTCATTACACACTACCTATTCTTAGACACAAACAGTCTCCATTCACCCTCCCACGCAGATCGTTATCAACTCATTTTCCTGTCCAATAATTCTTCCCTCGCTTTGGGCTCCGTCCTGATCTATCATTAACTGCATCCGCCTTCCTCCCACAATATCTCCTGCATATAAACCAACGTTTTCCCAATCACCATCAGTTCTGTGGAAGGGTCACCGGCAACTCCTGTTTTTTGTTCCTGATATACAGCATCCACAGTTCTTTTAGCTTTTTATTGAGGTAGAGTTGGAAATTGTTTCGAGACACAGAAGGAGAGGAGGGAGAAACAGAACAGACATGAACTGTTGATCTCCGTTGTTACTCATAACGGAAAACCATTGCAGTGCGAGTGCGATCCCTTCCTTTAAGCATGAATAGAGGTCGCGGGTCGTTCGTGAGTTTGTGGCGCAACGGTAGCGCGTCTGACTCCACATCAGACGGTTGCGTGTTCGAATCACGTCAGGCTCACTGACGTCAACTTCTTATCTTTCAAATCAAGAAAGGAGTACGTTCACTCCGGATATCTGCTGAGCCAAATCTTCTTTGCGGAAACTTTCGGTCAGACGTGAAGCTTTGCTGTCAGTTTGATTTGTGAACGCTGTGTCAGGGAGGTGGTGTCCCCATTGTTTGGGTAAATGCTCAGCTCCCCCCAGTTCATCACGGGATTTAAACACAGCCGCCTCCCTCTGGGCTGCCGCTTCGTTCAGTTGGTTCAGCCCGATGTGAATACCATAATACCAATATTTTTACAATATAATCCAACACAATATGTAAATAAGTCTCTCATTCTGTCGCTCCCTCTAAATCTGCACATTGTTACATTGAACATGCCCACCGAATTCCCTTTTGTGTCCATTGAATCTGCCTCTTTGTCACTGTCAGACAGCGACTTCCTGACCCCACTCCCTGTGTGAAAACGGTCTTCCTAATGTCACTTTTACTTATTTTCCGAATGACTTTAAATCTCTGCCAAATCATTCCCCATCCTTTCAGGACTGGGAGCATTTTCACTGCATTATTTCCTCTGTTAAAACCCTCATGACGTGGAAAACTTCAATCAGACCAGTTTTCAACCCTCTGTTCTCCAAAGAGAGCTGCCCCAAATTTTCCAATCTCCCTTCATTGCTGACATTCCTCAGGACGGCACCATTCACGTTAACCTGTTCAGCGCTGCCTGCAATCACTTCACTTCCCCGCTTGCTGAAGTGTCACCCTCAGAATTGAGTGTAATACAGGTGGAGGATTCATTCAGACTCGGATTGCGCGGGCGAAAAATCTGCAATACTTGTTTTCACTTTGAACAAGTGTTTCCCTTCGCCGTGTTCACTGCAATGGCAGCTCTGCGCCGTCCCTAATTCAGGCAGTCCGATCTTATTTAACGAAGCGGCTTTTTGAGAAAATTCATCGGCCATTTTTGCTCAGGTCAATTTAGGAATGATGGTTCGCCTGGAATTGGAACCCGGGAACTCTCACACGGCTGCATATGCTCGAAGACCCAAAGCTAGAATCATAACCCAGATTAACGAGCCACCAGCCATGGGTGCAGCCACCTCCTGAAGCAGCTGAGACTTGCTCAGTACGAAATACATTGTGCATTGCTCCCAGAATTGCAAGTAGGGAAGAGTTTCAAGAACATCTGCTTCTCAATCTGTCTCCTTGCTCCCAGGACGCTGCTGTTTGTCCCGTCCCCAGGGATCGGGTTGTCTCCACTGGTGGATAATTGAACCATTTCGTTTCTACTTGCAAGCTGTGCTGGTGGAAGGCACAGCCCATTCACTCTTCTGCTCTCTCGCACTATTATGTGAGGCAGGATAAGTCAGTTACAGTCATGCGTAGGAAATGGGCAACTTTGAACTTGTTCCAAAGGCCCTGTTAACGGAGAGATAGAAAGATGCTGTGCTGTCGGGACAGAGAGAAATGGACACCAGAGACTCTTCCCTCAGGTAAATTGATATGAGTACATTTTTGTGCAGCCTGCTTGGTGTTCAGAATTTGTCTTGACACAGCAATCCTGCAGAAAGTCTTTTATTACACGGCTGTTGGTTTCTTTACTGCAGGAAATGGACTAAAACAGCAAGTCATGTGTTTCAACTTCACCGGTTCATTGCCATCTGAGAGAAGAGGTTTCACACGAGATCAGGACACACCGACAGAGAACAGGACAAGACAACTCAGAGCTCCACAAGGGTGCCAGCGCAACTGTGTAAATTTGACTTGTGTATCGATGCGATATATTGAGATCAGATACCCGAAGTTTTGGGAAGCAAACGACATGGCAAGGAAAAGAACAGAGCGCCGTTATAGACATTTAGACACTCAGGAAGTCGTTTGAAAAGCAAGATGCGGAACGGAGTACCATCGCAAAGGAAAGTCGCTCAAAGAGACACTGAACAATAGCAGAGGAGGGTTTCGATTCATCGACTTCTGGGGCGCTTCCCACGGGTCCCTTCAACCTTTCGTCTGGCGCGTGGCATGCACGTTCGAGACTGATGTCAACCTCTCCACTGCTGTTGTCTTATAGGCTGTTGTGCAGACGTATGGAGGCTGTGTAAATATAAACTCTTTCTAACTTCCCACATTCTGTTGGTCGAACTGTGATTTCACTCTGAATCATGTGCCATAGCGCAGACAGACGACATGCGGCCCACCTTCGCTCTGCTGGGTCGACACAGTAAGTAAACATGGGTCACTATTTGTATCATTCTCTTGCCTTCTCCATGTAATTCTGCACATTGTTACTTTAAACATGACCACCGGATTCCCGTTTGCGTCTAATGAATCTGCCTCTTTGTCAGTGTCAGTTAGGGATTTACTGACCCCAACCACCACTCCCTGTACGAAAGCGTTCTCCCTAATGTCACTTTTGGTTCTTTTCCTCATGACTTTAAAACACTGCCGAATCGTTGCCGATCCTTTCAGGCGTGGGAGCATTTTGACTACATTACTTTCTTTGTCTCGACTTCGCATGACTTGGAAAGCTTCAATCGGGCCAGATTTCAAACTTCTGTTCTCCGAAGAGAGCTGTCCCAAATTTCCAATCGACCCTCATCGCTGACATCCCTCAAACACCGCACCACTCACATCAACCTATTCAACGCTCTCTCCAATCATTTCACTTCGCTGCTTTCTGTCCCATTGGTCCTCCAGGGAGCCCAACCTCGTTTAACGAAGGTGCTTTTTGAGAAAATTAAATAGGCACTTTTGCACAAATCATGAAACGCGGGCTCGTCCGGGATTTGAACCCGGGATCTCTCACAAATCTGTGTTGAAGCAGACCCAAAGCGAGAATCATACCCCTAGACCAACGAGCCACGCAGCAGGCGCGCCTGTGCCCCCGCTCTACCTCTTGAACCAGCTGAGTCTTGCTCAGAGCGAAATATAGTTGACATTGAACAGGCTGGGGCTATTTTCTCTGGAACGTCGGAGGCTGAAGGGTGACTTTATGGAGGTTTACAAAATTGTGAGGGGCATGGATAGGATAAATAGGCAAAGTCTTTTCCCTGGGGTCGGGGAGTCAAGAACTGGAGGGCATAGATTTAGGGTGAGAGGGGAAAGATATAAAAGAGACCTAAGGGGCAACTTTTTCACGCAGAGGGTGGTGCGTGCATGGAATGAGCTGCCAGAGAAAGTGGCAGAGGCTGGTACAATTGCTACATTTAACAGGCGTTTGGATGGATATATGAATAGGAAGCGTTTGGAGGGATATGGGCCGGGTGCTGGCAGGTGGGACTAGATTGGGGTGGGATATCTGGTCGGCATGGACGGGTTGGACCGAAGGGTCTGTTTCCACGCTGTACATCTCTATGACTCTATGAACAGCTGCTTCTCATTCTCTCTCTCAGCTGCCGTTTGCCCGTCCCCAGGAACCGGGCCCTCTCTACTGGCAGAAAATTAAACTGTTTTCTTTCTAAACTTTTCTCTGACACCGGAGTGACCAGTGACAAGCATTGCCCTCCTCAACATAGGGTACAGAGAACAGGAGAAGACCCCGCAGACCTCCACGAGTGTGTCATCTCAACTGTGCACATTGGGCCTGTGCATCAATGTGAAATATTTACATCGAAGTTTTTTGGGAAGCAGATGAGAAGGCAAGGTGCAGAACAGAGCGCTGTTATACCGGAAAGCTGCTAAAGACGACGTTGAATGAATAGAAGAGAATGGTTTCTCTTTTGGGTTATGGTTCCAACACGCACGCGTTGTGCCATTCACCCGCATTGCTCGGCAGTTTTTCCAGAGAAGTATTCAGCTTTTCATCTGGCGTGTGGCAGGCACGTTTGAGAATGACATCAAACGATCTTCACTGCTGTCGTGGCATATGCTGTTGTACAGACATATCGTCGATGTGCAAAAATAAACTCTGTATAAATTCCCACATTCTGTTTTTCGAACTGTGATTTCGCTCAGAATCACTAATTATCAAAACTCGCAATATTTAAACTTTAACAAAGTGTTCATAGAAATGATTAGTGAACACCTTTGAAATTCTTCCAAACTTACCTGGGGAATTTCGCTTTGAGGGGTCTTGAACTTTAAGTGGAAGGAAGGGAAGTTTGCCTCGAGGCTGTTTAATGTGGAGATGTGTTCTCCATGTAAACTGGTCGTAGTTGACCATCCCAGTGCTTCCCGATGCAGGGCTGCCTGACCCCCAGGGAGGTTTACTTGTAGCAACTGGAGTGAATCCAGAGAGGGAACAGATTCTGCAAAGGTGCTCAAATACTTTCTATCTCTCTTTTAGGTATTTTCCTTGCGTATTCCCTCAGTTTGGCACGTGTGCAGTTTGCACCCTGGAGAATGATTGCTTTTTTGCTCATGTTCACAATTAAAAGTGTAGTTTCTCATGGAACTGAGCCGCATTGAAAGGATTAGCATATTGATTGATATATATATGTACACGTATTTAGTTCAAGATTAGATTAGATTAGATTAGAATGATGTTTTACTCTAAACACACCTAAGCCTATCTGGCTGCATGAGGGATTTCAGGTTTCTGTGTGCTGGGTATTATGTGATCAGCAGGCATCTGGCAAACTACAGGAACTGCCACAAATGTTATGTTCATTAACTGTACTGACAGTGATCACTAATTTTGTGATTGTTTTTTGCAGGAAGACGTGCCGAAAGAAATCTGAAAACAAATGATACATCAACTTCTGACAGAGCCACTTGATTCATTGGGACTTGAATATCAGCAGGCATTCCAATCAAGAAGACATGGTTGCTTTTGTTTGCTTGAAAGATTTTGGACACTGGTGCGGCAGGAAGAATACTGAGACACCGAGTGAGGGAGAGTCAGTGCGCTGACTGTGAAAAGTGCTTCACACCATTTACTCAGCTTGGGGGAATCAAAATCTCACCCCTCACGGTGGGGATAGACTATGTCCCCGTTCTGATTGTAATTTCAAACACAGACCAACACAAGGAAAGCTCCCCCAATGGGGAAACTGTGGAAATGTGGGGACTGAGGGAAAGGATTCCCTTCCCCATCCGTGCTGGAAACCCACAGACGTATTCACAGCGGGGAGAGGCCATTCACCTGCTCGGTGTGCAGGAAGGGCTTCAGTCGGATCAGCCATCTGGAGACGCACGAGTGGGTCCACAAGTGAGAGAAGCCATTCACGTGCCCCATGAACGGGAGGGGGTTCACTCAGTCAGCTGCACTGCTGACCCACCAGTGGGTCCACACCGGAGAGAGGCCGTTCACCGGCTGTCAGTGCCGGGAGTGCGTCACCTGCTCCTCCCACCTGCGGAGGCACCAGCGCGTTCACGTGCCATCGCAGGAGGATGGAAGGAGCGATGGCCGAGCGCCGCTAACAACCCAGCTCTGGGGACTCTCAGGTTCGAATCCCGTCGCGGCAGATGGCAGAATCGGGATTCGGTCAGTAGTCTGGACTTCAGAATCTAAGGATGAAACCATTTTCAGAGGGCAAAAACCCATCTGATTCACTCATGTCCTTTTCAGTGATGGAAACTGCCGTTGCGGGAAAGGATTCACTCAGTCGTCCCAGCTGCATGCTTTACCCGGCTGTACGAAGGATCCAGTTACAAAGGGACAACTCAACTGACCAATAATAAAGAAAGTGTGGTGGGGGAGTGGGGGTGAGTGTGTGCACTTTGAGCTTGAGGTGCTTTTTTTTTAAGAAAAGCTACTTTTTGTACGCCTTGTGGTGTGGAGATCTGAAGCTGTAACAAAGTTGGGTCGCAGTAAAGGTTACCTGAACTTACTGTCAGGCTTAAACTCTCAATGAAAGCTGTGAGATCCAACGGCTTCTCATTTCTTTCAGCCACCAGCACCGACTTTCCAATCTCGGTCTCAGAAGGAGCAGTGAATGAGTAGCTAGTATTGTTCGAAATTGTAAATTTTTCAGGACTGCAGTTTTATTGTTTCATTGGCATTGCAAAGTTTACTGGCAACAGTAGGAGGTGTGGGCTGTATTCACTGGAAACAAAGTTTGAAAATGACACAAACACCAAGGTATAGTCCAACAGGCTTATTTGGAAGCACTGGGTTTTGGAGCGCTGTTCCTTCATCAGGTAGCTGTTGCGTAGGATGGTAAGACACAGAATATATAGCAAAAGATTATAGTGTCATGCAACATAAATGATATATTGAAGAAACCTGTTAAATCTTTCATCTTTTAAAATGGATTGCAGATTTCGGTTCATTCATCTGTAAATCCCAGAACTTCTTTTTAGTAACATTCTCCAAATAACTTAATGTATTATAAAGGGAGGTCAGACAACGCATGAGAGCTGTGAGGTTAGAGTCTGTCTGCATCCCAGTCTCGAGTCAGACTGGTTCTATTTCCAAATATATAATCCTGCAAATGCAATTCACCCCAAAGACTTCTATGTGTGAGTGCATGCATGAGACAGAGCGTCTGTGTGTGTGCGTGTGTATGCTGGGTAAAGTGTGCGTGTGATGGAGTATAATTGTGTGAGAAGGTGTGTGCATGGATGTGAGTGTGAGGGATGTATCAATGTGTGTCTGAGAGAGAGCCTGTCTATCAGAGAGGGTCTGCACGACCGTGTGAGTACTTGTGTGTGTGTGTGCGTGTATGAGAGAGAGAGTTTGTGTGTGTATTGTGTATCTGGGTCTCCTGTAGTGAGACATGAATCCAAGGTCTCAGCTGAGGTCATTCTCGTGTGTTCCAAACTTGTTATCAGCCTCTGCTCGGCCACTAGAAATGATTAAGCAGTTAAGCAGTTTCACAACATACACTGGAGAGGGCAAGGTGAAGGGCTTATGCCTGAAACGTTGATTCTCCTGCTTCTTGGATGCTGCCTGACCTGCTGTGCTTTTTCAACACCACACTGTCGACTCTGATCTCCAGCATCTGCAGTTCTTACTTTCTCCTCATGGGCGAGGTGGGACTTGTCTTTTATTCACTCATTCACTCTTACAGCCTGTCCTTGGTTGTGGCCTAACTGTGCATATATCAATGCAAGTTTCAGAAAGATTTCTACAGCTTGTTTTTTTTAAAAGAACAATCTTCCAGACTTTAACAACGTTTCTGAATATATGATTTTAGCTATTCTCAATTTTAAAAATCAGTCAATTCTCGCACACCCTGTTTCCCAGGTAGAATCGTCACCACCTATTCTCTCTCTCTCTCCTTAAAAGGGCTTGATAAAGCGATCAAAGAGGGCTGAGGCACCAGAAAGGACGGGGAGGGGCGCTGGTGGGGGTGGAGAAGGGAGACAAATGGAGAGGGGGACAGAAGTTGGGAGGTCGAGAAGGACTGGGGTTCAGAGGGTTATGGGGGGAGAATGGGGGTGCAGTGTGAGGAGAGAGAATGGGTAGGGGGCAGTGGATGGGGAGAAAATGGACGGGGTGGGGGGGGGGCAGAGTGTGAAGAGAGAGACAGCACAATCCCACCTTCCCCAGAACTGGTATCAGTGTCCCACGAACGAACCCACTCCTCCCACAGCAGACTTGGGGCAATCATTTCTCAATATCCGCGTGGCTAAGGCAGTGGAATCATATCATCCCTACAGGCCATTCACACCGACCTTCCCAACAGCATCCCACCCAGACCCACTCGATTGTGCTACAGCTCTGCAATTTCACATAGCTATTTCCTGATGAAGGGGTTTGCCGGAAACGTCGATTCTCCTGCTCCTCGCACGCTGCCTGACCTGCTGTGCTTTCCAGCACACACTCTCGACCCTAATCTCCAGCATCTGCAAGTCGTCACTTTCGCCCTGTAGGGGGTGAATGTTCTATGCCGAGTCTTTTGAATCTCTTCAAATCTTTCCTCCTCACCCTAAACCTATACCCTCTAGTTTTAGGATACCTCTACCCTGGGGAAAAGACAGGAACGTTGAGTAGCCAGACAAAATGCAAAAGGAATAAAACGTCGAGGCACATGGGGAAAAAAACATTTCGGCAAAAAAATGTCGTTGGCATTTTTCTCTCGTATTCACATTTGGACACTTAAAATTTGTCATGATCTGGAGGTGCCCGTGTTGGACTGGGGTGTACAAAGTTAAAAATCACACAACACCAGGTTACAGTCCAATCGGCTTGTTTAGAAACACTTAGCTTTCGGAGCGTGGCTCCTTCATCAGGCGGTTGTAGAGTATAAGATCAGAAGATCATAAATTCTGTGTTACCATGTTATACTCCACAACCACCTGATGAAGGAGCAGCGCTCCAAAAACCCGTGCTTCCAAATAAGCCTGTTGCACTATAACAAGGTGTTTTGTGATTTTTAACTCTAAAATTTGTCAGTAACACCAGCATCGTGACGGAGCATACTGAGCATGCTCCGCGGTGTCAGTAAGCACTGCGCATGTCTGCCGGTGTCAGCAAAGTACTGTGCATACTCCTGGGTGCCCGCAGAAAAGGCGCACGAGCTCCTTTCCATGGACCAATGGAGAACCTTGGAGGATCCGAAGGAGTCTGGTGCTCCTGCCAATCAGAGTCGGCCGTTGTCGAAATGCGGAAGTTGGACCATGAACTCTGAAGCCGCTGATGATGCTGTTTTGTCACTGAATGAAGATTAAACCTCACTCCAGACTATAAATTCCTTCCTTTGTCTAAAATTTGTGAGCATAATAGAGTTTTTGTCACCACGTTTTCCATTTTCTTTTCATTCTGGGGTTCAATTATTGATTTGTAGCAACTGAAAGGAAAGAGTGAATCGAGGGAGGGGACAGACTCTGGAAAAGTTGATCCAGGTCTGTGTCTCACTTTGCAAACGCAGTGCCATAATGTGAAGGTATAGCCTTTGATGTATGTAAAATAAAAAGCAGAAGGGAGGTGCATTGTTTATGTAGTGATATATTGAGATGTGGCGAACGTGAGATGCTGGAGATCAGAGTTGAAAAGTGTGGCATTGGCAAACCACAGCAGGTAAGGCAGAAACTGAGGAGGAGAGTCGACGTTTCGGGCACGAGCTCTACATCAGGAAAGATGTGTGGATGGACAAAGGGGTCTCAGCGTCCTTCGAAACCAGTTACTGCCAGTTGTCAGACAGGTGCAGCAAGCAATGAGCAAAGCAAGTGATATTAGTAAGAGGAATTGAGTTCAGAAGTGTGGATGTCTTTCAGCAGTTAGGCAGGTCATTGAATGTATTTAAGGCTGAGTTCATTTGACTTTGATGAACAAAGAAGTGGATGGTTTTGGGGGAAGGCAAGAAAATGATTTTAAGACCAGTATAGAACAATTACAGAGTCATACAGCACAGAAACAGACCCTTCAGTCCAACTAGTCCATGCTGACTATATTCACAAACTAAACTAGACCCACCTGCCAATGTTTGGCCCATATCCTTCTGAAACTTTTCTATTCGTGCACTTATTCAAATTTATTTTAAATGTTGTTACTGTACCTGCATCCACTACTTCCTCTGGACATTCATTTGACACACACTCCACTCTCTTCAACGAAAAATGTGCTCCTCATGTCTTTTTAAATTTTTTCTCCTCTAACCTCAAAAAGATTGCTCCCTATTCTTGAAACAACAGCTGATATTGACCTCATTTATGCACCTCATGATTTCATAAACCTCAATAAGGTCACCTCTCAACCTCCTATGTTCCAGTGAAAAAGTTCCAGCCTATTCACATAGATGTAAGTAGATCCATATTCAGTTATGATCTGTTCAATGCTTGTGCAGGCTCGAAAGACCAAATAGCCAACTCCTGCTCCCAATTCTCTCACTGTGGCCAGGACAGCAAGAGACCACAAGATATAGGAGCAGAAATTAGGTCATTCAGCCCATCAGGTCTATTCATACCATTCAATCGCGGCTGATAGGTTTCTCAACCCCATTCTCCCGCACTCTCCCTGGAACTCTCCATCCCCCATGATACTCAGGAACCTATCTACCTCAGTCTTAAATATCCTCAGTGACCTGGCCTCTACAACCTTCTGTAGAAATGAATTCCACAGATTCACCACTCTTTCACTGAAGAAATATCTCCTTACCTGCGTTCTAAAACGCCTTCCCTTTACTCGAAGGCTGTGCCCTCAGGTCCTAGTCTCTCCTACCAATGGAAACATCCTCTGAAAGTTGACTCTGTCCAGGCCATTCAGTATTCTATATGTTTCCATTAGATCCCCTGAGTGTGGGCCTGTTAATCAGCATGAAACAGACCCTTCAGGATGAGGTACAGCAGGGGTTAGGTTCAGCAATGAGAGAATGGAGGGAGAGTATGTGGGACAGAGATTTTCAGCTTCTAGGGAATAAGAGAGGAAAGAGAGTTTAGCATAAATTAGAATTGATCGGATGGGCCAAGGAGTGGCAGATGGGGTTTAATTCAGAGAAATGTGAGATGTTGCATTTTGGTCCAGCAATCCAGGCAGGACTGACACAGTTAAGGGGAGTGTCGCAGAACAAAGAGACCTTGGAGTTCAAGTTCGTAATTCCTTGAAGGTGGAGTCTTACATAGACAGTATAGTGAACAAGGTGTTTGGTATGCTTTCCTTTATTGGTCAGAGCATTCAGTATAGGAACGGGGAGAACATTTTGCGGCTGTACAGGACATTGGTTAGGCCACTTCTGGAATACTGCATTCAATTCTGGTCTCTCTGATGTAGGAAAGATGTTATGAAATTTTGAGAGGGGTCAGAAAATATTTAGAAGGCTGTTGTCAGATTTGGAGGGTTTGAGCTGCAGGAAGAGGCTGAATAGGCCAGGGAGATATTTTCTTTGGAGCATCAGAGGCTGAGTGGTAACGTTTAAAGAAATTTATAAGGGGCATGGATGGGGTGAATACCCAAGGTCTTCTCTCCATGGTAGGGGAGTTCAGAACTAAAGGGGCAGAAGTTTAAGGTGAGGAGGGAAAGGGACCTGAGGGGCAACATATTTTCAGACAGAGGGTGGAACGTTTATGGAACGAACTGCCAGAGGAAGTGGGGAGGCTGGTACAATGACAACATTTAAAAGCCACTGGATGGGTACTTGAACAGGAAGGATTTAGAGGGATGAGTCAAATGCTGGCAAATGGGACTAGATTAGTTTGTGATATATAGTTGGCATGGATGAGTTGGGCCAAAGGGTCTGTTTCTGTGCTGTATGACTTTAATCATCTTCAGTGAAAGCAGAAGTGTTATTGTGAAGACTGGACTTTCAAAGCAGCTTTCAAAAATGTTTCGCCCTTACTCAGAGCAGAAGAAGTTACAATGAAATCTTTTATTTGTGAGACAGCAACTGAGCGAGTGAGTGAGTGAGTAAGTACATCTGGGATTTGGTGAAAAGTGGGAATTCATTGCACTGTGGGGATGAAACCCTACCCTATCCAGTCATTTCTGCTGGTAGATGAGACTAGGCCCCAAGATTAGGGGAAGTAGATTTAGGACAGAGAGGAGGAGGAACTGCTTTTCCTGGAGAGTAGTGAAATTATGTAAGTCTCTGCCCAAGGAAGCAGAGAAGGCAGCTTCATTAAGTATATTCAAGACACAATTAGATGGGTTTCTGCATAATTGAAGAATTAAGGATAGTTGGGACACTGCAGGGAGGAGAAGCTGAGATGATGGATAGATCAGCCATAATCTTAATGAATGGCAGAGCAGGCAGGACGGGCCAAATGGCTGACTCCTGCTTCTATTACTATGAACCTATAACCCTGCATTTCCCATGGCTAACATAACTAACCTGCACATCCCTGGACACGATGGGCAATTTAGCCTGGCCAATCCAAATCAAGGCTGGTGAGCAATGTCATGATGTGGAAATGAACATCAGAGAATGATAGGGACAAGGAGAGTAAATATACCATCAATCAAAACTAGATTCAGAAGATCACAAAAACTGAAAGTAAAAACCGAATGTGAGCTGCATTGTAACAGAAGTGAATGAATTGACTGAACACATTGAAGAGAATAATTATGATCTGAGACTGCTTACAGGGACGTGGCTTCAGGATGGAAAGGACTGGATCCTGAATATCGAGGAGGGAGTCAAATGGGAAGGTCAGTAAAGGTGCTGCTCATCAAAGCACTGATCACAGGATAGTCTGGTGTCAGCTTGGATTTCAGGTCCAGATTTCTCTGTCCTCGTTGATCTTCCTGTTCCCACAGAGTAAGATGTTGGTCTGTTCCCAGCTCTGCTGGATTTCTGCTGAAGCTTTAACGCCCCCTTTTACACGTTCAGGAAAAATAAAACATTTAATCAATTGAGACCCAATCCGTAATCTCCCAGACTGTCAACCAGTCCAAGTAAATCTGAAGTAGGGGTCTCCCAGGATTCTGATAGTGCTCTACCTGAGGAATTCTCTCTCCTTTACATCTAACTATTAATATCCAGCTATGATTTACAACCATACTTGCACCAACAGAAAAAAAGCATCTGTTATCAAATAGACATATAGATATACAGCGTGGAAACAGGGTTTCTCTATTACACATATAGAACCACACTGTCCATGGGGATGAATTTGTATTTGCATCATTACATTTGCAGATACATTCTATTTTGCTCAAAAATTCTAAATTGAAGGAAGGACAAATTTGACGGTGTTAGGCAAGAACTTTCAAAAGCTGATTGTGCGCCAATGTTTGCAGGTAAAGGGACAGCTGGAAAATGGGAAGCCTTCAGAACTGTGATAACTAGAGTCCAGAGAAAATATGTTCTTGTTAGGGTGAAAGGAAAGGCTGGTAGGTATAGGGAATGCTGGATGACTGGAGAAATTGAGGGTTTGGTTCAGAAAATGAAGGAAGCATATGTCAGGTATAGACAGGATAGATAGAGTGAAGCCTTAGAGAATAAAGGCAGGAGGAGTATACTTAAGAGAGAAATCAGGAGGGGAAAACAGGGGACATGAGATAGCTTTGGCAATTCGAGTTAAGGAGAATCCAAAGGGTTTTTACAAATACATTAAGGACAAAAGAATAAGTAGGGAGAGAATACGGCCCCTCAAAGATCAGCAAGGTGGTCTTTGTGTGGAACCGCTGGAGATGGGGGAGATACTAAACGGGTATTTTGCATCAGAGTTTACTGTGGAAAAGGACATGGAAGATATGGAATGTAGGGAAATAGATGGTGACATCTTGAAAAATGTCCATATTGCAGAGGAGCAAGTGCTGGATGCCATGAAATGAATGGAAGTGGATAAATCCCCAGGACCTGATCAAGTGTAACCTAGAACTCTGTGGGAATCTAGAGAAGTGATTGCTGGGGCTCTTGCTGAGATATTTGTATCATTGATAGTCACAGGTGAGGTGTCGGAAGACTGGAGGTTGATTAACGTTTTGCCACTGTTAAAGAAAGGTGGTAAAGAAAAGCCACGGAACTATAGACCAGTGATCCAGACGTCGGTGTTGTTGGAGGGAATCCAACTGAGGGACAAGATGTACATGTATTGGAAAGGCAAGGACTGATTAGGGATAGTCAACGTGGCTTTACGTGTGGGAAATCATGTCTCACAAACTTGAATGAGTTTTCTTGAAAAACTAATGAAGGGAACTGATGAGAGCAGAGAATAGATGTCATCTATATGGACTTCAGTAAGGTGTTCGACAAGGTTCCTCATGGGAGACTGGTGAGCAAGGTTAGATCTCATGGAATACTGGGAGAACTTGCCATTTGGATACAGAACTGGCTCAAAGGTTGAAGGTGGTAGTGGTGGAGGGTTGTTTTTCAGACAGGGGGCCTGTGACCAGTGGAGTACCTCAAAGATCTGTGCTGGGTCCACTACTTTTCATCATTTATATAAATGATTTGGATGTGAGCATAAGAGGTATAGCTATAAGTTTGCTGATGACACTAAAATTGGAGCTATAGTGGACAGCGAAGAAGGTTACCTCAGATTACAATGAGATCTTGATCAGATGGCCAATGGGCTGAGAAGTGGCAGATGGAGTTTAATTCAGATAAATGTGAGGTGCTGCATTTTGGGAAAGCAAATCTCAGCAGTACTTATACACTTAATGGTAAGGTCCGAGAGAGTATTGCTGAACAAAGAGGTCTTGGAGTGCAGTTTCATAGCTCCTTGAAATGGAGTCGCAGGTAGTGAAGAATAGGATAGTGATTGGATAGTGAAGAAGGCATTTGGTCTGCTTACCTTTAATAGTCAGAGTATTGAGTACAGGAATTGGGAGGTCATGTTGCGGCTGCACAGGACATTGGTTAGGCCACTGTTGGAATAGTACATGCAATTCTGGTCTCCTTCCTATCGGAAAGATATTGTGAAACTTGAAAGGGTTCAGAAATGATTTACAAGGATGGTGCTAGGATTCGAAGATTTGAGCTATAGGGAGAGGTTGAATAGGCTAGGGCTGTTTTCCCTGGAGCGTCAGAGGATAAGGGGTGATCTTACAGAGATTTATAAAATCATGAGGGGCTTGGATACGATAAATGGACAAAGTCTTTCCCCTGGGGTGGGGAAGTCCAGAACTAGAGGGCAAAGGTTTAGGGTGAAAGGGACCAAGGAGGAAACTTCTTCACTCAGGGGGTGGTATGTGTATGGAATGAGCCGCCAGAGGAAGTGGTGGAGGCTAGTCTGGATGGGCATATGAATAGGAAGAGTTTGGAGGGATATGGGCAAGTTGCTGGCAGGTGGGACTTGATTGGGTTGGGATATCTGGTCGTCATGGATGAGTTGGACTGAAGGGTCTGTTTCCATGCTGTCCATCTATGGCTGTGCATTTAGAGTGACACAATGTGCTGCCAGTCAATACATGTAATATTTTGTAAATTCCACTTTGCAAATCGAAGCGGGCTGACTCAAGATTGGGATACAGACAGACTCTGACCTCACTCCTTTCATGCATTATCTGAGCTGAGATGTCGCCTTTTCTTATAAAACCTTAAGTTATCTTGAGAAGGAGCCTGACAGGAAGTTCTGGACTTGCATATTATTGATACCTGCAACCCATTCTAAAAGATGAAAGACTTAACAATCCAGGTTTGTTCAGTATATAATTTCAGTGGCAGGACATTGTAATGTTTTTTCATAAATTCTGTGTCTTATGATCTTGTACTCCACAACCAACTGAATAAGACGCAGCACTTCGAAAGCCGGTGCTTCGAAATAAACTTGTTGGACTGTAACCTGGTATTGTGTTATATGTAACTTTGTCCATGTTGGGGTGGATTCACCATGTTAAATGACCCATAGTGTTCTGTTTTGGATGGGTTCAGGTGGATTGGCAGTATTCAGTTACCCATATCATCGAGGGATGTGCAGGTTAGCACATGGATTGGCCGTGCTAACTTAACCTACACACCCCTGGGCTCTATGGGTAAGATGGATTCACTGTGCTAAATTCACTCTTTCATTCAAAGAGTGGTGCGTGTAAGGAATGAGCTGTCAGAGGAAATGTTGGATGCTTGTACAATTATGACATTTGAAAGGCATCTGGATGGAAATATAAAATGGAAGGGTTTAGAGGGATATGGGCCAAATGCTGGCAAATGGGTCTCGATTAATTTTGAATATTTGGTTGGCATCGACGAGTTGGACTGTTTCCATGCTGTATATCTCTGACTCTGGCTTGCCACATCTGTATGTTCAGTTTCTCCCTGGTGTCGGTGTTAGTGCCTTTGAGGTCTCATTTTGCTCTCTCCTTTCCAGGGATGTTAACCACTTCATGTCTGGTTGTTCCTCAAGAACTTGCATTGCAGGTTCACCCTGAACTGACAATATTTTTTGAGCTTCCCAAAATCAGACCTGCTCACTCTCAGCGGTGGAGTTATCCAAAATTCAGAGAGATGTCAGTCTTGAAGTTTTTGCTGTTCTGCCCCTGTAAGATCCTGAATCAACACCTTCAGGAGAATTATTTAGAGCGGTGTGAGAACAGAGGGGGAGAGAGAGAGTGGGATGGTGCTTTCAATTTTCAGTATGGAATAACAAAAGAAAAGTAGAATTGCTTGTTCTGAATTTCTACCTTGCACTGACAGTCATGACTTTTGTAATCTCTTTTTACAAAGCATTTGATGATCTGAAGACGGAAGTTTCAAAATCAACAGATGAAGGGCTGATGCCCGAACATCAACTTTCCTGTTCCTGGGATGCTGCCGGACCTGTTGTACTTTTCCAGCGCCACACTGTTCAACTCTGACTCTCCAGCTTCTGCAGTCCTCACTTCGACGTCAATGTCCGACAGTCACTCAATCCGTCAGGACTGCAACAATTTTTGACTGTGATTCTGTGAGAAGGAGCAAAGCCTTTTGGTTCCTGTTGGAGCACGTCTTCAGCATCAATGGGACTGGATGAGAGACCCTACTGTTGCAGCGCACTGATTGTGGAACCTGAAGCAGTTATACGGCCTGGAAAGAGGAATTCACGACAGGGAGGGGCTGTACATGCGTTTTTCTGCAGCTGAAACTTCGGCCATGGAGAAACCCAATGGATCCCGCCCCGTGCAGAAACCGTGGAAGTGTGGCGCCTGTGGAAAAGGCTTCCGTGTCCCTTCTATCCTGGAGACTCATAGCGCAGTCATACTGGGGAGAGGCCATTCACCTGCCCCGAGTGCGGAAAGGGCTTCAGCTATGCCTCCGACCTGGTGAGGCACCAGCGGGTCCACACCAGGGAGAGGCCCTTCAGTTGCCCCGAGTGTGGGAAGGGCTTTAACCAGGCCTCCACCCTGCTGACCCACAGGCAGGGGCACACCGGAGAGAGGCCGTTCTTCTGCACTGAGTGTGGGAAGGTCTTCAGCAATTCCTCCATCCTGCTGGCCCACCGGCAGGTGCACACTGGGGAGAGGCAGTTCACCTGCTCTCAGTGTGAGAAGGGCTTTACCCGCGCTTCCCATCTGCGGAGGCACCAGCGAGTTCATGTGCCATCGCAGGGGGATTAAAGGAGGGATAGTCAATTGCCTTATTGACTGGACTATCAACCCAGTTCCAGGGACTGCCAGGTTTGAATCCTGCCGTGGCAGATGGTGGAATTGGATTTCGGTCAGAAATCTGGAGTTCAGAACCTCATGAAGAAATGATTGTTTGGGGGGACATCACCCATCTGATTCACTCACATCCCTTTTTAGGGAAGGAAACTGCTGTTGTAGGGAAGGATTCACTCAGTTGTCCCAGCTGCATCCTTTACCCGGTCTGGCCTACACGTAACTCCAGACCCACAACAGCATGGTTGACTCTTCATTGCCTACCACTGTCACCGGTCATTGAGTGGGGAAAGACTTACTTGTTTACAGGGTATGGGTTGAAATTGCTGAGTGAGGCTTTACTTCCTACAGTTAAGGCTGTACCAAGGATCCAATTACAAACTGACAACTCGGTGGTGACCATAGTAAAGAAAGTAAGGTGGTGTGGGGTGGGGGTGCACGCTTCGACCTTGAGCTATTTAAAAAGCAGCTACTTTTTCTACACCTTTATGCTGGGGGGGACCTGAAGCTGTAACAACGTTGGGTCACAATAAAGGTTACCTGAACTTATCACCGGGCTCAGACTCTCATTGAAGGCTTTGAGCTCCAAGAGGTTTTTGGTTTCAAGCTGCTTATTTCATTTCAGCCTCCTGCACTAAGTTTCCAATGTCATGTATCAGATGGAGCAGTGAATGAGTAGCTAGTATCGTTAGAAGTTGTAAATTTTTCAGAAGTGCAGGTACTGCACCGTTTCATCAGCATTGTATAGTTTACTGGCAGCAGCGGGAGGTGTGGGCTACGTTCACTGAAAATGGTGCCGAGGTGCCGGTGTTGGACTGGGGTAGATAAAGTTAAAAATCACACAACACCAGGTTATAATCCAACAGGTTTGTTTGGAAGCACTAGCTTTCAGAGTGCTGCTCCTTCATCGGATAGCTGTTGGTCGGGGAATAATACACCGATTGTATAGCAAAAGATCACAGTGTCATGCGACTGATAGGATATATTGAACAAACCTAGATTGTTGTTATGTCTTTCATCTTTTAGAATGGGTTGCAGGTTTTGGTTCATTAATATGTAAATCCCAGAACATCTTTAAAGTCACGTTCTCGAGATGACTTAATGTTTTATAAAAAAAAGTGACATCTCAGCTCAGACAATGTATTAAAGATGTGAGGTTCGAGTCTGTCAGTATTCCAATCTTGAATCAGACTGGTTCTATTTCCAAAGTAGGAATTTATAAAATATTGCATGGATTGACTGCCTGCAGATTGTGTGCTTTTTGAGCAAAATTGAAAGTATCTGCAAATATAATTCTGCCAATACAAATTCACTCCATAGAGTTTTGTGTGTGTGTGTGTGTATATGTGAGTTTGTGTTTGAGTGCATGCGTAAGAGTGAAGTGTGAGTGTGATGGAGTTTATGCCTGTGAGTGTGTTGTGGGGTGTATGTGTGTGTGCGCCTATGAGAGAGGTATGAATAAAAGTGAGAGGTTGCATTTTGCGAAACAAGGAAGGGCTGGACACAGTGAGTTTTGAGAAGATTTGTAGCTCAGGTTGTGGTTTTGGATGTAGGTTTGCTTGCTGAGCTGCAAGGTTCATTTCCAGACGTTTCGTTACCTGTTGGGTAACGTCTTCAGTGGGCTTCAGGCGAAGAATTTTCAGCTTTGCTATGTACAGTTAATGGTAGGTCCCTGGGTTGTGTTGTAGAACAGAGACACTTTGGCGGGGGAGGGGGGTGGAGTTAGGGGGTTCAGGTATATAGTTCTTTGAAAGTTGCATCACTGGTAGACAGGTGGTAAAGAAGGCATTTCGCACCATTGCCTTCACTGTCCACCCCATTGAGTATAGAAGTTGGGACATCACATTGAGGATGTACAGGATGTTGGTGAGGCCACTTTCTGGGTACTGAGTACAGTTTTGGTGGCTCTGTGATAGAAAGAATACTATTAGAGAGGGTTCCGTAAAGATTTACCAGGATGTTGTCAGGACTGGAGGGTTTGAGTTATAAGGAAAGGTTGGGACTGTCTTCATTGGAGTGTAGGGGGTTGAGGGGTGACCTTACTAAGATTTATAAAATCATTAGGAGTGGAGGTAAAGTGAATAGCAAAGAGCTCTTCCTGAAGACCATAAGACACAGGTGTGGAAGTAAGGTCATAAGTCCACTCCGCCATTTAATCATGGCTGACGGGCATTTCATATCCACTTTCCATACTCTCCCCATTGAGATACCAAGAATTTATCAATCTCTGCCGTGAAGACATTTAATGACCCGGTCTCCACTGTGCTTCATGGCAATGAATTCCACAGGCCCACCACTCTCTGGCTGAAGAAATGTCTCCTTATTTCCATTCTAAATTGACCCCCTCTAATTATCAGGCTGTTCCCCTGGGTCCTAGTCTCCCTGCCTAATGGAAAAAAAACTTACCAGCATCCACGCTTTTTAAGCCATGCACTATCTTATAAGTTTCTATTAGATCTCCCCTCAACCTTCTAAACTCTAATGAATATAATTCCAGGATCCTCAGCTGTTCATCGTCTGTTAGGCCTATGATACCAGGGATCATCGTGTGAATCTCCACTGGACACGCTCCAGTACCACTATGTCCTTACTGAGGTGTGGGGCCCAGAATTGGACACGGTATTCTAAATGGAGCCTAACCAGAGTTTTATAAAGTCTCAGTAGCACATTGCTGCTTTTACATTCCAACTCGCTTGAGATAAATGACAACATTATATTTGCTTTCTTAAGCACGGACTCAACCCGCAAGTCAACCCTTAGAGAACCCTGGACTAGCAGTCCCAGATCCCTTTGTACTTTGGCTTTATGAATTTTCTCACTGTTTAGAAAATAGTCCATGCTGTATTCTTTTTTTCCGAAGTGCAAGACCTCACATTTGCTTACATTGAATTTCATCAGCTATTTCCTGGACCACTCTCCTAAACTGTCCAAATCTTTCTGCAGCCTCCCCACCTCCTCCGAACTACCTGCCTGTCTGCCTAACTTTGTATCATCAGCGAACTTCGTGGGAATGCCCTCAGTCCCTTTATCCAGATCATTAATATATAAAGTGAACAGCTGCAGCCCCAACACTGAGCCCTGCGGGACACCACTTGTCACCAGTTGCCATTCCGAAAAAGAACGTTTCATCCCAACTCTCTGCCTTCTCTCAGGCAGCCTATCCTCAATCCATGCCAGTAGCTCAACTCGAATACCATGGACCCTCCCTTTACTCAGCAGCCTCCTATGAGGCACCTTATCAAAGGCCTTTTGGAAATCTAGGTCGATAACATCCTCTGGGTTTCCCAAGTCTAACCTACTTGTTAACTCTTCAAGTTTGTCAGGCAGGACCTCCCCTTGCTAAATCCATGCTGACTTATTTTAATCCAACCATGCACTTCCAAGAATTTATAAAGCTCATCCTTTACAATAGATTTTAGAATTTTATCTACAATTGAGGTTAGGCTAATTGGCGTATAATTTTCCAGCTTTTGTCTTGATCCTTTCTTGAACAAAGGACTTACAACAGTGATTTTCCAATCATCTGGGACTTTCCCTGACTCCAGTGATTTTTGAAAGATTACAACCAACATCTCTGCTAATTCTTCAACCACCTCCCTCAGAACACTAGGCTGTAGCCATCAGGGCCAGGAGATTTCTCAATTTTTAGACCTATTAGCTTTTCTAGCACTTTCTTTGTTGTAATGGCTACCATACTCAACTCTGCCCCTTAACTCTCCTTAATTGTTAGGATATTACTCATGTCTTCCACTGTGAAAACTGACACAAAGTATTTATTGAGTTCTTCAGCTATTTTCTTATCTCCCATCACTAACCTTCCTGCATCAATTTGGAGCAGCCCAATTTCTACTTTTGCCTCTTGTTTGTTTCTTATGTATGACAAAAAAACTTTTACTATCATTTCTAACATTGCTGGTCTGCTTACCTTCATATTTGATCCTCTCCTTCCTTATTTCTCTCTTTGTTATCTTCTGTTTGTTTTTGTAATCTTCCCAAGCTTCTGATTTCCCAGTGGTCTTGGCCACTTTATAGGCTCTCTTTTTCGTTGATACATTTCCTGCCTTCCTTTGTCAGCCATGGCAGTCTTCTTCCCCTCCACGCTGCCCGATAATCTTTATTTTTGGGGGGATGAACCGCTGTACTGTGTCCTCAATTACACCCAGAAATTCCTGCCATTGTTGCTCTCCTGTCTTCCCCACCACGCTCTGCTTCCAGTCACTTTTTGACAGTTCCTCCCTTATTGCCCTTTATTTAACTGTAACACAATTACATCTAATTTTGCCTTCTCTCTTTCAAACTGCATACTGATCTCTACCATATTATAATCGCTGCCTCCTAAGTGTTCATTTGCTTTAAGATTTTTAATAAAGTCTGGCTCATTAGATAGCACTAAGAATTGAAATATGCTCAGTTAGGCCACAGTTGAGGACAGTGTGTAAGGGGCGAATGGCCTATTCCTAGCCTTTTGAAATTGGTTCTGGCTTTGTGGAAATGGAACCATTGTTTTTTGTGCTCTACAACTCAATCCTTCGGTATGTGCAACCAGATAGCCTTAATTAATCTCATCCCATTTGCCACCACTTTGTCCATTTCCCTCTAAGACTTCCTATTCATGTACCTATCCAGATGTCTTTTAAATGTTATATTTGTACCAGCCTCCACCATTTTTCCTGGCAGCTCATTCAGTTCACACACCAACCTATATTTGAAAAAGTTGCCCCTTGGGGCAGTTTTAAATCTTTCCCCTTTCACCCAAAAACTAATGCCCTCTCGTACTGGACTCCACCGCCCCAGGGAAAACCTTATCTTTTTCTCATATCCATTCCTGTCAAGATCTTACAAACCTCCATAAGGTCACCCCTCAGCCTCCAATGCTCCAGGGAAAATAGCCCCAGCCAATTCAGCCTCTCCCTGTATCTCAAACCCGAGCAACATTCTTATAAATAATTTCTGAACTCTTTTAAGTTTCACAACATCCTTCTTGTTTAGTGAGTAATAGGCTGTGAACAATCTATTTTGTTCAGGTCGTAAGAGGGGGCTTTTCTTGAGGCGAATTACCTTTCACACTTTTTTTTAACCCTTGGGTTCCTTTTAAATTTTTCCCCTCTCACCCTAAACCTGTGCCCTCTCGTTTGGGATTCCCCCTCCCCTGCAGAAGAGACAGGCAAAAGGATGAGATGTGCAGTCACAGGGGGAAAAAAATTATGACTCCCGCCTTTTTTTATCCCAAATTGGCAATTGGACACAAACTCTGTCAGTAACAACCGGCGCCGGTCGCCATTGGTCAGGTGGAGTAAGGTGCGCTCTGATTGGGCGGAGCGTGGATGACGCGCGTCACAGAAGGAGGAGACAGAAAGAAGAAGAAAAACAAAGATGGCGGCGCGAGGCTGCGGTTTTCTCATCGACTCAGCGGGCGGTTTCTGACGGAGGGAGGGGGGCAGACAGGCATCGTTTACCTCAGAAAATACCTTTAAAATACATTTCAAATTAAAGTCGGAACTTTTCAAACAAAAGTTGTGAAGAAAAGGAGACAGTCCCCGGTGGGGTTTATTGTTTATTTGTGTATAATTCCCGGGGCCCGGGAAGGGGGAGGTGACGGTTACCGGGTGAACGAGGAAACAAATTAAAAATGTCGGCGGTGGAGGAGAGAGAGCCGGCGCCCGCGGCTTCTTCGGCGGCGGGGGGTAAAGTCCGGCGGAACACAAGCTGGAGGAGAGGCTGCACTCGGTGCTGTGCTGGACCGTGAGCCTGGAGCTACCCGCGGCTTCACTCTACCAGGTACCGGGCTGGGCTGAGGGGGAACCCGGGGGATAAGGCGGATCGCCATTAGCCTGGAGCCACAATCACTCCCATTCCTAAAACAAACATAATTTCTATTAGAATCACCATCTAATCCTCCATACACCTTCTATAATCCATGTAGGAGGGCAGGCTGTACCATCTGACTGAACTGTTCCGATATTAAATTGTGTATAATGTATAGATATCTTTTTTTATACAATATACAATGTTATTTAACACATTGGAAATGAAATACTGTCATCATGGGATTTGCAGTACTTTAAGTGCTGTAGAATGTCACCGGCAATATTGTGTACGAGAGTCTGTGTAAACCTCTATGGTTATGTTTTATAAATGTGATTTGAGGTAATTGCACGTAAAATGGGTAGGATTGTGTGTGTGTGCAGGTATGTTATTTAGATCCTGGGGTTTTGTCTTGCCCAGTGATATGATGGAGGGAGGGGAGTGGGGGTACTAATTAATCTTTCTACCAAATCCAGCATTTTGTTGAAGAGCTTCATTTCTTTGCGATTGTCATCTTCCAAAGAATCAACCTACCCAGTATTTAAATGGACATGTGCATATGTATAGTTGTGTATGAATGCTGGAAATCTTTTTTTTTTAAAAATCCTTTAGTATATTTCCTGTTCTCCATGCATGGCGAATTGGACGTGTTTGATTTATTTTTCTTGCAAGTGTTGTGAAAAGTAGTCTGATCATGTAAAAGTCGACCCTAGTTCTTCATAGGAGAACCTCCACGAGGAGGTTGAACAGTTCATCCACTTCACCAACACCTTCCACCCCGACCTCAAATTCACCTGTACAGTCTCAGATTCCTCCCTCCCCTTCCTCCACCTTTCTATTTCTATCTCAGGCGACCGAATCAACACGGACATCTACTACAAACCGACCGACTCCCACAGCTACCTGGACTACATCTCCTCCCACCCTACCCCCTGTAAAAATGCCATCCCATTCTCCCAATTCCTTCGTCTCCGCTGCATCTGCTCCCAGGAGGACCAGTTCCAAAAACGTACAACCCAGATGGCCTCTTTCTTCAAGGACCACAATTTCCCGCCAGACGTAGTCGACGATGCCCTCCACCGCATCTCTTCCACTTCCTGCTCCTCCGCCCTTGAGCCCCGCCCCTCCAACCGCCACTAGGACAGAACCCCACTGGTCCTCACCTACCACCCCACCAATCTCCATGTATAGCGTATCATCCGCCGTCATTTCCACCACCTCCAAACGAACCCCACTACCAAGGATATATTCCCCTCCCCTCCCCTATCAGCATTCCGTAAAGACATCTCCCTCCGTGCCTCCCTCGTCAGATCCACACCCCCCACCAACCCAACCTCCACTCCCGGCACCTTCCCCTGCAACCGCAGGAGGTGCAAGACTTGCGCCCACACCTCACCCCTCACCTCCCTCCAAGGCCCCAAAGGAAACTTCCATATCCGCCACAAATTCAACTGCACCTCCACACACATCATCTATTGCATCCTCTTGCACCTGATGTGGCCTCCTCTGTATTGGGGAGACAGGCCGCCCACTTACGGAGCGTTTCAGAGAACACCTCTGGGACACCCGGACCAACCAACCCAACCACCCTGTGGCTCAACATTTCAAATCCCCCTCCCACTCCACCAAGGATATGCAGGTCTTTGGACTCCTCCATCGCCAGACCACAACAACACGACGGTTGGAGGAAGAGCGCCTCATCTTCCGCCTAGGAACCCTCCAACCACAAGGGATGAACTCTGATTTCACCAGTTTCCTCACTTCCCCTCCCCCCACCTTGTCTCAGTCAAATCCATCGAACTCAGCACCGCCTTCCTAACCTGCAATCTTCGTCCTGACCTATCACCCTCACCTTGACCTCTTTCCACCTATCACATTTCCAACGCCCCTCCCCCAAGTCCCTCCTCCCTACCTTTTATCTTAGCCTGCTGGACACACTTTCCTCATTCCTGAAGAAGGTCTTATGCCCGAAACGTCGATTCTCCTGTTCCCTGGATGCTGCCTGACCTGCTGCGCTGTTCCAGCAACACATTTTCAGCCTAGTTCTTCATAGACAACAGACCCATGTTTGTGAGACAGTGTGATGGCCGTCATGTTCCACTCCAGCTCTGCAGTCTGTCGGTTGTTCGGCTCTGTTCCTGACTTCCAGTCCGTTGTCTGTATGCTCCACTCCGTTTTCAGAATTACCATAATTTTTTTTTGCTTTATTCATCAGTTGTGCTTCTGCTTATGATACGGTATGAATCTTTATTGCTGGAACAGCACAGCAGGTCAGGCAGCATCCAGGGAACAGGAGATTCGACGTTTCGGGCCCAGGCCCTTCTTCTTCCTGAAGAAGGGCCTGGGCCCGAAACGTCGAATCTCCAATTCCCTGGATGCTGCCTGACCTGCTGTGCTGTTCCAGCAATAAAGTTTCAACTTTGATCTCCAGCATCTGCAGACCTCAATTTCTCCACGGTATGAATCTTGACAGGCATGAATTTCAGCCCCTCAAGTAGTATCCAAGTAACAGTCGACCCCCTAAATTTAACCTTAAAAAGTAGTCAAAAATTTGACTATTACTTGAGTATATATGATATAAATGAATTAATGTTCATTGCTTCTTCGCTTTACTCTATTTTGCCTTATGAAAGGTTTCATAGGAACGCTCCACTTTTGGATAGTGCGGAAAACCTGTATCAGTACAATACAACACAGTCACAAGCCCTTCTTATTTGGTTTAGGTACCCCTGTCAAGCCTGTGCCAATTCTTAATCCTCACTTGGACCTGCTATTTATTGCCCATGGGCGGTTTCTATCCTTCTGTTCATCTCGCTTTCATGTGTCTATCAAGATACACCTTAAACGTTACTAAGATGCCTCCTTCCACCACCCATCACCCCTCTGTGTGAAAAACCTACCCCTCCACTTCTCCTGTAGACTGCCCTCCTCTTGCCTTGAACCTGTGCCCTTTTGTTGTTGATCTTTTCACCCTGGAGAATAAAAAAACCTCTGAGTAACATAGAATCCCTAGTGTGGAAAAGACCATTCGGCGCAACATGTGCACACTGACCCTCTGAAGAGTAACTGACACAGACTTATTCACCTACTCCTATTATGCAACATTAGCCCTTGACTAAAGCACCCTCTCCCAGAGCATCCACGTCTTTCTGATAGTGTGGTGACCAGAACTGCATACAATATTCCAAATGTGGTTGAAATAAATAGCTGTAACGTAACTTGCCAACTCTCACACCCAGGAAAGGCAAGTGTCCTATGTGCCTTCTTGATCACCATATCCACCTCTGTTTCCACTTCCAGATCCCTCTGCATGCCAGTGTTCCTAAGAGTTCTGTCATTTATTGTACAGTTCTTGTATTTCTTTCTCCCTTGTGGCTGTATCCAGCTTCCCCTTAATTCTACTCCCCCTTCATCTCTTTGCCCATTCATCACCCCTCCACACATCAGCATATCATAAGACCATAGGAGCTGAAATTAGGCCATTCATCCCATTGAGTCGACTCCACCATTCAATCGTGGCTGTTAACTTTCTCAAGCCCATTCATCCCGGAACCCTTGATCCCCTTGATACTCAAGAACATTTCTGTCTCCATCTTAAATATGCTCAATGACCTGGCCTCCACAGCACTTCTGTGGCTGTGAATACCATAGAAACACCACTCTCTGACTGAAGAAGGTTTTCCTTAACTCCCAACTAAAGGGTCTTCCTTAACTCCCAACTAAAGGGTCTTCCTTTTCCTCTTAAGGCTGTACTCTCGGGTCCTACTTTGTCCTAACAATGGAAACATCTTTCCAACATCCACTCTGTCCAGGCCGTTCAATATCTTGTAGGTTTCAATTGTAACCCCCCTCATCCTTCTAAACTCCATATAGTCCCAGAGTCCTCAAAAGTTTCTCATATGTTAAACGTTTCATTCCTGGGACCATTCTCGTGAACCTCCTCTGAACACCCTCCTGGGCCAACACATCCTTGCTAATAGGAGGCCCAAAACTGCTCACAATGCTGCAAATGTGGCCTGACCAGAGCCTTATAGAGTCTCAGAAGTACATCCCTGCTTTTGTATTCAAGTCCTGTCAAAATAAATGCGATTATTGCATTTGCCTTCCTAACTACTGACTCAACCTGCAAGTTTACTTTGAGAAAATCCTGGACTTGAACTCCCAAGTCTCTTTGCACTTCGGATTTCTGTATTTTCTTCCCATAATCCTTCTGTTCCAACAGTGACTGTCTGGTGTCAGGGCAGCACTAGTGATTTCCTGACATGTGGATTGTATTTGGGGATACCAAGGAATGTCAGGAACTGCGAGTATCTCAGGAGCAATCGTTATTCCTGGGGGAGGCAGAGAGGAATGTGGTGTGGTCCTGGAAACTCCAGAACTTTGATAACTTCATGAGTCAGCAATAACACTTTCTGGACCAAGAAACGAAAGGGCCAATGAGAAACTGCTACAAGGGAGTTAACAAATAACATACATTAACCATCGCTGGGAAGAAGGAGGCAAAACAATGAGCTGTTTCTTTGGACAGATAAGATAATGGTGTTTAATAACTGTGTGACAAAAGGACAATTAATTCTGCTTGTAGAAGGAAGGCCTTGGTGTAAAGGGCATACAGGAAGCAGGAAAATCGATATTTCGGGCAAAAGCCCTTCATCAGGAATCCTGTATTCCTGATGAAGGGCTTTTGCCCGAAACATCGATTTTTCCTGCTCCTTTAATGCTGTCTGAACTGCTGTGCTTTTCCAGCACCACTCTAATCTCGACTCTGGTTTCCAGCATCTGCAGTCATTGTTTTTACCTTGGCGTAAAGGGGTTAATTGCAGGACAGGCTGTTTCAAACAGGTGGAAAACTCTCAAGGATAGGAAGATAAGCTACAGACCTGAGATCTCCAGAAGTGTGGGGAGATGGTGTTAGAATCTAAAGAAACGTTACACCACAAATCTGAAAGTGACAGAACTCCACCAGAATTCAACTCCAGAACGTTTCAGCTGCAGTGCTTGGAAGAACAACACTGCATCAAACCCCTGTAAACTTCCAGAGATGGGCACTGTTGGTAGAAACAATGTTAAATTCCGCCATCACTTGGGTGATAGCCAAGATTTGGGGGGTGAGGGTGAACTTGCTTACTTGAGGGGTTTTATATTTGGGTTCCTACCTACAATAAAGTGTAAATTATGGTTCAACAGTTGGTTGTCTGTACAGTTTCTGTGTCAGTATTCAAATTAAAGCGATTCAACCACAATCAGAGTGAGAGGCTGGGATTAATAATGACTCCTTTGCATTCAGCAGGACGGCACATCAATACTGTTATAAAGCGAATGCTGAATCCCCTCCCCTCTCTGAGATCTCAAACCGAAACACCAAAAGAGGAGCGCATTGCCCTATAATCGGAAAATTAGTGTGAAAAGTGGTGTCATCTGCTGTAGTCTTAAAAACAAAAATAAATCCCTGACACTTTAAAAATCAACAAAAAGCAATTTACATATCCAACTTGAATGGTGAACAACTGAACTAAACTATTAACAAGCCTAATAAATCCCTTCGAACTACTGACGATTCTGGCATAAAACAGGATTTTTGTCATATGCTGTTCCAATAAATACAAGACCCACTAAAACAACAAGAAATAGAAATTAGTCTCTCAGATTACATCTTCCAGAATATTCTAAGCATCCTTCTATTGAATCTTTTGTCAGGAATGCCTCCTACAATTCCTGCTCTTCTGTTTTTTTTGTAAATTATGCTGTCTCATTCACAGCTGACTGTCAGAGCTGATGTCTCTCTCTAGTGCTGAGGACTCTTAGCTCTAGCAATGGGGAGTTAGCTCTGGGGTTCTGTCCAACTGTCCCCTTCTTTTATACCCTTGATGCCATATTGAGTTTTTACAATAGGATTGGTCCTCTGTTGTCAAAACCATCACATTTAAATTTAATAGATATTGGTAGCCAAAGGACCGGATTTAAATTGATTGGCTAAATTGAAAAGTCATTATCTTGGCCTGTTAACTGTACAACCTTGTGATAGAAATGTTTCTGTTTGTGTGCTCTCTGTTGTGATGATGTTACTCCTTTAAGAAGATTGTCATCTTGATTTTTTTTCCCCAAGAGGGGTTGTAAAAGGCAGAGGGTCCGATTCGACTGGGCTAAGGGACTTCATTCATGGCCAACAGATGTTGGCAAAGGCAACAATCGGAAAAAGGTTTGAGATTTGTTTTTTCTGAAACACTTCTACAGCAAAACAGTCTGTAAGGTCACCCCTCAGCCTCTGACCCTCCAGGGAAAATAGCCCCAGTCTATTTCAGCCTCTTGCAACAGCTCAAACCCTCCAACCCTGGCAGTATCTTTGTAAATCTTTTCAGAACCCTTTCATGTTTCACAACTTGTTACAAACATGTCGACTAATTCAGAGAAGCCTCTCAATTACAGCTGTAAATAGAGAAAGTGTGTTTAATCATGAGTCATGAATAAAGGCTGTATTAATCTTTTATTGTGAAGTTTTACTCCTACATCTCCAAACAGAGCATACAAACCTGGTTAGAGGGGAGTGATTGAAAACATATGTGGGGCAAAAATTTTAGAGTGTGGTTTGTGTATGGAATGAGCTGCCAGTGGAAGTGGTTGAGGTAGGTACATTAACAACATTTAAAAGACATTTGGTCAAACACATGGAGAGGAAAGGCTTAGAAGGATAGTGGCCAAGTGCAGGGAAATGGGGTTACTGTTAATGGACATTTTGGTCGGCATGGACCAGTTTGGGCCGATGGGCCTGTCTCCGTGCTGTAGCACTGACTCGTGTCTCTTTGTCTCTCCAACAGTTTTGAGTTTTCAGATGAGCATCTCACTTAATCACACTGAATAAAATCCAATCTCATTAGTCAACTCTGATGTGGAAGTGCTGGTGTTGGATTGGGCTGGACAAGGTCAGAAGTCAAACGGCACCAGGTTAGAATCCAACAGGTTTATTTAAACTCACGAGATTTCAGAGCACTGCTCCTTTGTCAGTGAAGTGATGAAGCAGCAGCATTGAAGAAGGAGCAATGCTCCTAAAGCTTGTAATTTCAAATAAACCTGTTGGTCTGTAAGCTGGTGTTGTGTGACTTCTGATGTCTTCAGCTGTGGGTTTGTGTCGAACTTAATGGGATATTTTGTCCAACTCGGCATTTTTAAACAGTATCACTTGGAGGGATGTACAGCACGGAAACAGACCCTTCGGTCCAACTCATCGATGCTGACAAGACATCCTAAATTAATTTGGTTCCATTTGTCAGTATTTGGCCCATTATCTTTCTGAACCCTTCCTGTTCATGTCCGAAACCAGATGCCTTCTCAGTGGTATAATTGTACCAGCCTCCACTTTCTCTGGAAACCCATTCCATACATGCACTACCCTCTGCGTGAAAACATTGCCCCTTACGTCCCTTTTAAATCTCTCACCCAGCCAAATAGCCTCTCCCTGCAGCTCAAACCCTCCAACCCCCGGCAACATCCTGGTAAATTGTTTCTGATACAGAAGTCAATGTTTTGGGAAGAACCCTTCTTCAGTCCTGAAGAAGGGTTAATACCCGAAATGCTAACTTCACCTCCTAATGCTACCTGGCTTGCTGCGTTCTCCCAGCCTCCTGCTTGCCTACTTTGGATTCCAGCAACTGCAATTATTTTTTGTTTCTAACAAATGGTGGAGCAGACTCAATGGGCTGAATGGCCTAATGTCTGCTCCAGTGCTCTTGTGGTCTTAGGTTTCTGCGGATTCTTAGGAACGTGCAGTCCCAGACTCCGAATAGTGTCGCCCATTGGAAGCAAAGTTTATGGAATCACAGAATCCCTACAGAATGTAAACAGGCCTTTTGGACCAACAAGGCAACACCAACCCTCCGTAGAGTTACTCACCCAGACCTATTCTCTTAACCCTATTACTTTACATTTACTTGGAGAAAGTGAGGACTGCAGATACTGGAGATCAGAGTCAAGAATGTGGCGCTGGAAAAGCACAGCAGATCAGGCAGCATCCGAAGAGTAGGAGAATCCTGATGAAGGACTTATGCCCAAAACGTCGATTCTCCTGCGCCTCAGATGCTGCCTGATCTGCTATGCTTTTCCAGCACCACACTTTTGACCAGTCGACATTTACCCCTGACCACTGCACCACACTTGCACATCCCTGAACACTATGAACAATTTAGCTAGTCCAACTCACCCTAACTTGTACATCTTTGTATTGTGGGAGCAAAACCAGAACACCCGGAGGAAACCCATGCAGACACGGGAGAATCAAACAGTAGATTCAAACCCGGGTCCATGGCTCTATGAGGCAGCTGTGCTAACCACTGAGCCACCATGTTGCCCCGAGCCACTTTAGAGTTGCACTTGGGGGTGCGAGGCAGTGTGCAGTCCAGAAATTCTTTTAAAAGCCCACCAACTTTCCCACTGCACCCATTGTCAGAGTGGGGCACAAGGTTTAGTCCACAGTAGCGTCACTGGCAGTATCCGATTGTTGGGAGCACTGGTGCCCCCACTGGTGTCTTCGCAAGTTTCTGGAAAATGTGAACCTCTTGCCACACTCAGGGCAGCTGAATGGCCTCTCCCTGAGTGGATCCGCCGGTGGGTCAGCAGGTCTGAGGAATCGCTGAAGCCCTGTTCGCACTCTGGGCAGCTGAATGGCCTCTCCCCTCGATGGACCCGCTGGTGGGTCAGCAGAGCAGAAGATTTGCTGAAGCCCTTCCTGCACTCAGGACAGTAGAACGGCCACTCTCCCATGTGGACCCGCTGGTGGGTCAGTAGGTGGGAGGACCGGTTAAAGCGTTTCTTCCACTCTGGGCAGGAGAACGGCTTCTCCCCAGTGTGGACCTGCTGATGCCTCAGCAGGTGGGAGGAATTGCTGAGACCCCTCCCGCACTCGCGACAGCTGAAGGGCCTCTTCCCCCGTGTGGACCCGTCGGTGGGCCACGAGGTTGGAGGAGACCGCAAAGCCCTTCCCGCACACTGAGCAGGAGAATGGCTTCTCCCCGGTATGGACCCGCCGGTGGGTCAGCAGTTGGGAGAACTGGGGAAAATTCTTCCCACACTCAGGGCAGGCAAACGGCCCCTCCCCAGTGTGGACCCGCTGGTGTGTCACAGGGAGGAGGAACTGCTGAAGCCCTTCCCACATTCAGGGCAGGGAATGGCTTCTTGCCTGTGTGGACCCAATGGTGCCTCAGCAGGGCAGAGGAATCGCTAAAGGCCTTCCCGCACTCGGGGCAACTGAATGGCCTCTCCCCCGTGTGGACCCGCTGGTGCTTCAGTAGGTCAGAGGATTTGCTGAAGGCCTTCCCACAATCAGAGCAGGAGAAGGGCCTCTCCCCAGTGTGGACTCGGCGGTGGTCCAGCAGGTGGGAAGAGCGGATAAATCCCTTCCCACACTCTGGGCAGGAGAACGGCCTCTCCCTGGTGTGACTGCGCTGATGAATTTCCAGGGCAGATGGGACACTGAAGCCTTTCCCGCAGTCACCACACTTCCATGGTTTCTCCATGGGGCGAGATTCCTCTGGTTTCTCCATGGCCAAAGCTTCAGCTGCACACAAACGCATGTACAAACCCTCCCTGCCGTGAATTCCTCTTTCCAGGCTGTATAATTGTTACAGGCTGCACATTCAATGCGCTGCCACAGGAGCGTCTCTCATCCAGCTCCACTGATGCTGAAAGCGTACTGAAACAGAAACCAAAGAGTTTTGCTCCTTCTCACAGAATCATCGTCAAAAATCTTTACAGTCCCAATGGATTGATTGACTGTCTGTCATTGACGTGAAAATGAAGACTGCAGACGCTGGAGAGTCAGTCAAAATGTGTGGTGCTGGAAATACACAGCAGGTCAGGCAGCATCCAAGGAGCAGGAGAGTTGCTGTTTCGGGCATAAGCCCTTCAACTACTGAATTTGAAACTTCAGTCTTCAAATCTTCAAATGCACTGGAAAAAACAGATTATGAAAGTTATCACTGTCAGTCAGGGTAGAAATTCAGAACAAGCAATTCGACTTTATGCGGAACATTCTTTTCTTTTGTAATTCCATGAAATTGAAAGCACCATTACCCTACTCTGATTGCTCTACATTTACACTTGATTAATGCATCTAACCTACACATCCTGGACATTATGGACAATTTAACATGGCTAATTCACCCAAACCTGCACATCTTTGGATAGTGGGAAGAAACAGGTGCACTGGAAGAAATCCGCCGCAAACACCAGACGGAGAATGTGCAATATCCACACAGACAACGGCCCCGAGGCTGGAATTGTATCTGGCTCTCTGGTGCCATGAGGCAGCATCACTAACCACAGACACCGTACCTTCCTTTTCCAATCCCGCCACCAAGTCACTCAGCTTGAGCTCAGGCAAAGCACTACGTTTAATTTTCACTTCACACACACTGAACTTTCGGCCCGTCCCCACTTCCCCCACAGGAAATGCAAACAGCTGGGGGGTTGCCACATCGAATCCCTACAGTGCGGAATGAGGCCATTTGGCCTAACAACTCTCCATTTACCTCCGACTAATATACCTAACCCACACATCCCTGAACACTATGGGGCAATTTAGCATGGCCAATTCATTCTAAACTGTACATCTTTGGACTGTGGGAGGAAACTGGAGCATCTGGATGAAACCCACACAGTCACGGGGGGGACAATGTCTGTGTGGAGTTTGCACAGTCACCTGAAGCTGAAGTCAAATCCTTGTCCCTGGTGCTGTGAGGCAGCAGTGTAACCACTGAGCCACGTGCTGCCCGTGTGTGCTGAAAGAGATGCAATGTGGAACTTTATTGACTGTACCGCACAGTGGATTGTTGAGTAAGGTTGAGTCTCAAAGGATCTGGAAAGAGGTAGCCAACATTTAGGAGCGCATTGCTACAGATGCTGGAATCCGTCCTGAAAACAACAAATGCTGTAGATCACAGCTGGTCAGGCAGCGTCCACATAGAGAGAACAAGCTAACATTTCAGGTCTTCTTTGAGATTTATAAAATCTTGCTGGATACAGAGAAGATGAATGCCAGGAGTCATTTCCCTGGAATGAGGGATTTCAAGACTAGCGGACATATTTTTAAGGTGAGAACAGAAAGATTTAAAAACAAAACAAGGGGCAACATTTTTACACAGAGTGCTTCACGTGTGGAATGAATTTCCAGAGGAAGTGGTAGATGCGCTTACAGTCACAACATTTAAATGACATTTGGATAAGTACATGAATAAGAAATGTTCAGAGGGATATTGTGCCAAGCACATGTAGGTGGGACTAGTTTAGTTTGGGATTATGGTCAACATGGACTGGTTGGACCGAAGGATCTGTTTCTGTGCTGCGTGACTTTGACTGGATACAGTGGATGTGGGGAAGATGTTTCCACCAGTAGGAGAAACGAGGACCAGAGGACACAGGCTCAGGGTGAAGGAATGCCTTCAGAACTGAGATGAGGAGGAATTTCTGCCGCCAGAGGATGGTGAATCTGTGGATCTCATTGCTGGAGAGCGCTGTGGAGGCCAAGTCGTTGAGGGCATTTAAGACAGGGATAGATAGGTCTTTGATAAGTAAGGGGATCAAGGGTTACGAGGAGAAGGCAACAGAATGGGGTTGAGAAACATATTGGCCATGATCGACTGGTGGAGCAGACTCAATGGGCCAAACGGCCTCATTCTGCTCCTGTGTATTGTAGTCTTAAAACTGGGCAGATTACTGAAGTGGTTTTCATGAACAATTTCAGAGTCCTGCAGTAAAGCCGTAGAGGTGTACAGCACGGAAACAGACCCTTTAGTCCAACTCGTCCATGCCGACCAGTTATCCTAACCTAATCTCGTCCCATTTGCCAGGACTTGGCCACTATCGCTCTAAACCTTTCCTATTCATATACCCATCCAGATGCCTTTTAAATGCCTTAGTTGTACCATCCTCCATCACTTACTCTGACACTCATTCCATACATGCACCACCCTCTGCATGAAACACTTGTCCCTGAGGTCCCTTTTAAAATCTTTCCCCTCTCACTCTAAACCTATGCCCTCTAGTTCTGGACTCCACAACCCAGGGAAAAGACCTTGTCTGTTTATAAAATCATGAGAATTATGGATAGAATAAACGTGTGGAAGGTCACCCCCCCCCCCCCCCCCAACAAAAGATTCTGATGCTCCAGGAAAACAGCCCGAGTCTATTCTGCCTCTCCAGATAGCTAAAATCCTCCAAACCCGGCAACATTCTTGTAAATCTTTTCTGAACCCTTTCAAGTTTCACAGCATCCTCCTGTTAGGAAGGAGACCAGAATTGCACACAATATTCCGAAAGTGGCCTAACCAGTGTCCTATACAGCTGCAACGTGACCTCTCAACTTTCCTACCCAATGCTCTGACCGATAAAGGAAGGCATACCAAATGCCTTCCTCACTGTTCTATCTACCTGCGACTCTACTGTCAAGAAGCTATGAACCTGCAGCACAAGGTTTCTTTGATCAGCAACACTCCCTCGGACCTTACCTGATTTGCTTTTCCAAATGTAGTACCTCACATTTATCCAAATTAAACTCCATCTGCCATTCCTTAGCCCATTGGCCCATCGGATCAAGATCCCATTGTCATCTGAGGTAACCTTATTTGCTGTCCACTACACCTCCAATTTTGGTGTCATCTGCAAACTTACTAACTATACCTCTTATGCTCACATCCAAATCATTCATATGAATGATGAAAAGTAGTGGGACCAGCACCAATCCATGTGGCACAACACTGGTCGCAGGCCTCCAGTCTGAAAATCAACCCTTCACCACCACCCTCGGTCTTCTACCTTCAAGCCAGATCTGTATCCAAATTGCTAGTTCTCCCTGTATTTCTCGAGATCTAACCTTGCTAACCAGTCTCTCATGAGGAACCTTGTTGAATGCCTTTCTGAAGTCCATGGAGATCATGTCGACTGTTCTGCCCTCGTCAATCCCTTGTTGCTTCTTCATAAAATTCAATCAAGTTCGTGAGGCATGATTTCTCAGGCACAAAGCCATGCTGACTATCCCTAATCAGTCCTTGCCTTTCCAAATACATGTAAATCCTGTCCCTCAGGATTACCTCCAACCACTTGCCCTCCGGCAATGTCAGGCTCACTGGTTGATAGTTCCCTGGCTTTTCCTTGCAATCTTTCTTAAATATTGGTACCACGTTAGACAACCTCCAGTCTTTCATCACCTCACTCGTGACTATCGATGGTACAAATACCTCAGCAAGGGACCCAGCAATCACTTCTCTAGCTTCCCACAGAGTTCTAGGGTACAACTGTTCAGGTTCTGGGGATTTATCCACTTGCATGCATTTCAAGACATCCAGCACCACCTCCTTTGTAGTATGGACATTTTTACATTTTTCAAGATATCATCATCTGTTTCCACACATTCTATTTCTTCCATGTCCTTCCCTACAGTAAACACTGATGCAAAATATTTGTTTATTATCTCCCCCAACTCCTGCAGCTCCACACATAGGCTGTCTTGCTGATCTTTGAGGGGCCCTGTTCTCTCCCTAGTTACCCTTTTCTCCTCAATGTATTTATAAAAACCCTTTGGATTCTCCTTAACTCTACTTGTCGAAGCGATCTCATGTTCCCTTTTTCCCCTCCTGAGTTTACTCTTAAGTATACTCCAACTGCCTTTGTACTGTCAGGATCCACTCGATCTCTTCTGTCTGTACTTGTCATACGCTTCCTTCTTTTTCTGAACCAAAAGCTCAATTCCTCTAGTCATTCAGCATTCACTACACCTACCAGCCTCCCCTTTCACTCTGGGTTCTGGATGAGAGTGGTGCTGGAAAAACACAGCAGTTCAGGCAGCATCCGAGGAGCAGGAAAATCGATGTTTTGGGCAAAAGCCCTTCATCTAATCTAGAATCTGGTTTCCAGCATCTGCAGTCCTTGTTTTTACCCAGTTTTTCCCCTTTCACCCTAACAGGAATATACTGTCTCTGGACTCTCAGTTTCTTATTTTTGAAGGCTTCCCATTTTCTAACCATCCTTTTACCTGTGAACTCTTTTATAGCTCATAGAATTATGGTCACTGGCCCCAAAGTGCTCCTCCACTGACAGCTCAGTCACCTGCCCTGCCTTATTTCCCAAGAGTAGGTCACGGTTTGCACCTTCACTAGTCAGAACATCCACTTACTGAATCAGAAAATTTTCTTGTACACATTTAAATTCCTCCTTAACTCTGCTTGTCGAAGCTACCTCATGTTCCCTTTTTGCCCTCCTGAGTTTACTCTTAAGTATATTCCAACTACCTTTGTACTGCCTTTAAACACTATGGCAGTCCCAGTCTATGTTTGGAAAGTTAAAATCCCTGACTATAAACACCCTATTATTATTAAAGATAACTGAAATTTCCTTACAATTTTTTTCTCAATTTCCCTCTGACTATTAGGGAGTCTGTAATAAAATCCCAATAAGGTGATCATCCCTTTTTTTATTTCTCAGTTCCACCCAAATAAGCTTCCTGCATGTATTCCCAGGAATATCCTCCCTAAGCACAGTAATATATCCCTTATCAAAAAAGTCACTCTCCCTCCTCTCCTGTCCCCCTTTCTATCCATCCAATACCATGTGTGTTCTAAAACATTAAGCTGTCAGTGCTGTCCATCCTTGAGCCATGTTTCTGTAACTGCCATGATATCTCAGTCCCAAGTTCCTATCCATCATCTGCCTTCCCTGTTCGGCCTCTTGCAATTGAAATAAATGCAGTTTAATTTACCAGTCCTACCTTGTTCTCTGCTTTGTTACTTCCTGCTCTGATTGTTTAACTCAGTCCCTTTTCCAACTGGACCAGTCACAGACTGATCTCTTTCCTCACTATTTCTCTGGGTCCCAGCAATCCCTGCCCCCCACCCACCCCTACCTTACTAGTTTAAATCCTCCTGAGCAGCTCTCACAAATCTTCCAGCAATATATTAGTCCCCTTCTAATTCGGGTGCGATCCATCCTTCTTGTACAGGTCTTTTCTACCCCAGAAGAGATTCCAATATTCACATTTTTGGATCCTTTCTCCCATGCACCAGTTCCTCAGCCACGCATTCATCTGCCCTGTCTACCTATTCTCACCCTCACTAGCAACATTCCCCATTAACTGGTTAAGTCCTGGATTGCTTTCCTAAAATGCAACACCTCACGTTCATCTAAATTAAACTCCATCTGCCAATCCTCGGTCCATTATTCCATCCGATCGATTATAATTTATAGCAAACTCTCTTTCCTCCCTTATTCCCTAAAAGCTGAAAATCTCCATCCCACACACTCTCCTTTCATTCTCATTTTACTGAACCTAATCCCTGCTCTGCCTCATCCTGAAAAGTCTGGTTCATGCTGATTAACAGGCCTACACTCAGGGGGGATTTAATTGAAACATAAGAATGCTGAATGGCTTGGACAGAGTGCATGTTGGGGGAGATGTTTCCACTGGTAGGAGAGATGGGGACTCGAGGGCACAGCCTTCGAGTAAACGCAAGATCTTTTCGAATGGAGATAAGGAGAAACTTCTTCAGCCAGACAGTGGTGAATCTATGAAATTTACTGCCACAGAAAGCTGCGGTAGCCAAGTCACTGAGTATATTTAAGACTGAAACAGATGATAGGTTCTTGAGTATCAAGGGGAGAAAGCTGGAGAATGGGGTTGAGAAACTTATCAGCCATGATTGAATGGTGGAGCAGAGCCAATGGGCTGATTGGCCTAATTTCTGCTCCTGTGTCTTATGGTCTCTTGCTGTTCTGGACACAGTGAGAGAAACTTGGGAGCAGGAGTAGGCTATTTGGTCTTTCAAGCCTGCACCAGCATTCAACAGATCATGACTGGATATTAATCTACCTACATCTAGGTGGATACACTGGGATTTTTTTTCACTGGCGCATAGAGGTGACCTCACAGAGGATTATAAAATCACAAAGGATAGAGATGTCCTTTCGCTCAGATGTGAGCTTCAAGATTAGGGAGCACATTTTTAAGGCGAGAGGAGAAAGATTTTAAAAAGACATCAGAAGCACCCTTTTTTAAGAGAGTAGTTTGTGTGTGGAATGAATGTCCAGAGAAAGCCCAGAGGTCAGATCAGTTTTCCTTCGTGTGAATCCAAGGAAAGCGATGGGATCAGACGTAGGACCAGGCCGTGCACTCAGAGTATGTGCAGATCAACTGGCAGAGGTCATCTCGCACACCTTCAGCCTCTTCCAGCAGCAGGCCATTGTCCCTGCCTGTTTCAAGAGGGCCAAAATCATCCCTGTGCCTCAGAAGACTCATGTAGCATGTCTCAATGACTACCTCCCAGTTGCCCTAACTTTGGTGGTCATGAATTGCTTTGAAAAGCTGGTCATGGCATTAATCAACTCCAGCCTTCCCACTACTCTTGCCCCACTCTAATTTGCCTATCGGCAAATTGGGATCCACGTCAGATGCCATATCATTTGCCCTTCCCTCCTCCCTAGAACATCTTGACACCAAGAACAGGTACGTAAGAATCCAACTTGACTACAGTTCAGCCTTCAACACTGTTATCCCCTCGAGACTGATTACTAAACTTCGTGATCTCGGACTAAGCCCCACTCTCTGCAACTGGATCCTCAGTTTCCTGACCCACAGGCCACAATCAGTGAAGACTGGGGACAATATGTGATCCTCACTAACACTCAACACTGGAGCCCTCCAGGGGTGCATACTCAGCTCCCTACTGTACTCACTGTATACCCATGAATGCGTCACCAAATACAAGACTAATGCCATTTACAAGTTCACTGGCACCACTATAGTCAGTCAAATCTCAGATGGCAACAAAACAGACTGCAGACGGGAGATGGAAGACCTGGAAAAATGATGCACTGAAAACAAACTAGATCTCAATGATCGCAAAACCAAGAAACACGTTATTTGACTTTTGGCGGGATGTTACTCATGCCCCCATACACATTAACAGCACAGAGGTGGAATGAGAGGAGAGTGTCAAGCTCCTGGGAGTGGTCATCCACAACAAGCTGTCTTGGATGTATCACTACCTGGTATGGCAACTGTACCATTCAAGATTCGAGACGGTTACAGAGAGTGGGGAACTCAGCCCGGACAATCATAAAGGCCAACCTCCCATCTATAGAATCCATCTACCAGGCCTGCTGTCAAGGGAAGCCACCAGCATTCTTAAAGATCCATCCCACTCTGGCAATGTTTGTCTACAACCTCTACCATCAGGGAGAAGGTACAGAAGCCTGAACAAACGCACCAGTCAGTTTTGTAACAGTTTCTACCCTACTATTGTTAGAACACAGGATTTGCCTGAACCTTTGTTTTTGTTTTTGCCGCTGTTTACCTATTATTTACTCTGCTACTTAACTATGTGATCGCAAGACAACACTTTTCACTGTGCCTCAGTACATGTGACAATAAATAAATTCAATTCAGTTCAAGTGGTGGATGTAGTCCAGTTAAAAGGGTTAAAAAGCATTTGGATCAGCACATGAATAGGAATGGTTCGGAGAGATTTGGGACAAACACTGGCAGGTGCAACTAGTTTAGTTTGAGAACATAGTCAGCATGGACTAGTTGGACAGAACAGTCTGTTTCTGCACTGTCTGCCTGTCTAACTGTTCTATACTGGTCTTAAACCCATTTTCTTGCCTCCCCCCATAACCATCCACTTCCTTGTTGTCGAAAATTCAAATGAACTCAGCCTTGAATATATTCAATGAACCCCTCCCCCCCCCCCCCCCCTCTCCCAACTGCAGGAAGACATCACCACCTCTGAACTCAATTCCTCTTGCTAATGTACCACTTGCCTTGCTCATTGCTTGCTGATATAGAAGGACGCTGAGGCCTGTTTGTACATCAACACATCATTCCTGATGAAGGGCTCGTGCCTGAAATGTCGAATCTCCTGCTTCTCAGATGCTGCCTGAACCTGCTATGCTTTTCCAGCCCAACACTTTTCGACTCTGATCTCCAGCATATGCAGTCCTCACTTTCTTCACATCCCAATATATCACTATTTAAGGAATGCGTCTCCTTTCTGCTTTTTTTTAAAACAGCAAATGCGATAACTTCACATTGTGCTACTACATTTGCCATGTGTTTGCTAACTGAGACACAATCTTGGACCAACTTTTCCAGACTCTCTCCCCTCGCCGGGATTCACTCCCTTTCCTTTCAATTACTGCAAAACAAAAATTGAACCCCAGAATGAAAAAAAAATGGAAAAGGGGGTGAGAAAATAAAGTGCCGTACTCACAGATGTTGGACAGAGGAAAGAAGTTGCAGTCTGGGGTGAAGCTCAATCTTCATTCAGAGAGGAACAACAGCAGTAGCAGCTTCAGAAGCTCATGGTCAAACTTCCGTATTCAGACAACGGCAAGGCTCTGACTGACAAAGGAATCAGGCTCCTTCCGGTCATCCCGAGCTCCCCATTGGTCCATCAAAAGAAGGTCGCGGTCCATAATTGCGGCCAGCGTGGGGCATGCGCAGTTCTTGTTAAGTACTGAACAGGCGCAGTACTTACTGACACCGAGGAGTATGCGCAGTGTGGTCTGTGGCGATGCTGGTGTTGTTGACCAGATTTTGTACCCGAATGTCAAATGTCAACAGGAGTTGAAAAAAAAAGCTGAAGCCACATTTTTTTAAACCTGTAGCTCGACATTTTATTGCGTTGGCATTTTGTGTGACTCCTCAACTTTTGAATGTCTTTTCCCCAGGGTAGGTGAGTCCCAAACTAGAGGGCATAGATTTCGGTTGAGAGGGAAAAGATATAAAGGGACCTCAGGGTCAGAAAAAAAGTTTGAAAGTTAATTCCCCTCAACAAATGCCCCCTCTTATGCCCTGAACAAGATAGATTGTTCACAACCTATTAATCATGAGTAGCAATGATGTTGTGAAACTTAGAAGGGTTCAAAAACGATTTACGAATATGTTGCAAAGTTTGGAGGGGTTCAGCTGCAGGAAGAGGCTGAATAGGCTGGGGCTGTTTTTCATACAGCGTTGGATGCTGAGGGTTTATAAAACCTTATAGAGATTGATAAAATCATGAGGGGCATTGATAGTTTAAATAAACAAGGTCTTTTCGCTGGGGTGGGAGAGTCCAGAACTAGAGGGCATTCATTTTGGGTGAGAGGGGAAAGATATAAAAAGGACCTAAGGGGCAAATTTTTCACGCAAAGGGTGGTGCATGTATTGAATTAGCTGCCAGAAGAAGTGGTGGAGGCTGGTACAATTACAAAATTTAAAAGACATTTGGATGGGTATATGGGCCAAGATTAATTTAGGATACCTGATCAGCATGGACTGACGGGTTTGTACAACTCAATGGTTCTATTTCTGCATAGTCAGAATCAATTTCACAAGACTAGGAATAGGCCATCCACAAATTACACCCTGTCCTCAACTGTGGACTAACTGGACATATTTGAATGCAAGTTTCAGAAAGATGTCTGCAGCTTTTCTATAAAGTTGAACATGCTTTCATGATATTTCTGAATATATCATTTTAGCTATTCTCAATTTTAAAGGTCAGTCATTTCTCGTGCAGCCGTGTCTACCAGGTAGAGTCATCAACATCCATTCTCTTTCTCTCTTCCTAGAAGGGTTTGACACAGCGATCGAAGAGGGTTTGAAGCATCCGCAAGGACAGGGAGTGGGTGGAAGAGAAGGAGAGAGAATGGACGGAGGGGCAGAGTGTCAGGGGGTGAGAGAGAGATAATTGACGGGGACAGAGGGTGGGAGGATGAGAACACTGGGGGGAACAGAGGGTGATGGGAATGGAGAAGATTGTGGGGACCGATGGTGAGGGAAAGAGAAAGACTGGTGGGCAGAGGTGGGGAGGAAGAGAATGCAGGGCAGAGGGGTGGGGGTTGAGAGAGAATGGATGGGGACAGTGGGTGGGGAGAGATTGGACAGGGGGTCAGAGGGTGGGGTGGAGAGACTGCCCAAATCCCACCTTCCACAGGACCGGTGTTGATATCTCACGAACTGGAACCCACTCCTCCCACAGCAGACTTGTGTCAATCATTTCTCAATATATACGTGGTGAAAGCAGTAGAATCATAATTCTGACAGGCCATTCGGCCCATCGAATTCACACTGACATTCCAAATAGCATCCCATCCAGACCCATCTGCTGACCCTGCAGCCTTGCAGTTCCTCATGGCTAACCCACTCTAATCTGCACACTTCAGCATGGCCAATCCATCCTAAACTGCAGATCTTTGGACCGTGGAAGGAAACCAGAGCACCCGCAGGTAACCTACACAGACACAAGGAGGAGGACGTGCCAAAGTCCACACAGACAGTTGCCCAAGGATGGAATCAAATATGGACCCCTGGTCCTGTGAGGCAGCGGTACTAACCACTGTGCGGTCCAGAGTTAGCTTCTAACTTTTCATGCAGCCTCAGCAGAGGCTTTCTCCTGACATTTGTGGACCACACCTGCTGTAACCTCCCTTTCCCACATCTTCAGCCCTGAGCACATTGGCTCCCGAATCCTGGCACCAGATAGACACCAATGTCATCTGGCCTCCTGCTACCAACTGTGGAGACCGGAGACAATCCCTGTCACTATTCTGTCCCTTACCACCACCTCCCCAATGTTGATCGTAATCCCAGCACCCAGTCAGTTCGCTCCTCCACGCCCTTGTAGCCCTCTCTCAGATCCCCTTTACCTGCCTGATCCACGCTCACACCTCCTGACACTGTCCACTGACTCAATCAGAAGGGTCTGTCCGGAGCGGAATGACCAACTCCTGGAATAAAATGTCTGGTTATCTTTTTCATCAAAGGTCTGCAGCTTGGCTTTCAGCTCCATCTCTCTGAGCCGAATGTCCACCAGCATGTGTTTGCCCTGGATCACAGCATCCAGAGCCTCCCACCTTCTGCAAATCAAAAGACAAGTCCCACCTTACACTCTCCAATGTGTGTTGTGTAACTGCGTAATCATTTCTGGTGGCCGAGCAGAGGCTAATTCAACTTGGATTCCAAACTTGGGTATCAATAGCCATGAGGATGGCTTCAAATGGACCTTGGGTTGATGTCATACTACATGTGACTCCACTGCAGTATACAGTCTCTCTCTCTCTCACACACACACACACATGCACGTAAGTCAATAGGGTGAATTTGCGGAATTATATTTGCAAATACATTGTATTTTGCTCAAAAAGTGCACAATCTGCAGGCAGTCAATGCATGTAATAATTTTATAAATTCCTACTTTGGAAATAGAACCAGTCTGACTCAAGATTGGGATACTGACAGACTTGAACCTCACACCTTCCATGCATTGTCTGAGCTGTCACTTCTTTTAATAAAATAGAGTCATAGAGTCTTATAGATGTACAGCATGGAAACAGACCCTTCGGTCCAATCCGTCTACGCTGACCAGACATCCCAACCCAATCTAATCCCACCTGCCAGCACACAGCCCATATCCCTCCAAACCCTTCCTATTCATATACCCATCCAAATGCCTCGTAAATGTTACAATTGTACCAGCCTCCACAACATCTTCTGGCAGCTCATTCCATACACGTACCACCCTCTGCGTGAAAAAGTTGCCCCTTAGGTCTCTTTTATATCTTTCCCCTCTCACCAAAAGGAATGCCGTCTAGTCCTGGACTCCCCGATCCCAGGGAAAATACTTTGTCTATTTATCGTATCCATGCTCCTCATAATTTTATAAACCTCTATAAGGTCACCCCTCAGCCTCCGACGCTCCAGGGAAAACAGCCCCAGCCTGATCAGCCTCTCCCTATAACTCAAATCCTCCAATCCTGGCAACATCCTTGTAAATCTTTTCTGAACCCTTTCAAGTTTCACAACATCTTATGGGTGGCACGGTGGCACAGTGGTTAGCACTGCTGCCTCACAGCGCCAGAGACCCGGGTTCAATTCCCGCCTCAGACGACTGACTGTGTGGAGTTTGCACATTCTCCCCGTGTCTGCGTGGGTTTCCTCCCACAGTCCAAAGATGTGCAGGTCAGGTGAATTGGCCATGCTAAATTGCCCGTAGTGTTAAGTAAGGGGTAAATGTAGGGGTATGGGTGGGTTGTGCTTCGGTGGGCCGAAGGGCCTGTTTCCACACTGTAATATAATCTGTAATCCTTCCGATAGGAAGGAGACCAGAATTGCATGCAATATTCCAACAGTGGCCTAACCAATGTCCTGAACAGCTGCAGCATGATCTCCCAATTCCTGGACTCAATACTCTGACCAATAAAGGAAAGCATACCAAACGCTTTCTTCACTATCCTATCTACCTTAAGTTATCTCGAGGATATGCCTTAAAAGAAGTTCTAGGATTTGCATATTAATGAACTGAAACCTGCAAGCCATTCTAAAAGATGAAAGATTTAACAGCAATCTTGGTTTGTTCAATATATCATTTCAGTTGCATGACACTGGTCTTTTGCTATAAATTCTGTGTCTTATGATCCTGCTCCACAGCTACCTGATGAAGGAGCAGCGGTCCGAAAGCTAGTGCTCCCAAATAAACCTGTTGGACTATATCCTGGTGTTATGTGATTTTTAACATTGTTTCTCATGAACACAGCCACAACACTTCCTGCTGCTGCCAGTAAACATTACAATGCTGATGAAACGATGCAGTACCTGCAGAGATGAAAATCTTAACAGTTTCTAACGATATTTGCTACTGATTCACTGCTCCTTCTGATACACGACTTTGGTAACGTAGTGCTGGAAGCTGAGTGAGCAGCTTTAAAACAGAAACTGTTGGATTTTAAATCTTTCAATGTCTGAGTCCGAATGTAGGTAACCTTTATTGCGACCCAACTTTGTTACAGTTTCATGATCTCCCCAGCAAAAAAATTACAAAAAGTAGCTTTCCTTTTCTTCAACAGCTGAAGCTCAAAGCACACACACACACCCCTGACCTCCCCTGACACCCCAGTTGCTTTATTATTGGTAAGCACTGAGGTGTCCCTTTGTAACTGAATCCTTGATACAGTCTTAACCCGGAGGAAGTAATGCCTCACTCAGCAATTTCAACCCATATACTGTATCCAAGTAAGTTTCTCCCCACTCATTTCCCGGGGCAGGGGTGGGGACAGGGATTTAAAGTCGACCATATTGCTGAGAGTCTGGAGTCATGTGTCGGCCAGACCGGGTAAAGGATGCATCTGGGACGACTGAGTGAATCCTTTCCCACAACAGCAGTTTCCTTCCCTAAAAAAGTCATGAGTGAATCAGATGAGGATGTTTTCCCCCTAAAAATGGTTTCATCATTAGATTCTGAACTCCAGATTTCTGACCAAATTCCAATCTGCCATGGTGGGATTCAAACCCGGGAGTTCCCAGAGTTGAGGTAGTAATCCAGTTGATAATACCACTCGGCCATTGCTCCTTCGATCCCAGTGATGGCACATGAACTCACTAGTGCCTCCGGAAGTTGTCCACCCAACCAAATCCCTTCCTGCACTCAGGGCAGGAGAACAGCCTCTCCCCAGTGCGGACCCAAGGATGTTTCAGCAGGCCAGAAGAATTGACGAATGTATTCCTGTACTTGGAGCAAGTGAATGACTTCTCCCCGGTGTGAACATGCCAGTGCATCAGCTGGTTGCACAGCCAACTGAATCCCTTCCCACACACAGAGCAGGAGAATGGCCTCTCCCCTTTGTGAATGCTTCTATGAGTCTCCAGCACTTGACGGGGAAGGGAACCCTTTCCCACAGTCCCCACATTTCGACAGTTTCCCCATGGGGAGAGCTTTCCTTGTGTCGCTCTGGGTTTGAAATTACCAACAGAATGGGTACACAGTCTCTCTCCACCGTAAGGGGTGAGACTTTGATTCCCCAAACTGAGTAACTGGTTTCAAGCACCTTTCACAGTCAGTGCACTGAATCTCCCTCACTTGGGTGTCTCTGTATTCTTCCTGCCAAAGTGTTCAAATTCTCTCAAGCAGACAAAAGCAAACATGTCTTCTCAATTGGAATGGTTGCTGATATTCAAGTCCCAATGAATCAAGTGGCTCTGTCAGAAGTTGATGTATCATTTGCTTTCAGATTTCTTTCTACGTGTCTTCCTGCAAAAATAAATTCACAAAATACGTGATCACAGTCAATACTGTTAAATGAACATAACATAGGTGACAATTCCTGTAGTTTGCCAGATGCCTGATCACATATTATCCAGGACACAAAAACCTGAAAACCCTCATGCAGCCAGATAGCCTTAAGTGTGTATGGAGGAAATCTTCATTTCGGTGACAATAACCTGGAACAAGCTGCCGACAAAGGCACTGGAAATGGAGCTGAATCAAGGACAATGAAAATGAAATGTCAAGGCTACTTGAGAAAAACAAACCAGTAAAGTTGCTGAATGACTTTCTGCTGTCCTATTCAATAAAAAAGATGACAAGAAATACAGAATATAAGTTCAGTGCTAGATTAGAATGTGAAAAATAATAGCCACAAGGCTTTTATAACAGCGAATAATATCAGATATACACCATATGAAGCAACATATGTCTACATTTTATATCAACGTGCCAATCCCTTAGATTCTGCTCCATCCCATGAGTAACTACTCTTTTAATTCTGAACATGAGGAAAGAAGCGATCTTTTTCCACAATGCAAATTGTATATAAATAAACGTATCAAACTGAGGGGAAAAAAATTAATATACCGTTAAGAAGGACAGAGAGCATCTGACACCTGTGCAGAGTCTGCTCCCTCCCTGGATTCACTTCAGTTGCTACAAGTGATTAGTGTTTCCTCCCTCTCTCTCTCCCTCCCAGGATGAGGAATGGAAAGGGCGAAGATATTGCTTTGCTCCCATGATTTCTCCATGATGTGGGAATCCTTGTCTCTCTCCAGCTTTGACAATCGGTTGAAAGACCACTCATGTATGGAACGTGCTCCGTCTATTGCTGCTGCGAATGGGTGTTGCTATTTCAGGCTGTGTACCCGCTTAAAGCTCTTCCCACAGTCAGTTCATTGGAACACTCTCACTCAGGTATGCATACCTCAGTCTCACTGATGTTTGAAACCTTGTGAAGCAGACAGGACAGGAGAGTAATAAAAAAAATCTACTAGATTCAAAGGCCGATGATATTCCCGTGCCAATGAATTGATTGTCTCTATCAGATCTTGTTTTGAGATTTCTGGCTGTAAATCCTCCCTTTCTCATATCCTGTAAAAGGAGATTACAGAAGACATTGCTGCCTACACAGTATAGAAATTCAAAACAGACAATTCTGGTTTCTGTGGAACATTCTTTCTTTTCTCCTTCCCTCAAAAATGTGAATCGTAATGCTACAGTCTCCCTCCATTCTTACTCTACTGTGGCTATTATCACCCTCATTCCCGTTCTCCTAAAAATGCTGAAAAATGTTGACTGACAGATCCTGTGGAACCCTAGGTCTGAATATCATACATAAGTTGAAGCATTTTATCCATATCTCCCCTGTCAAGGTCCCACAGGATGTTTATCAGCTCTTCGGCCAAAATAATCCATTCACCCCATCGAATCTGCTCCACCATTTATTACCATAATGATTAATATTATAATCCAAACATCCACATTCATGCCTTATTATTGATTCCCCTATTGATTAAAATTCTGCCCAACATCTGCCTTGACTATACTTAGTGATTGAACTTCAATAGCCATGTCATTCATTACCCTCTGAGAGAAGATATCCACCTCATCTCCATCATAAATATGCAAACACTTAAGATTAGAGGCTATTCCTTCTGGTCTGAGACTCTCCCACAAATGAACACTACCTTTTTGGCAACTAACCTTTGAGGCCCACTAAAATTCTGATATTTAGTCATTCAGATCTCCTCTCATTCTTCCAAACTCGAACGAATGCTCAGCTAAGCTACTCAACATTGCATCATGAGCAAACACGTCAATTCCCAGGATTAATTTTGTGAACGCTCTCTCACCAGCTTCCAATGTTTCTGTCATCTCCTCTACTTCGAGGGACCAGAGTGCAAAACACGCAAGTTACAGCATAATAAAAGAATGATAAATAATAGACATTTTTCTAGCAGAAATTCAAAAATGTGCAAAAATAGTCAGATGGAAAAGAGTCCAATCATGTAGTGGTAAGGAGCCTGATGGCTTGGGGGGGGAAGAAACTGTTGCCTAGTCTGGTCGTGATAGATTGAATTGGGAGGTGGGTGTGAGGATCTAAAGTTGGAATTTAGGCAACAAAATATGTACATTTTTATTTCAACAAAATGGCTTCTCGATTTAAAAGAATACTACAAAATGGCCTGTGAACCATACTGCTGAATATACTGCTGATTCGCAGAATTAACTTGCAGTTCAAAGATAAGAGGGCAATAGAATTTTCATAAGATGAATACTGACACATTATTTGACCATTTGAACTAACCTTGAACTAATACATGGCATGACAATTTATGTAAATTAGATATCCTTCTTAAAGAAAATATCATTGGATTAACTTGCTGTAAATCATGTCACCTTATTATATGTGATTGGTCTTTCTCGTAATTAAGACTACTATTTTTTTTAAAAACATATAAATCATGTGCAATTTTCAAATGTAATTGTGCAACTTCATCACGGAACACAGAAGCTTCAATCTCTGTGTTGCTGGATAGAATTGCGTTAAGATACCTTAATTCAATAAACTAATGAACCTTGCTTTTCGAATACACCGCATTTGTCGATTCCTTTAACCGATCTCGAACCAAGAGGCCCCTCTTGAGGAGACGCAGATCTTCATTTTGGTGCCGTGACACGTTTCGGCTCGGACAGATTGTGAACAGCAGTGTACGAGTTAAATGTCCTTCACTATTGAGTGTTGAGGAATTCGGCCTGCCAGACGTGATTATTTTTAGAACTTTTGGTTTTCCTGTCAGTCAAGTGGTGTCTAACGTGACCAGTCCAGCCCGAAAGGATCGGTCTTAGCAATGGTTGAGTCTGGGGGACTTGTTAAATGTTTAAAAAGGGGGCAGAGATTAATTGAAGTTGAGGGTGCTTTGGTACTTACGGACAGTGGTCTTCGAAAATTGCTGAACTCTGAGGGGAGTGTTGAAATCTGAATTCCCAAGCTTTGTTAATTTTTGTTTTTTTTTTAAAAAATTCTTTCTCCCAAGCTTCGTTGCTTTCAGAAATAAAACAAAATCAATCTCCAGAGATTGGTTATTTTCTGGCGTTATCTTTTTAATAGAAAAAAATTCGATCGCTTAAACTTCATTTATTTTCGGTTGGGGTTGTGTTAACTTTGTTAGTTTTCGTTTTAAAAAAAAACTCCTATTGCCTAAACTTCGTTTATTTTCGGGTTCGTTTCATTTGAACTTCGTTATTTTTCGGGTTGTAGCTTCGTTTATTTTGGGGTCGTGTCATTTAAACTTCGTTACTTTTCGGTTTAAAGAAACTCCGATTGCCTTGATTTAGAGATGCCGCTGTCGGACTGGGGTGTACAAAGTTAAAAATCACACAACACCAGGTTATAGTCCAACAGGTTTAATTGGAAGCACTAGCTTTCGGAGCGACGCTCCTTCATCAGGTGATAGTGGAGGGCTCGATCGTAACACAGAATTTATAGCAAAAATTTGCAGTGTGATGTGACTGAAATTATACATTGAAAAATTGATTGTCTGTTAAGCCTTTCATCCGTCAGAATACAGTGATAGTTTCACTTCTTTTATGTGTAAATCACAAAACCCTTTTTTTAAAAGTTGTATCCTCAGGTTAGCTGTTAACAGTGGTGATAGCTAGACAATATTTTGAAGGAGTTAGCCCCCAGTGTTCTCTGTCTATGACCTGATGTTTAGATTGATTCTAATCTAAAAAGTGATATAACAGAGTTTTACATAAATTCACGCAGTTTTTGAGCTCAGAGTTCGACATGAATGTATGCAGTTTTTGAGCAAAGTGCAATGTAACTCTGCAAGTACAAATTCACCACACAAAATATATGTGTGCATGTGGGTCTTTGTCTGTGTTGTGTATCTGTCTGGGTTGGGAGTTGTGAGTTTGAGAATGTGTGTGTGCGTGTAGTGAGTGCAGAGTGTCTTAAGTCTGTGAGGGGGTGCGTGTGGGAGTGTGTGTGTCTATAAGGGTGTGTGTGGGCGCCTGTGTCCGTGTGTGTTTGTGTAGGAATATATGTGTGTGTGTGTGTGTGTGTGTGTGTGTGTGTGTGTAGTGCAATGGTGATCACCTGTAATGTGACATGGTCCCGGTTGAGGCCCTCCCTATGGGTACCGAACTTAGCTATCAGCCTCTGCTCGGCCACTTTCCTCTGCTGCCTGTCCCGAAGTCCACCTTGGAGGATGGTCACCCGAAGGTCCGAGGCTGAATGTCCTGGACCACTGAAGTGTTCCCCAACTGGGAGGGAACCCTCCTGTCTGTTGATCGTTGTGTGGTGCCCATTCATCCGTTGTCGTAGCCTTTGCTCGTTTTCCCAATGTACCATGCCTCCGGGCATCCTTGCCTGCAACGTATAAGATAGACAACGTTGGCTGAGTCACATGAGTACCTGCCATGTACAAGGTGGGAGGTGTTCCAACGCATAATAGTGGTATCTATGTCCACAATCCGACACGTCTTGCAGCGTCCACCGTGACAGGGTTGCATGGAGTTGTCCTGAGAGCCGGGCAGTTTGCTACGAACAATGATCTGTTTGAGGTTTAGCGGTTGTTTAAAGGCAAGCAGTGGAGGTGTGGGGAAGGTCTTGGTGAGGTGCTCATCCTCATTGATAATGTGTTGCAGGTCATGAAGAACATGGCGTAATTTTTCAGCCCCTGGGAAGTACAGAACAATGAAGGGTACCCTGTCAGTTGCAGCATGACCTCCTGAGGAGGTCATTACGGTTCCTTGCTGTGCCACAGACTCCTCTACCCTGGGGAAAAGACTTTAAGTACTCACCCTATCCATGCCCCTCACAAACGTCTATAAGATCACCATGCAGCCTCCGATGCTCCAGGGTAAATACTGTCAGCCTATTCAGCCTCTCCATGAAGCTCAAACCCTCAAAATCTGGCAACAGCCTTGTCAATCTTTCGAAGTATCACACATATTTCCTACAGCAGGGAGACCAGAACTGAACACAGTATTCCAAAAGTGGTCTGACCAATGCCCTGCACATCCACAACTTAACCTCCCAACTCCTGTGCTCTCTGCTCTGACCAATAAAGGCCAGCATACCAAACGCCTTCTTCACTATCCTGCCTACCTGCAATTCCAATTTCAAGGAACTATGAACCTGCAGTCCAAGGTCTCTTTCCTCTACAACACTCGTCTTAACTGTCAGTCCTGGCTGGATTCACTTCTCCTTATCAACAGCTCAAGGCCAGGAGCCTGGAACATTTGAGGTCCTTTTCATGTATGGAGTTGTTTTTCTTATTCCTTGACTGTTGATATGGTAGTTTACTGGCCTTGTAAGTCTGCTGTTAGGTCGGTTTAACTTTACATTTTTTTTCTGCCTGTCTGCAAAGTCAGGCCCTTACTTCTTTGTTTCCCTGTGCTTTTATAGATTTCACAATAAATGTTAATTTTCCATTACACCAGCTGGGTACCTTTTAAATGCTGTAATTGTACCAGCCACCACCACTTCCTCTGGCAGCTCATTCCTTACACGCACCATCCTCTGAATATAGGAGTTGCCCCTTAGGTTCATTTTAAATCTCACCCTCACCCTGAAGCTATGACCCATCCAGGGAAAAGATCTTGTCTATTTACCCTATCCATGTCCCGCCTGATTTTATAAAAGTTTGTAGGGTCACCCCTCAGCCTCTGGCGCTCGAGAGAAAACAGCCCCAGCCTGTTCAGCTCAAGCCCTGACAACATCCCTGTCAATCTTTTCCGAACACTTTCAAGTTTCACAACATCCTTCCTCTAGCAGAGAGACCAGAACTGCATACAATATTCCAAAAGTGGCCTAACCAATGTCTGGTGCAGCTACAACATAAATTCAACTCCTATAATCAGAGGATTGGGAAAGTTTTCAAAACCCACAAAACACAACTGGGAAAGAACGGAGGGGCAAACCGAACTTTTGCAGGTCAGCTTGGCCATCAGGGCGGGGGGATGGGAATGAGGGAAGGAAGCTGAATGTGCTGGAGCCAAGGCGCAGGAAGAACAGAGGATGCAAAACTCGGCGTGAAGCTGCAATGAGGAATATTGCATGTGATGGACTTGCACCTGTTGCAGTTACTTGTGGGAATCAGCTGCATTTTAAAAATAAAAATAGAAAACCTAGCTACCCCTGACACAAAACTACGTGGAAGCCATTTTGTTACGAAGCAATGTTTGCAGTAAAATGTAGCCTGTTAACATAATGCTGTCTGAGCCCTGGCTAAGGAATTCTGTTTTGATAGCCTGACCTTGCAGCTGCAGGCTGTCTCTGCTCCTCGGGCCATTAGACTGTGCTACTCCATAGAATGATGGATTGGTTCTCTCTGTCCCTTATCAGTAATTCGAGCCTAGCTGAACCTGCAGTATAAGATAACATTCAGATTTGTAGACATTAAGAAACGTGGTCTGGACAACGTATGTGAAACTTACGACTGCCCCTCAGTTGCATAATTAATGGAGATTGTGCTTGTGATTTACCATAAAACTTGTAACATTCTGTATTACATTAGAATACGTCAGACTTTGTTTGACTCCCCATGGCAACGAATGAAGCTAGTTAATTGCTCAAGTTCTCCTCTCCTGACTACTTTGCTTTAAATGATTTGACACACGAGTTACTTGGCCCCAACAATACTAATAGTTACATCTAGGGAGAGAGAATTCCTCAAATAGGGCACTCTCAGAATCCTGGGACAGCCCTATTTCTGGTTTACTTCCTAATGAACAAACATTAAGCATTTATTTATTTTTGATTTTGTTTCATTTTTCTTGTTTGATTCCCTGCTCTGACTACACTCTGAGTCTGGATGGGTGACAGGCTGAGATTGTGGGTTTGCTTTCGATTGACTGAATGTTTTCTTGTTCTGGAAGCTGTAAAAGAGGCGTGAAAGCTTCAGCAGAAGTCCAGCAAAGCTGAGAACAGACCGACATCTTACTCTGTGGGAACAGGGAGATCAGAGGACAGAGAAATCAGGCCCTGAAACCCGAGCTGACACCAGACTACTGTGTGCTCAGTGCTTTGGTGAGCAGTGCCAACCCTCTGCCTTTACCTCACTTCCCATCTGACTACACCTCAATATCCAGGACCCAATCCTTGCCATCCTGAAGCCATGTCTCTGTAAGGAGTCTCAGATCATAATTATTCACTTCCAATGTGTGCAGTTAATTCATTCACTTTTGTTACAATGCAGCACACATTCAGACTCACCATGTATCATTTCAATTTTTGTGACATTAGTATTCAGTTTCGATTGCTGATACATTTCCTCTCCTTGACCCTTTCTGTTGTTCTGATGTTCATTTTCCACATCACGACATTGCTCACCGGCCATGATTTGGATTGGCCATGCTAAATTGGCCACAGTGTCCAGGGATGTGCAGGTTAGGTGGGTTAGCCATGGGAAATGCAGGGTTATAGTTTCGTAGTAATAGAAGCAGGAATAGGCCATTTGGCCCTTCCAGCCTGCTCCGCCATTCATTAAGATCATGGCTGATCTATCCATTGTCTGAGCTCCTCCTCCCTGCATTGTCCCAACTACCCTTAATTCCCAGACTCAACAGAGACACTCAGCCTTGCAGCTGTACTGCTACCTGATAAACAAATTCTTTCCTTCCATGGGAATATCCTTCTCTTTGCAAGGACCTATTGCACACTTATCAGCTACTGACCAACACCGTCCAGACACTACGTCGCTGGGCAATGTGACTTAGTTACTCAATATCCTGCAATTAACAGTTTGCTAATTGTTAAATGACTGTAACCTATATAATCACATAACTCTCTGTTTCTCGTCGGAGTGACTTGTGACTATTAGGTCGACTTGGCTCTCCCCGTGAGCTCCCGAATAAACAGTCAATAACTCAAGGTTTGTGTGTCATGATTACTTATCCAATACTTATTGGACTACTACGAGCAAGTCACCCACAGCATAATCCACTTCCATCCCCAACATGGATCAAGAGGCCATACTTTTTTGCCAGACAAGTGAATGTATCAAGCTCAGGAAACAAAGCCTGTCAAACATTAACAGGCACAGATCTAAACCAACCTTTTCCAGAGTCTGTCCTTTCCCCTCGATTGACTTCCTTTTTCCCTCAGCTCCTACAAACCAACAGCTGAACCCAAGGATAAGAAAAGAAAGGGGAAAGGGGGCGAGAAAAGAGAGTGCGGTACTCCAGATGTTAAACAGAGAAAAGAAGATGCAGTATGTACTGAAACTCAATCTTCATTCAGCGAGAGAAGAGCTTCAGAAGCTCATGGTCAAACTTCCGCATTCAGACAATGGCGGGGGTTTTAATTAGCAGGAGGACCAGACTCCTTCCGGTCCTCCTGGGATTCCCAAAGGTTGGTCGCACCGTCCATCAGAACGACGAGGGGCGGGGCCCCATTCCGATCTCACACATGCGCACCATGAACATTGCTCACAGCCGATAGAGCAGTATCTGGGTCGCATGGGATTGTGGGTAGGACATCAGCCATGAAAGAGCTGAAATAAAGAGTCCCATATGCCTTCTTAACGGTCCTTTTTCATGTGTTCATGACGTACACGCCAGGAGCCAATCTTTAATCGATTTTCAATTGATCCACTGAGTGAAACACTACAGATGTTTAACTCGAAACTCTATTTCCAATTTAGTGTCAGTATATCGCTCTTTGTCGGTCTTCAAATAAGGACCAAATCATGCCTGCCTTGAAGAAGTTTTCCTCCTCTCTCTACAAGAATCTCAGGGAGTCCCTCTCCCACTGCAACTCCCAAGTCATTTCCTCTGCCCTGAAGCTCTTCAAACTTCCAGCTCAGCACTGTCCCCATGACTTGTCCGGACTTGTCCGACCTGCCTTGCTCCTTTTCCACCTATCCACTCCACCCTCTCCTCCCTGACCTATCACCTTCATCTCCTCCCCCACTCACCCATTGTACTCTATGCTACTCTCTCCCCACCCCCACCCTCCCCTCGCTTATCTCTTCACGCTTCAGGCTCACTGCCTTTATTCCTGATGAAGGGCTTTTGCCTGAAACGTCGATTTCAAAGCTCCTTGGATGCTGCCTGAACTGCTGTGCTCTTCCAGCACCACTAATCCAGAACCAAATCAAAGCCCAACGTCTATTCCACCTGAACATTGATTTTTTTTTAGTTTGCAGATTCCAACCATTTATTAAAAGTTATTCATGGTACATGAGCATTTCTGGCTGGCCAGCATTTAGTTCCGCTTGAAAAGGTAATGGTGACCTGCCTTCTTCAACTGCTGTGGTCCACACGCTGTACGGTGACCCATAATGTCCTTATGGAGGGTATTCCAGGATTTAGACCCAGCAACACTGAAGGAACAGCAATATATTTCCAAGTCAAGATGGTGAGTGGCTTGGAGGGGTACTTGCAAGAAGTTGTGTTCCTAAGTATCTGTTGCCTGATCCTTCTAGATGGAAGTGGTTGTTGGTTTGGAAGGTATTTTCTGAGGATCTTTGGTGAATTTCAATGTTGTGTCTTGTAGATCATATGCACTCCTGCTTCTGAACAGTCGGGCAGAGGGATTGGATGTATGTGGAGATGGTGCCAATCAAGCAGGCGACTTTGTCCTGGATGGTATCAAGCTTTTTGAATGTTGTTGAAGCCGCACCCATCCAAGCTGGTGGGAGAGTAGTCCATTATACTGTTGACTTGTGCCTTGTAGAAGATGGACAGGATTTGGGGAGTTTCTTGCCACAATATTCCTGACCTGTTGCCTGCTCTTGTTGCCATTCTGTCTGTTGTTAGTCTAGTTGAGTTTCTGGTCAATGGTAAACCCCAAGGATGTTGATAGTGGGGTGTTTAGTGACAGTAACACTGTTAAATATCACGCGGCAGTGGTCAGATTATCTCTTTTGGGGGTGAGTCATTGTTTGGCATTGGCGTGGCATAAATGTTACTTGTCACTCATCAGCCCATTGGATATTGTTAAGATCTTGTTGCATTTCAAACTGAACTGTTTCAGTTTGTGAGGAATTATGAACATCGTGCAATTATTGGTGAATATCACCACCTCTGACCTTATGATGGAAGAAGGTCACTGATGAAGATGGTTGAGCCGTAGACACTACCCTATGAATTCCAGCAGAGACTGTCCTGGAACTGAGATGACTGACCTCCAACAACCACAGCCATCTCTCTGGGTGCCAGGTATACCTTAACAATTAAGATACACAACAAATATTTTAAAACAAATTGAAGGAATACATACGAGACACCCCTCTTCTGGGAGACGCAAGTGCAAGTTTTTCTGTTCCAGAAACAATCTGATAAATGTTTACTGTTATCAACTTTTTTGATCTTGGCCAGCCACAGCTTCCCCTGTCCATTCCCCCCATCACCCACAGATCCCACTGTCTATTCTCCCCCGCCATCCACAGCGCTCCTTGTCCATTCTCTTTCCATCCCCAGATTCTTGTCCATTCTCCCTCTATACTTCAAACAGCCTGTCCATTCTCTCTCACGCAACCCTCTGCAACCCTGTCATTTCATTCCTCACCCTCTGCCTTCTGACCAGTCCTTCTACACACCCTCTGCCCCATCTATTCTCTCACCACCACACCCCGCTGTCCCCATCTATTCTCTCACCACACCCTCTGTCCCATTTCTATTCTTCCAGACCTCCACCATCTCCTCTCTATCCATTCTCTCTCTCTCCCTCCCCCCACCATCTGTCATCCCCACCCATTCTCTCTCCCCTGTTGTGGGAAAAAACACCAGGCTCGGATTCAGAATTGAGGATCAATGACAGAGTTTATTGCACAAGGTAATACTGGGGATAGAAAGACACCAACAGAACAGTGTCAGCTGCGAGACTTCTCTCGACCTGGAGCACACGTCAAGAAACTTTATACACCTTGTGATACAATCGGTCAGGGATGAGATTATTGTCTTTGTAACATGATTTGTTTATGGTAATCCTTGTAGAATCGTTGATAGTTTCGGTACAGTCTTTGTCAGTTCCAGCACAGCCTTTGTTAATTTCCGCACAGTCGTTGTCAGTTTCAGTGCAGACATTGTCCATTTCAATGTCTGCATGGAAATCCATTGTTGTAGTAATGGGCGCTAATTGCTCTTCCTGAGAAGGGGGATTCCTGCAGCCCTGGCTATTAGCATTTGGTATTGAATCTGTATCAAGCTGTTAGCACTTCTATAATGGGTGTTGGCTGGACCCAGACACTTCGGCGGGCAGTGTTCATTACTCATGTGTATTCTCTCCCCCACCCGCCTTAAACTAATCACCTGGGTTGTGAGTCCATTGTGCTGGCATTCTGGTGGCCCCAAGCAGTATCTGTATCAGCTCTGCTGTTTCTCTCCGTATTGTCATCTGGCGGCCATCTTGTGTGTCAAGTTGGCCAACTGATGGCTCAGTGATCATCTTGTGTATCTGTGTGTCTAGTGTCACCCTGCCCTGTGCCATCTCCCACTTCTCCGCCACACCCATTCTTTCTCCCCCGCCCAATCTCTCTATCAACCCCACTTATTCTCTCTCTCTCTGTTCCCCCCCCCCCACAGTTTCTCTCTGTCCCCCATCCATTCTGTCTCTCTTCTCCCCAGCCCCAACCACACCCTTCTTTTCTCATGCCTCGTACCAGCTTTGACCGCTGTATCAAGCCCTTCAAAGGACACACACACACAGAGAAAATGGATGGTGATGACTCTACCTGGGAGTCGGGAGGGGTGAAAAATGGAGAAAGTGAGGACTGCAGATGCTGGAGATCAGAGCTGAAAATGTGTTGCTGGAAAAGCGCAGCAGGTCAGGCAGCATCCAAGGAACAGGAGAATTGACGTTTTGGGCATAAGCCCTTCTTCAGGAATTCTCCTGTTCCTTGGATGCTGCCTGACCTGCTGCACTTTTCCAGCAACACATTTTCAGGGGTGAGAAATGGCTGATCTTCAAAATTAAGAATACCTAAAATGATATCTTCAGAAACATCGTTAAAGTCAGAAAGCACGTTCAAGTTTTTCAAAGAGCTGCTGAAATCTTTCTGAAACTTTCACTGAAATAAGCATAGTCAGGCCACAGCTCAGGAGAGGCTTGGAGGTGTGAATGGGCGAAAGTGAGGACTGCAGGTGCTGGAGATTAGAGTGGTGCTGGAAAAGCACAGCAGGTCAGGTAGCATTTAAGGCTTTTGTCTGAAACGTCGATTTTCCTGCTCCCTTGGATGCTGCCTGATCTGCTGTACACTTCCAGCACCACTCTGATCTTGACTGTAAGGGGTGAATGGCCTAATGAAGTTGTTCCAACTATCTAGAAATAGCGTCACAGAGCACAGAAACATACCCTTCGGTCTATGCCGACCAGATATCCTGAATTAATCTAGTGACCCATTTGCCAGTATTTGGCCCCTTATCCCTCTGAATCTGTCCTATTCATACCCCCATCCAGATGCATTTTAAATATTATCATTGTACTAGCCTCCACCAATTCATCTGGCTGACACGCACCACTGTCTGTGCAAAAAGGTTACCCCTCAGAAACCTTTCCCCTCTCACCCGAAACCCATGCCCTCCAGTTCTGGACTCGCCCCCCAACGTGGGGAAAAGACATACAAAAGTTGAGCAGCCAGACAGAATGCAAAAGCAATGAAGTGTCGAACCACAGCGAAAAAACAAATTGTGCCTCTACCCCTTCGTGGGCGGCACGGTGGCACAGTGGTTAGCACTGCTGCCTCACAGCGCCTGAGACCTGGGTTCAATTCCTGCCTCAGACGACTGACTGTGTGGAGTTTGCACATTCTCCCTGTGTCTGCGTGGGTTTCCTCCGGGTGCTCCGGTTTCCTCCCATAGTCCAAAGATGTGCAGGTCAGGTGAATTGGCCATACTAAATTGCCCGTAGTGTTAGGTAAGGGGTAAATGTAGGGGTATGGGTGGGTTTCGCTTCGGCGGGTCGGTGTGGACTTGTTGGGCCGAAGGGCCTGTTTCCACACTGTAATGTAATGTAATCTAATCTAATCTTATTTACCCATTGGCATTTGGACTCTTAAAATCTGACAGGAACACCAGCATACTGCGCATGTTATCAGCAACGCAGTGCCAATGCCCACCGGTATCAGCAAAACTCTGGGCATGCTCATCGCGTTCCGCAAAAAAAGGCTCGCGACCTTCCTTTGATGGCCCAGTAGGGAACCCTGGAGGACCGGAAGGAGACTGGTCCTCCTGCCAATCAGAGCCATAGCATTGTCTGAATGCGGAAGTTGGACCATGAGTTTCTGAAGCTGCTACTCCTGCTCCTCTCTTTCTGAATCAACATTGAGCTTCACCCAGACTGCAAATTCCTTCCTCTGTCTAAGATCTGTGAGTACAGCACTCTCTTTTCTCGCCCCCTTTTCCGTTTCGTTTTCATTCTGGGATTCAATTGTTGATTTGCAGGAACTGAAAGGAAAGGGAGTAAACCCAGGGAGGGGACAGACTCTGGAAACATGGTCGAGGTCTGTGTCTCAATTGGCAAAATAGACAGGCAGGAGGCTGGAACGACACAGCAAACCAGGAAGCATCAGGAAGTGGAGAAGTTGATGTTTTGGGTGTAATTCTTCTTCAGGACTGGGGATGGGTGCTGGGGCAGGGGTCTAAAGTGGGGATAAGTGAAGACAGGGAGAGGTTACGGCCTGATGAGTCAATGGGTGAAAGAAATCAGGTTAATGAAAGGGAGAAGTGGAAATGAGGGGCACGGGGCTGAGAAGGGAGTCGGGGGATGGAAAGGGAGGTTATTTGAAATTGGAGAACTTGATGTTGAGTCCTACAGGCTGTAGGCTGCCCGGGCGGAAGATGGGGTGTTGTTCCCCCAATTTGCGGTTTGGTTCGTTGTGGCAATAGAGGAAGGCTAAGATGTTCTTGTCAGAAAGGGAGTGGGAAGGGGAATTAAAATGAGTGGTGATTGGGAGGTCTGGTCAGCCTCTGCGGACCCAGCTGTGATGCTCGCCAAACTGTTCCCCAAGTTACACTCGGTCTTCCCAATGTAGAGAAGACCACAATTTACAAACTGACAAATGCAGTATCTCAATGTGAAGTTATAGCCATTGCTGTGAAAAAAAAAGCAGAAAGGGGATGTATTGTTTAAATGGTGATATATTGGGATGTGGAGAAAGTGAGAACTGCAGATGCTGGAGATTAGAGTTAAAATGTGGGGCTGGAAAAAGGCAGTAGGTCAGGCAGCATCCGAGGACCAGGAAAGTTGACATTTTGTTCCTGAGCACTTCATCAGGAATGATGTGTGGATGTGCAAAGGGGCCTCAGCATCCTTCTACACCAGTCACTTCCAGTTGTCAGACAGGTGCAGGTGAAGAGCTTTTGCCTGAAATGTCGATTTTTCCCGTTCCTCAGATGCTGCCTGACTGGCTGTGCTTTTCCAGCATCACTCTAATCTCGACTCTGATTTCCAGCATCTTCAGTCCTCACTTTTGCCTGGATAGGTGCAGCAAGCAATCAGCAAGGCAAGGGGTATATTAACAAGAGGAATTGCGTTCAGAAGTGGGGATGTCTTCCTGCGTTAGGGGGTCATTGAATATTATTCAAGGCTGAGTTCATCTGATTTTTGAACGCCAAAGAAGTGGATGTTTCTGGGGGAAGGCAAGTAAATGATTTAACACCAGTATAGAACAGTTACAGAGTCAGACACCAACAGAACCAGACCATTTAGTCAAACTAGTCTAAGGCCGACTATATTCACAAACTAAACTAATTCCACCTACCTGTGATTGGCACATATTCCTCCGAACCTTTCCTATTCATATACTTATCCAAATGTCTTTTAAATGTTGTTACTCAACCTGCATCCACATTCATTCCACATACAAACCACTCTGTGTAAAAAAGAAAAGTGCCCCCCCCCCACCTTTTTAAAATCCTTTGTCCTCGCACCTTCAAATTTGCTGCCTAAACTTGAAACCCCCACCTTAGGGAAAGGATACCAGCGGTCACCTCATCTCTGCCCTCGTGATTTTATAAACCTCTGTCAGGTCACCTCTAAACCTCCTGTGATCCAGTGAACAAGTCCCAACCTATTCATCTCGATGGTTGTGAATCTGCCGATAATCTGTTGAATGTTGGTGCAGGCTTGAAAGACCAAACAGCCTACTCCTGCTTTCAATGCACTCTGTGTGTGTCCAGGACAGCAAGAGAACATAAGGCATCGGAGCAGAAATTGGACCATTCAAGGTTTGCTCTGCCATTCAATTATGGCTGATAGGTTCCTCAGCCACATTCTCCCACTTTATCTCCGTAACCTTTCATCACCTTGAGACTCAAGAACGTCTCCATCTCAATCTTGAATATCCTCGGTGACCTGGCCTGCACAGCCTTCTGTGGCAGTGAATTCCATAGATTCACCGCTCTCTGGCTGAAGAAGTTTCTCCTTATCTCCATGCTGAAAGGTCTTCCCTTTACTCTAAGGCTGTGCCCACTGGTTCTAATCCCTCCAACCAATGGAAACAGATTTCCAAATTCCACTCTGTCCAGGCTGTTCAGTATTCCTTGTTTCAATTAGGTCCCCCCCCCCCCCACTCCACCCTGAGTGTGGGCCTGTTAATCAGCATGAAGCAGACCCTTCAGGATGAGGTCCAGCAGGGATTAGGTTCAGCAAACTGAGAATGGAGAGAGGGTGTGTGGGGTGGAGATTTTCAACTTCAAAGGAATAAGAGAGGAAACAGAGTTCACTATGAATGAGAATTGATCAGGTGAGCTGATGGGCCAAGAAGTGGCAGTTTAGTTTAAGAGGTGTGTAGTTTGCATTTTGGTCAAGCAATCCAGGCAGGACTGACACAGTTAAGGGGAGTGTTGCAGAACAAAGAGACCTTAGAGTGCAGGTTAATAGTTCCTTGAAAGTGGAGTCACCGGTAGACAGGATAGTGAAGAAGGCATTTGGTATGCTTTCCTTTATTGGTCAGAGCAGAGAGTACAGGAATTGGGAGGTCATGTTGCAGCTGTGTAAGTCCACATTTGGAAGACTGCATTCATTTCTGGTCTCCCTGTTATAGAAAAGATGTTGTGAAACTTTGAAAGGGGTTCGAAAAGATTTTTAAGGCTCCTGTCAGAGTTGGAGGGTTCGAGCTACAGGGAGAGACTCAAATGGCTGGGGATATTTTCCCTAGAGCACAGGAGGCTGAAGGGTGACCTTATAGACGTTCGTAAGGGGCATGGATAGGGTGAATACCCAAGTTACTTTTGCCAAAGTAGAAAGGTCCAAAACTAGAAAGTATATGTTTGAGGTGAGGGAGAATTTTAAAAGGTATTTGGATGGGTACATGAAAAGGAAGGGTTTTGAGGGATATGAGCCACATGCAGGCAAATTGGATTAGGTTAATTTAGGATATCTGTTTGGCCAGACAAGTTGGACCAAATGTGCTGTTTCCGTGTTGTATGACTCTAATCTTTGGTGAAAGCAGAAGTGTGATTGTGAAGGCTGGAGTTTCAGAGCAGCTTTCAAAGATGTTTTGCCCTTAATGGGAACAGAAGAAGTTACAATGAAATCTTGCATTTGTGAGACAGCAACTGAATGAGTTGCATCCAGGATTTTGGTGGAAAGTGGGAATTCATTGCACTGTGGGGATGAAGCTCTACCTATTGAGTAATTTCTGCTGGTGAATGAAACCAGGCCTCAAGATTAGGAGGAGTAAATTTAGGACAGAGATGAGGAGGAACTGCTTTTCCTGGAGAGTAGTGAATCTTTGGAATTCTCTGCCCAAAGAACCAGTGGAGGCAGCTTCATTAAGTATATTCAAGACACAGTTGGATGGGTTTTTGCAATGGTAGGGGAATTAAGGGTTGTTGGGATAATACAGGGAGGAGGAGCTGAGAGAATGGATAGATCAGTCATGATCTTAATGAATGCCGGAGCGGCTGGATGGGCCAAATGGCCTATTCCTGCTTCTATTACTCCGAAACTATAACCCTGCATTTCCCATGGCTAACCCACCTAACATGCACATCCCTGGACATTATGGCCAATCCAAATCAAGGCCAGTGAGTAATGTAGTGATGTGGAAAATGAACATCAGAGAACAATTGAAAGGGACAAGAAGAGTAAATGTACCAGCAATCAAAACTAGATTCTAAAGATCAAAAAAATTGAAACTAAAAATGGTGTGTCTGAATGTGTGCTGCATTGTAACAAAAGTGAATGAATTGACTACATACATTGAAGTGAATAATTGCAATCTGACACTCCTACAGAGACATGGCTTCAGGATGACAAGGATTGGATCCTGAATATTGAGGGTGTCCTCAAATGGGAAGTTAGGTAAAGGTGGAGGGTTGGCACTGCTAATCAAAGCACTGATCACAGGGTAGTCTGGTGTCAGCTCAGATTTCAGGTCCTGATTTCTCTGTCCTCTGTTGATCTCCCTGTTCCCTTCTACACCTTCTGGAACAATAAAACATTCAGTCAATCAAACCCCAACCCACAATCTCCCAGCCTGTCAACCATCCAGGCACAGTGTAGTCACAGCAGGGAATCACACAAGAAAAATGAAACCAAATTTGTAATAAATAGGTGCTTGTGTTTAATGTTTGTTCATTAGCAAGTAAACCAGAAATAGGGCTCTCCCAGGATTCTTATACTGCCCTATTTGAGGAATTCTCTTCCCCCTTATATCTAACTATTAGTACCCAGCTATGATTTACAACAATACTTATACCAACAGAAGTAAGGCATCTGTTCTCAAATAGGTAGAGACATACAGGATGGAAATAGACATTTTCTCTCTCTCATGACCACACCGCACCGCACCGCACTACACTTCACTTGCAGAGCTGGGCTAAAATGTCACTTTTTGTTATAAAACTTTAAGTTCTCTTGAGAAGGTGCCTTACAGGTAGTTCTGGGATTTGCATGTTAATGATGCCTGCAACCCAATCGAAAAGATGAAAGACTGAACAATCCAGGTTTGTTCAACATGTCATTTCAATGACATGGACATTGTCATGTTTTTCCATAAATTCTATGTCTTATGACCTTATTCTCGACAACCACCTAATGAAGGAGCAGCGCTCCAAATGCTAGTGCTTCCAAACACACCTGTTGGTCTCCAACCTGGTGTTGTGATTTTTAACTTTATCCATTTTAGGGGGGGATTTGCAATACAAAATTATCCATAGTGTGTAGGGATGTGCAGGTTAGGATGGATTGGCAGTTCTAAATTACCCATAGTGCCCAGGGATGTGCAGGTTAGGTGCATTAGTCAGGAGCGTTAGTATTGTTAGAAACATGTTTAATAAAATTTAGACGAGACCACCAAAACTGGAAACAAGATAATTTACCTACGATCTTGCAAGAAAGGGCATCAAATGCAGAAGCAAATGAGCAAATTAGAACTTAGGTTAATGTACAGTTATACCCTTTGAGCTGAGTGAGGTCATCTCTCCAGACTCCTAATTACCCAATCTCTCTTACTGTACCAGACCACTGCCCAGCTGCACTCCACCCTTATTACTTCCCCCTTCTCCAGGTTGGCAACCTTCCTTTCTGTAAATGCTGACACATACATTTATTTTGTCAAGATCTGGTTTAACATTTTGTATCAATTCTGCTGGTAAATTCCACCCTCGGACATTTCATTAACTTGTATCGTTTTGTATAGCTCAAACATTTCGGTTATCTCAGCTTTTTGCTGAAAGCATAACTTTACAAAAAGAACTTTTTGTTATAGTAATTACACACCAAAGTTAGCATTTAATTAACCTCAATTATACACTGAAAAGTCCCTAAATACCTGCAGGGTTAATAGTTCTCTTGCTGTACCCCTTTTCTGTATGCTTTTTCTATATCTGCAAAAACATACTTTACCCATTTCTAACAATTCCCCCATTTCTTTTCTTAACCATTTGTTGTTTTTGCAATCTTATGTTCTGCCCTCTTTTCACCCTATGGTGTCGAGGTTCACAATCTAGTCATTTCTGACCTTCTAAGTTTGTACCATTATTGGTTGTTGTGCTCCCAAAGACATTACCAGCTTAGTCATTATCCATTTTATCACATTAAACCCTATCAGTAAACCTACAATTATTAGTAGCTCATAAATGCCTAAATTCACTAACCGTTTTCCCACCCGGTCAATCTCCAGTTACCCCATCCCCATCCTTCATCTTTTCGGAGTTCATCTTCAATTTCTCTATTTACTATTTCCACCTTATCTTCCACTATGGAAGAGGTGTCTGGGATGAAGGTGCAGCATTCTTTACCAATCAGAGCACAGGTTCCCCCTTTTTCGGCCAAAAGATAGTCTAAAGCCATTCGATTCTGTAAAGCTGTCAGTCTTGTGGCAATCATTTCAGTGGTTATGGCCGATATTTGGGATTGAGTTTCTCCCATCGCGCCGGTGGTATCATTAATTAAATTTTCAAGGGCAGCCGCTATTTCTGTATTTTCACCCCTGCCCTTGTAGTGCCGTATTGGGAGTAGTGTCCACAGTAGACGGTCTCCTTCTGAGACCTCTCTGGTCTTGCGTCTTATCCCCCCCTCCTTTCTCAGGTTGGGCTCATGCTTTTCTATTCGGAGGTGACGGACGATATAAGCGAGGTAACAGCAGCCACTCCAACCTTTCTGGTTTTGGGGAAGTGTTTCGTCAACTTCATGACATGACACATTTGATCACACGAACATATTTTTTCCCGGGAATAAATGGATAGGCCTTCAGACCGCATACCCAATATGTTCCGTTTAATATTTGGGGAGTGGTCGTGGCAGTGGCTTGACTGGTGTGGACACAAGATGATTTTCCCAGTTGGAAAGGTGCAGCATCATTCTGATTACAGAAACAGGTGGTATTTACTGCTCCTTTTGGTGGGGAAATTCTAAGACTATCAATAGCGCCCTGATGCTTTGGAGCTGGCCTTGGGAACCATCCCGCAAAGCTATATTTGCTTCTTTCAAACCTCCACTTTGTATTATTTGAACCCACATCAAATTATTGTACATCGTACACTTCTTTTTTAGTGAGCGGTATTACCGAGGTGGGGATCCCAGATTCGCCATGGTGTGGGACTTCTGCACAGACCCAACAGTCAGCAAGTCCCTCTTGTTTAGCATAATTCTGGCACAGCGTAGTGAAGTGATTTTTCCCACTTCCTTGAATAGTTAGTACTACTAACATTACAATACTATACCAGTATCTACCCATCTCTGAACTCTGCCTACCATCCTGTCTTAACATTTTAGGTGTCACACAGCCCTTACAATCAATAACTATATATATATATATATATATATATATATATATATATATATCAGCAAACGTTAAAAGAGTCTTTTGTCTCCGTTCATTCTTTCTTTCTTAACTTTCAGAGGGTTGTCTGTAGGATGAGCGTGCCACTCCGCCTTTGGGGCATTCACAGGACCTTTAACGTGAGTGTGATGACTCCACCCTTTCTCAGCAGTCCGAATAGCTGTTTCACTAGTTAGGAGGGTTAGGAATGGTCCCTCCCAGCTCGGGTGCAGTTTGGTATCTTTCCAGGTCATGATCAGGACCCAATCACCCGGTTGTATTCGATGTACTGCAAACTTGAGTGGCGGTGTCTGTATTCTTATTCTTAAGAATAGACAAAGAAGACCCGAGCGCCACAATACAGTTCGTTAAAAACTTATCATTGAACTCTGACCAGCCGTTAGGCAGAGTTTCAGCCTCGATAATGCTTCCCTCTATCCCGTCTACTACAGTATATTCATTGTGCTTTTTACCCTCAATCATCTGGGAGGACCCGTCGATAAACAACCGAGCTCCCGCATGCAACGGTACGTCTCTTAAGTTCATTCGCACTTTAGTCTGATATTCAGTAATATCAAAGCAGTCATGTTCTGGATTGACAGGGGCCACCCCCCTCTCTCCGCCACAGAAATGCAGCTGGATTCAAGCAACTGTCTGTGACTAACACAAGGTCATCCTGTTCTATTAAGATTGTCTCATATTTCAAGATCCTAGAGTCTGTGAGCCATTGTCCCGCATTCTGATTTAAGAATTCTTTGCCTTTTACTCCAGGAACCTTGAGACCTTTGTTAGTTAATTTAACACCGCTAGGTCTAAAGCTTAGGGATGATCGTGCTGCTCCCGTATCCACTAAAAACACTGTTTCCTCTCCTTCAGGTCCCACCTTTAAATTTATCAAGGGTTCCCAGTGGGTCACAGGAGGAGGGAACCCCTGACTCCCCTAATCTTCATCAAAAATCATCAATGATACCGCTTCTCTTTGTCATCCGAACCTTGGACATTGTCTTTTAAAATGTCCTGTTTTTCCGCAGTAATAACATCCTGCCAGTTGCTTCCTTCCCCTACCATCTGCTCTCTGTCTCTCTTGTCCTCCTCTGTTCTCTGATTCTAACTTTCTCGTTGTAATTTCTTCAACTGCTGCAACCATTATTTTAGCTTTTTGTTTTTGTTTCTCCACTTCCCTTTTTCACATTCACTTTCTGTGCCTCATATAACAGATCTTCTATCTGTTTTTCATTCCAGCCTTCTAATTTCTGTAATTTCTTTTGTATGTCCGGCCATGATTTAGTTACAAATTGGACCTTTAAAAGTCCCTGTGCTACCGGATCATCGGGATTTATTCCCGAATATTTTCTACAGGCTTCTTTTAATCCCTGTAAAAAGGCTGATGGGGCTTCCTCCTTTTCCTGTCTTACTTCAAAAGCTTTAAAAGAATTCTGAGATTTAGGTGCTGCTTCTTTAATACCCAAAATGACCATTTCTCATAAGTCCCTCATTTTTCCTCTATTGTGTTCATCCATACCCTTCCAATGGGGGTCTACATTGGGGAATTTGGTTTTGGCTGGTATCACTCCCTCACCCACCGGATGTCTCTTTTCCATTCCCTCAGAGCAGCTCTTCTAATCATGCCCCTTTCTTCTGACCGTACCTGATGTGGGGTGCTGACTACTAAGGCTCCCCTAAAGGTAAGTTTCCGACTCTCCTCTACCAATAAGGCTATTACTACCACTGCCTGCACACACTCTGGCCAGTAATGTAGCTTTCCATTCTTTAATTAACAATGAATTAATGCAGTCATGTTTTAAATTAACCATGAATCAATAAGACAGGTCACTGAGAATGTATGAAGGAATCCTGCCAATTAATATTGATTCAGGCTAACACAATTGAATTATTATAAATATTAATTATTAATTATATATATTATACAATTCAGGATGGAAACACAACCAAGTGATTAAAACATTTTTAAAACTGTAATCGCGCAGTTCTGTTTGTTTACCAGTCACTTGTGACTTCTCGTTCTGTTTCTGTCATTGTTTTGCTCGAGCACATTCATTTTTAAGAACCTCAACAGATTCCATAGCACTTTTTGCAGTTAATTCGATCCCCAATTTGGTGGCAATATCTCGTCATGAACGCAAAACTGATTCTTCGTGCCTCTCACCACAAAACTGTTTCCATAATCCAATTAACTTTTGTTTTTGTTCCCACTCCCTTGGGCTTAAAATTTAAGGATGACCTTGCTGCCCCCGTCTCGACTAGGAAAACCAAGTCCTCTTTGTAAGGTCCCACCTTTAAATTTATCAAGGGTTCCTGGTGGGTCCCCGGGGGCAGGAACTCCTGACACCCCTATTTTCATCAAGGTTCATAAACGACACTGCCTTTACTTCCTTTTTCAGCTCTGGACACTCTCTCTTAAAGTGACCTGTCTTTCCACAGTAATAACATCCCGCCTGTGGGGATTTCCACTTTGATCCTTGATCCTTGTTCCTGTTTACCAGACCCCTTAACATCTCCTCCCCGATCCTTTCTCCTCACTTTATTTTCAACATGCTGCCCGCCACCATTCCGGTTTCCTTATCCTTTTAGTTTTGTCCTTTTCTTTATTACCTCATTAACCGTGGCTTATCATTATTTTTGTCTTCTGTTTCTGCTTCTCATGTTACGTTGCCAGATTAATTACTGAGCTGATTAAACCAACTGAACAGCTTTAGGGCCACCTCCGGGCCATTCCTCATCACCCAATGTTTTGTTTAGACCTTGATTCTTTTCAAGAAATATTGCAATTTTTCTTGCTCCCTGTAATCTCAAATACAGTTTATCAATTGATGCTTGCTTTTCTTTAAAGCCTGTTCCTAACTATACATTTTGGAATCTTACTTGTAAATATATATTTATATATTATAAATTCACTTAGTCAGTGTTTAATATTCAAAATGCAAAATGCACACAGTTCCCAACTCTGAAATCCACCACAATCACCCGGTTCCAGTCCCCTGATTCAAATCCAAAACTAGTCCTCCCAAGTAGTCCTGACCAGTCATTGCTCAATTGCAATGCTATGGGTCGTGAAATAACCAGAGCTGCCTTAAAAGGATTTGTCTGTTCAAGTTAAAACTTCAACTGTCCTCCATAAATCGCTTTTATGTAAGGATAAAAGAGATTAGTTAGAAACTGATAGTAAAGCAGTTATGACCTGTAAAAAGAACAGTTTATTTCATAATCTTGCAAAATCCTTAACCTTAAAAGAAATCATGTTAAAATTTCCATAATGGAAATCAGATTCAAAACAATTCCGGATCTCAAGCTCCAGGGAACATTCAATCACCAACAAACAAATGTGCATTCACACTGAATCACAAAGGGATAAACTTTCTACGAGCTGTACAGCTCTTTTCTCTCACTCTCTCACTCTCTCACACTCTCACACTCTCACACTCTCACACTTTCACACAGACACTTTTTGAGTTTCCCGCAACGACTCCTCTAGCTTTTGAATATTTTTTCTGGACGTCTGGCCATAAGTTAGTTACGAAGTGCACCCTCAGAAGCCCTTCAGCTACTAGCCCTTCTGACACGAAGCATAATCTGATTCCTCTTGACTTTAAGGCTGTTTTTCATTGACATTTTATCATTTTTTTTATCCTTTCCTCGCGTCCAGGATTGTACTTCCAATCTCTTAACATTTTTCCTAAAGGACTGTCCATTGGAATGTGGTCCTCGGACGTCCCTCTCATGTCCCCTTCGACACTTAAACAACTATTCTTGTTTCCCATTTTAATAGTCGGCCGTTTCTTTATGTAATTTAGTTAACCTTACTGAGGTCCGGTGTCACCTTCTTCCACACCCATTTCAGGGTCCTAACCTTCGCGTGGGGGATTTTCCCTCTTAACAACCGGTCTAAGGCTGGGTGATCGAATCAGGTAGACACCTTACTCATCAGATTAATCTAGCCAATTAAACACTTTATTTTGAAAGTTGCCAATTTCCCATACTTCTCGTATGTCCCGTACTTCTCGTACATCCCGACCACCAAGGCAATACTTAAAGATCCCTTTTCTTACCTTGGTCTGTGCACAAGAGTTACCTGGTCGAATCCGCGCGCCCTTATCCCACGGCAATACCTGGCAACCACTACCGTTGACTATCCCGGTCGCTTACCGACCGAACTTCCCGCCGCGTGTTTGTGCACCCTGTCCCGCAGCAATTCCCCGGATATATCCACCTGGCAACAGTGACAACTGCTACCTAACCTGGTTGATTGGGTTCGCCTAACCCGGTCGCCCAGAACCCCGGTTCCCTGGATACCCAGATATATCTGACTGGCAACAACTGCCGCTGCCGGCCACCCGGATATATCCACCTGGCAACAGTACCAACGGCCATCCACCCTGGCTGACCAGGTTCGCCTATTCCAGTCACCAGCACTCCGGTTCCCCGGATATATCCAACTGGCAGCAACTACCGCTGCCTACCCCGGTCGCCCGGATAAATCTTTTAAGACCTTTCTTACCCGGGTCTTGTGCACAGAAGAGTCACCTGACCGAACCTGCCGTGTCTGCCCATCTTGTTTTCAGGGTCTCTCAGTCCGGATCACGCTCTCCCAAAGCCGCTGCGGAAACAAGGGGAAACCAGAGATCCCGAAATCAGCGAGGTGCATCTTTTCCGTTTCTCCAAGAATGCCGAGCGACCGGAGTTTGGGATCCCAGAACGAGCCCCCAAATCTGTTAGAAACAAAATTCAATAAAATTTAGACGAGACCACCAAAACTGGAAACAAGACAATTTATTGCGAACTTGCAACTAAGGGCTTCAATTGCAGAAGCAAATGGGCAAATTAGAACTCAGGTTTGTGTACAGTTATACCCTTTGAGCTGAGTGAGGTCATCTCTCCAGACTCCTAATTACCCAATCTCTCTTACTGTGCCAGACCACTGCCCAGCTGCACTCCACCCTTATTACTTCCCCCTTCCCCAGGTTGGCAACCTTCCTTTCTGTAAGTGCTGACACACATTATTTTGTCGACAGTACATCAAGATCTGGTTTAACATTTTGTATCAATTCTGCTGGTACATTCCATCCTCGGACATTTCATTAACTTGTATCGTTTTGTATACCTTACGCATTTTGATTATCTCAGCTTTTTGCTGAAAGCATAATTTTAAAAAAATAACTTTTTGTGATAATAATTACACACCAAAGTTAGTGTTTAATTAACCACAATTATACACTGAAACGTAAAGATACTCTTCCCTAAATACCTGTAGGGTTAATAGTTCTCTTGCTGTACCCCTTTTCTGTATGCTTTTTCTATATCTGCAAAAACAACACTTTACCCCATTTCTAACAGACTATCATTAATTTCACAAGGGAACGGCTGTGAATGTTATCACTTGGTGTCCTGTTCACACAGATTCACCGATGCTGAGGCAAACGTTCTTAATTGCCTCACAACATCCTGTTATCACTTGGTGAGCCCAGGTGTGCCTATCTTTAAGTTCTCTCCTCTTTCTGAGCCTTCCTGCCTGTTATTTTCTAGTGCAGTAAATGTATTCAATAATTGTGGGCGGCATGGTGGCACAGTGGTTAGCACTGCTGCCTCACAGCGCCGGAGACCCGGGTTCAATTCCCGCCTCAAGTGACTGACTGTGTGGAGTTTGCACGTTCTCCTCGTGTCTGCGTGGGTTTCCTCCGGGTGCTCTGGTTTACTCCCACAGTCTAAAGATGTGCAGGTCAGGTGAATTGCCCGTAGTGTAAAGTAAGGGGTAAATATAGGGGTATGGGTGGGTTGCGCTTCGGCGGGTCGGTGTGGACTTGTTGGGCCGAAGGGCCTGTTTCCACACTGTAATGTAATCTAATTCAGCATTACATTTTAGTCTGAATGTTTAAAGACAAGTTTTAAGACTATATACTTTCTCACGCAGATGCCCACACCCTCATTCCTCCCTTTGATTGCACCGCGATCACTGAAAGAGAAGGCTAATCCAAACGAATGCCCTTCAAGGTGGTCCAGCCATCAACATACTGCAGAGCAGCACCACCATCTTCGCAGCTCATCTGGTCATATTTATCATCGCCATCGACACGTGTGGGTGAGCCATCGGATCGCAAAAGGAGCATCTTCTGGGGCAAATCTATATCACTAAGGGACCGCATAATCTTAGCAATTAAATACCTAACAATACCAATACCGACAAACAGACATAGCTAAATTGATAAGCCAATTGTACCATGAGCCCAATCTGCAGTTTCCCCAACTGGTCCCTTCAGTCATTCTGTCAAGGAATGCCTGGATCTCTTCTTATATCTCAGTAATATTGCCAGTGAGATCGGGAATGCCCATAGTGCATTTATCTTGGACAATGGTGCAGACCTCACCCTCCCGGGCGAGTATATAGTCTAAGGCATACCGATTCTGCACAGAGTAAAGACACAGGTCTGATAATCCCAGTTTACTCTGTTCCAGAGCCTCTTTAGTCTTATTTCCTCGAATGATCAGGCTGTAAAAGAGGGAATTGCGGTTCTGTTGACTTGTCACCCCTGCCGATCCTTCCAACCTCAGGGTACTCTGGATTCCCCAGCCTATCGGGTGTCCTGTATTGTCATCCAGTCCCTTGGGATCCTTCCAATTGGAGCAAGGTTGGCTGAGACCAACCGCTGCATCCTCCTCAGATGGAGGTTCCATCGACTTGTCCACCGGCCAGGACAAGGTACTGTTGTGGGAACAAGGGCTCCGATAGTGACCTTATGAGGGACATCTTTGCCATCAAGGACAAGGACATTGGTAGCTTTACCTTAGCTGAAGAAATAATAGTCTGGTTTGGTGTATATTAGGGAGAGTTTGTCAAAATAGGTTACTGAAATGTTACAGCAGGGGGTCTGGTCAGGTCTACAGAAGTAAAGGGTCGACGTTTTGCAAGAGGAGTTGCTTGAGCGCTGTAAAAAATGGGCCAAGTGACTCGAGCACTCGCACTGTATGGGAGACAATGGTCCTCAGAATGCTGTTCCCATTGGGCTCTCCCTTAGCTCTATTGTACATGGTCTTGGTGACAGTATCAGGTTCTGAAAAGAGAAAAGGCCTATAAATGCGCATGGGAAGGGTTCAGTTCCAGGTCCATGTGCCACGTAAGGCCTACTGTACGCCAGCCAGTGTTACACCAGCTGTTTGTATACACAGACCCGAGGTTATTGGAAAACGATATTTCTCTTCGCAGGGTCGACAGTAGGAAGTTTGACGAATAGAATGGAATCGGGGACTGAGGACGGGGCAAGTAAGTCATCTCCCGATAGAGAGGAGTAACATATTACTACCTCTGGGGTGAAGAGCATTCTGTGGGCCTGTATAAATACGTTGTTTGTGGATTGAGGAGTTTCCCCTATCAGGCTTCCCTTTTCTCAAGTCGGCCCGTCCTGCAAAATGGGATGGTGTTCCTGGGCATCCTTAAAATATTTACCATAATAACGGGGTTGATCATTTTTATCCTCACTATGCTTGCGTCTGCAGGTAAAATCAAAAAAACATGGTAACGACATGGTAACTCCCACTGATTTCTACTGTCCAAATGGACCATCTGGTCTTTCTGATGTAAGAGTCCATTGCAATAATCAATCTTCATCACGTCAAAGGCGTCTGGTCCGGTGCACTGGACGACATCTCCTCAGCATGGGTGGTGGATAATCTCTGATCATTCCTGGTCGCATCCATACTTAGTGGCTTTCCCCATCAGGATGTTGTACGTGATCAGAAAGGTGAGGATATAAGCGATCCCCCACATGTCCCTCCTCTTAGTTCAAGTACCTGCAATAAGATTAACATTAGAACAACAGCAAAATTCAAAACCCATCAACAATGGTGCAGTTGGACCCAAGCTGAGTGCCCAGTGACTTTGACCACCATAGGGGTGGGAAGTAAAACCTGGAAGGGGCCATCCCAACGAGGTTGGAGACCTTTGCCAGTCCAGGTCTTGACGAGCACAAACGTACCAGGCTCTACCTGTGACGAGGCTGAAAGGGAGGGTACATCGCTGTAGGCCGTACGCTCCTGGGAGTAAAAGGCACGCATAACACTAGTTAGAGCAAGAACATAACCAATCATTGCTTTGGTCATGTGGTGGAAGTGGACTAAGAAGGGAGTTGAATCGTTCCAAGGGGTACGGAGGCGGTGACCAGATAGACTCTCAGCTGGAGACAGTCATGTCTTGCTCGCAGACATGGATCGCATCTGGAATAAGGCCACAGGGATTAGCATAACCAGGAGAGGCCATACTCTGCCACTAATTTGGCAAGTTTAGTCTTGAGTCTGGTTAAAACATTCAACAAGTCCGGCCGCCTGAGGATGATAAGCAACATGCAGTTGCCGACAAATACAAAGCTGGGAACAGAGTTCTCCGTTAATATTACCTACAAAGTGTGGTCCATTGACCGAGCTAATGCACGCAGGTATACTGAAGCAGGGAATTATTTCCTTAAACAAAATTTTCATCACAGTCTCAGCAGTAGCATTAGGAGGAGGGTAGGATTCAATCCACTTCGAAAAGACATCAGCAACAAGCAAAACACATTTATAGCAACTCAACTCATTTCTCCAACTCAATGTAGTCCAGTTGAAGTGTCTCCAAGGGACCCTCCAGCAAGGGAGTTCTCGTAGAGATACTTGAACTAAGAGGTGGAGGATCGTCTACCCACTAACCTGTTTGATCACGTACAACATCCTGATCGGGAAAGCCACTGACTGAGTATCGATGCAATCCGGTACAATCTGAGATTATCCTGATGTCATATGGTGCACCAGATCAGACGCTTTCAACGTGGAGTCGCTTGAGCAATGGCGTGAGCTGCCAGAGGAAGTGGTGGGTGCTGTTACGATGACAAGTTAAAAGGCTGCTGGACGGGCATCTGAATATGAAGGGTTCAGTTGGGTCAGGGCCAAGTGATGGCAAATGCAACTGGAGTCATAGAGATGTACAGCACAGAAACTGACCCTTCGGTCCAACCCGTCCTTGCTGACAAGATAGCCAACCCAATTTAGTCCCAGCTGCCAGCTCCCGCCCCATATAGGGGCCAAGTGATGGCAAACGTGACTAGATTAATTTAGGATATCTGGGCAGGTTGGGTCAAAGGGTCTGTTTCCGTGCTGTGTGACTCTAATTGTCTTCAGTGGAAGCAGAAGTGTGGTTGTGAAGGCTGGACTTTCAGAGCATGTTCTGCCTGACTGGAAGCAGAAGAGTTTGACTGAAGTGTGTCGGTGTTAATGCCTTGATGTCTCATTTTGCTTCCACCTTCTCGGGGTCGATAACCATTTTGTGTCTGGTCCTTCCTCCAGAAGCTGCGTTGCAGGTTCACCCTGAATTGACACTTTTTTTTTGCTTCCCAAAATAAGACCTGCTCACTCTCAGCAGGATCCCAGCGTTGTTAAAGATATTAACTTTCAGTTGGAGGTATGTAAAATTCAGAGAGATGTCAGTCTTGATGTTTTTGCTTTTTCTGCCCCTGTAAGATCCTGAATCAGCACCTTCAGGGGAATTAGTTAGAGCGGAGTGAGAACAGAGGGGGAGAGAGAGTGGGATGGTGCTTTCAATTTTGTGGAACAAGAAAAGAATATTCCACAGAAAGGAGAATTGCTTGTTCTGAATTTCTACCCTGCACTGATAGTGATGACTTTTGTAATCTCTTTTTGCAGAGTATTTGAACATCTGAAGATTGAAGTTTCAAAATCAACAGATGAAGGGCTTATGCCCGAAACATTGACTCTCCTGTTCCTCAGATGCTGCATGACCTGTTGTGCTTTTCCAGCGCCACATTTTTTGACTGACTCTCCAGTGTCTGCAGTCCTCACTTTGATGTCAATGTCTGACAGTCACTCAATCCATCGGGACCGCAACGATTTTTGACTGTGATTTCTGTGAGAGGGATCAATGCTTTTCGGTTCCTGTTTGAGGACGTTTTCAGTATCATTGGGACTGGACGAGAGCCCCCACTGTTGCCGCGCACTGTGTGTGGAGCCTGAAACAGTTATACAGCCTGGAAAGGGGATTTCACGGCAGGGAGGGGCTCTACACGTGTTTGTGTGCAGCTGAAGCTGTGGCCATGGAGAAACCTGAGGAATCCCGCCCCGTGGAGGAACCGTGGAAGTGTGGCGACTGTGGGAAAGGTTTCCGTGTCCTGTCTGTCCTGGAGACTCATCGGCGCAGTCACACCGGGGAGAGGCCATTCCCTTTCACCGACTGCAGGAAGGCCTTCAGACATTTCTCCCAACTGTTGGCCCACCAGCGGGTCCACACGGGGGAGAGGCCCTTCAGCTGCCCCAAGTGCGAAAAGGGCTTCAGCACATCTTCCACCCTGCTGAGGCATCAATGGATCCCACACCGGGGAGAGGCCCTTCACCTGCTCTCAGTGCGGGAAGGGCTTCACCTACTCCTGCAACCTGCGGAATCACCAGCGAGTTCACGTGCCATCGCAGGGGGATTGAAGGAGTGACGGCCAAGTGCCATTATTGATTGAATATCAACCCGGTTCTGGGGACTCCCGGGTTCGAATCCCGCCACGACAGATGGCAGAATTGGTATTCGGTCAGAAATATGGAGTTCGGAATCTAACGATCAGACTGTTTCAGGGAGGGGGTGGTGCGGGAGAGAAAGCCCCCATCTGATTCACTCTCCCCCTTGTTAGGGAAGGGAACCACCATTGTGGGAATGGATTCACTCAGTCGTTCCACCTGCATCCTTTACCCGGTCTGGCCTACACGTGACTCCAGACCCACAGCAGTCTGGTTGACTCTACACTGCCCCTTCCTGGCAAATGAGCGGGGCGAAACTTACTTGGAGACAGGGTATGGGTTGAAATTGCTGAGTGAGGCAATACTTCCTCCGGGTTACGGCTGTACCAAGGATCCGATTACAAAGGGACAACTTGGTGCTGACCAATAGTAAAGACAGTGAGGGGGGTGGGACGAGGGGAGGTGTGGTGTGTGCACTTTGACCTTGAGGTGCTCAAAAAGCAACTGCTTTTTCTCTGCCTTTTTCCTGGGTGGGGGGATCTGAAGCTGTAACAAAGTTGGGTTGCAATAAAGGTTACCTGAACTTACCGCCGGGCTGACTCTCATTGAAAGCTTTGAGCTCCAAGAGGTTTTTGTTTTAAAGCTGCTCATTTCTAAGTTTAGAACATAGAACAAAGAACATAGAACAACACAGCGCAGAACAGGCCCTTCGGCCCTCAATGTTGCGCCGACCTGTGAACTATTCTCAGTTCGTTCCCCTACACTATCCCAAAATCAACCATGCGCTTATCTAAGGAATGTTTAAATCTCCCTAATGTGGCTGAGTTGACTACCTTAGCAGGTAGGGCAGTCCACGCCCTTACCACTCTCTGCATAAAGAACTTGCCTCTGACATCTGTCTTAAATCTATCACCCCTCAATTTGTAGTTCTGCCCCCTCGTACAAGCTGATGTCACCATACTAGGAAAGAGTCTTTCACTGTCTACCCTATCTAATCCTCTGATCATCTTATATGTCTCTATCAAATCCCCTCTTAGCCTCCTTCTTTCCAATGAGAACGGACCCAAGTCTCTCAGCCTTTCCTCATCAGACCCTCCCTCCAGACTAGGCAACAACCTATTTAATCTCCTCTGCACCGTTTCCAATGCTTCCCACATCCTTCCTGAAATATGGGGACCAGAACTATACACAATATTCCAAGTGTGGCCGCACCAGCGTTTTGTATAGTTGCAGCGTGATATTGCGGTTCCCCGGAACTCAATCCCTCTCCGAATGAAACCTAACACACTGTATGCCTTCTTAACAGCACTGTCCACCTGCGTGGCAACTTTCAGGAATCTATGCACATGGACTCCAAGATCACTGCCTTCCTGTTATTCTTCCCAAAGTGAACCACCTCACATTTAGCTGCATTGAACTCCATTTGCTACCTCTCAGCCGAATTTTGAGTTTATCCAAGTCCCCCTGCAACCTATAACATTCTTCCAAACTGTCCAGTACTCCACCGACTTTAGTGTCATCTGCAAATTTACTAATCCATCCACCTATGCCTGCGTCTAAGTCATTTATAAAAATGACAAACCGTAGTAGTACCAAAACAGATCCTTGTGGCACACCACTAGTAACCAGACTCCAGGCTGAATATTTTGCATAAACCACCACTCGCTGCCTTATTTCAGAAAGCCACTTTCTAATCCAAACTGCTTAATCACCCTCAATCCCAAGCCTCTGCATTTTCTCCAACAGCCTACCATGTGGAACCTTTACGGAGGTCCATGTACACCACATCAACTGCCCTACCCTCATCTACATGCTTGGTCACCTTCTCAAAAAGCGCAATGAGGTTTGTGAGACATGATCTGCCCTTGATGAAACCATGTTGACTATCTGAAATCAAATTGTTGCTTGCTAGGTGATTTTAAATCCGATCTCTAATATTCCTTTCCAAAAGCTTTCCTTCAACAGAAGTAAGGCTCACTGGTCTATAATTAACTGGGTCATCTCTGCTGCCCTTCTTGAACAAGGGCACAACATTTGCAATCCTCCACTCTGGTACTAAACCTGTCGACAATGACGACTCAAATATCAAAGCCAAAGGTTCTGTGATCTCCTCCCTCGCTTCCCAGAGAAACCTCGGATAAATCCCATCTGGCCGAGGGCACTTGTCTACTTTCACTCCTTCTAGAATTGATAACACCTGTGTGCAACTAACCTTGATCCTTTCGAGTCTAATATCTCGTACCTCATTCTTCTCCTCTACAATATTCTCCTTTTCCTGAGTGAAGACCGATGAGAGATATTCATTAATACCTCTCCAATCTCCACAGGGCCCACACTCAACTTCCCACTTCTGTCTTTGATTGGCCCTATTCCTACCCTAATCATCCTTTTATTCCTCACATACCTATAGAAAGCTTTAGGTTCTCCTTTATTCTATTTGGTAAAGACTGTTCATGTCCTCTCTTTGCTCTTAACTCTCTCTTTAAATCCTTCCTAGCTGATCTGTAACTCTCCATCGCCTCTTCTGAACCATCTTGCCTCATCAACACATAAGCCTCCTTCTTCTTTGTCACAAGAGATGCAATTTCTGTTGTAAACCACAGTTCCCTTACCTTATCACTTCCTGCCTGACAGGGACATACCTATCAAGGACACACAATATCTGTTCCTTAAACCAGCTCCACATTTCAATTGTTCCCATCCCCTGCATTTTGCTACCCTATTCTATGCATCCTAAGTCTTGCCTAATTGCATTATAATTGCCCTTGCCCCATCGATAACTCTTGACCTGCGGCATGTTCCTATCCCTTTACATCGCTAAATGAAACCTAACTGAATTATGGTCACTCTCTCCAAAGTGCTCACCTTCCACTAAATCAAACACCTGGCCTAGTTCATTACCAAGCACCAGATCCAGTTTGACCTCCCCTCCTGCACACACTGGACAAAAACTGATCCATACGACGTACTAGAGTGAAAGCATTTCCAGTCAATGTTGGGGAAGTTAAAGTCCCCCATAATGACCACCCTGTTCCTTTCACTCCTACCCAGAATAATTTTGCTAATCCCCTCTTCCACCTCCCTGGAACTCTGCGGAGGCCTATAAAAAAACTCCAAGCAGTGTGACCTCTCCTCTCCTGTTTCTAACCTCAGCCCACATTACCTGAGTAGATGAGTCCTCATCAAAAGTTCTGTCAGCCACCGTTATACTATCCTTGACTAACAAGGCCATGCCTCTCCCTCTTTTACCGCCTTGGCTGTTCTTAATGAAAGATCAAAACCCTGGAACCTGCAACATCCATTCCTCACCCTGCTCTATCCATGTCTCCAAAATGGCCACAACATCCAAGTCCCAGGTACCTAGCCGTGCTGCAAGCTCACCTACCTTATTGCAGATACTCTGGCGTTGAAGTAGACACACTTCAAACCAGTTCGCTGTCTGCCAGCACATTCCTGTGACCCTGAAATCCTGTCCCTGTGATTCCTACTCTCATCCTCCTATGCACTACAGCTACACCACCGGTTCCCATCCCCCTGCTGATCTAGTTTAAAGCCACCCGAATAGCACCAGCAAATTTCCCACCCAGGATATTAGTACCCCCCTGGTTCAAGTGAAGACTGTCCTGTTTGTACAAGTCCCACCTTCCCCAGAATGAGCCCCAATTATCCTGAAACCCTCCCTCCTGCACCATCCTTGCAGCCACGTGTTCAGCTGATATATCTCCCTATTCCTTGCCTTGCTATCACGTGGCACGGGTAACAAACCAGAGATAACCACTCTGTTTGTCCTAGCCCTCAGCTTCTACCCTAGCTCCCTGAAATCCTGCCTTACATCCCTATCCCTCTTTCTGTGGGAGATTAGAAATGTTGTTTTTGCAGATGGGTGAGGTGGGGTAGTGGGGGGAAGGGAAGCGAAATTCTTGTAGTATGTAGCATACGTAAGGCTAAGACTTTAATGAATATAGAGGGTCTTTTCAAGAAAATAGTTTTAAGCTAGGAAATAACTTGAAAGTGTTGTAGTTGACCACAAAAAGAAGCAACAGGGGCATTTCACAATAAAGCTTATAGTATGATAAGAGAAACTGGATAAAAGAACAAGCTGTAACAAACAAGGAACAAAGAATGCAGACAAGGACAGCAGGATGGCCAGATAAGAAAATAACTAACAAGTGAGGTAATCAGCTTATGATCGGATGGGAAAAGGGAGGCGTGATTCCGCAACTTGTAAACTGAATAAGAAAGCTAACATGCTCTGTTTTAGCGCGCATTTCTGCTTGATTGCAGAAGCGTCTGGTACTTGCAAGACTGTAATAAATTGTTCTTGTTTCCAAGGCTTTGTCTCACGCTGATTGATTTGTGAGTGAGTTCTGTTTCTCACAATTGGGGGTCTCGTTCCGGGATGCAAAACTCAGACCGCTTGACACTCTTGGGATGACGGGGAGGTGTACCTCGCCGATTTCGGTGATCTCCGACTCCCTTGCTTGTCGTTGGCGGTTTGGGCGAGTACGATCCGGACTGGGAGATTTATGGCCGGACGTCCAGAAGAATATTCAAAAGCTCAAGGAGTCGTTGCGGGAAGCTCAAAGTGTCTGTGAGATACGGTGTCTGTGTGTGTGTGTGAGATAGAGAGAGAGAGAGAGAGAGAGAGAGAGAGAAAGAGCTGTACAGCAACTAGAAAGTTTAACTCTTTGTGATTTGGTTTGAATGCACAATTGTTTGTTGGTGATTGAATGTTTCTACTTTGTTCCCTGGAGCTCGAGATCCGGGACTGTTTTGAATCTGATTTCTGCTATGGAAATTTTAACATGATTTCTTTTAAGGTTAAGGATTTTACAGATTATAAAATAAAATGTTAACTCCTGTTCTTTTTACAGGTCATGACTGCCTTACTATCAGCTTCTAACTAATCTCTTTTATCCTTACATAAAAGTGATTTATGGAGAACAGTTGAAGTCTCAAAAAGCATATAGTTGGTCAGATTAATCGGACGAGTAAGGTGTCTAGTCAGGACCCTGAAGGGGGTGTGGAAGAGGGTGACTCCGGACCTCGTTAAGATTAATTAAATTAGCAACAATGGTAGGCAAGGTAAGTTGCCTGGGTAACGATCGATCTGTAAATAACGTTAAAGGGGAATATATTTCACCCGACAGTCCTTTGGGGAGAATGTTGGGAAATTGGGAACACAACTCCCAGACGCGGGGGAAAGATAAGGCTATAATGGTAAACTACTATTGTTGTTTTGTCTGGACTAGATAAAATATTAAGGCGCCTGGTATTTTTTGGCCCAAATATGGGTCCGATGAGGATTGGCTGTGTCAAGATCTTAATATATATGTCAATCGGAAAGAAGCGTACAGTCAAAAAGTGTCCAATTATGCGGTTTGTTGGATAGGGAGCGCAGGAGTAAAATTATGTCCCATGAATAGGGAGGAATCAGGGAAAGAACAGAAAAAGAATGAACAAGGGAAGCCACAATGGGACCTCTTAACGTGTTTGCCGCCCCCATATACTACTCCCCGGAACGAGCCTCCAGCTCCCAATATAGAACCGAGCCCAGACACAGAAATGGGAACGGACTCTGAACTAAAAGATGCAGAACCCGGGGGGGGGGGGGGGGGGCAGAGTCACTCGAGCCACCACACGTAAAGGAGGGGCAGAGATATTGGAAAATGTAAAATTATGTCCCTTACGAGAGGTTCCGATTGGGGAAGGTACAATCGGATATGTAAATGCTCCCTTAACTAGCAGTGAAGTTAGGGTCTTTACAAAGGAAATGAAAAGTTTAATAGAGGATCTGGTTGGACTAGCCGAACAATTAGAGCAATTCCTAGGGCCTAATTTATATACCTGGGGAGAACTGATGGCAATTTTAGGAACGTTATTTTCAGGGGAAGAACGAGGTATGATTAGGAGGAGAAAGTGAGGTCTGCAGATGCTGGAGATCAAAGTTGAAATTTTATTGCTGGAACAGCACAGCAGGTCAGGCAGCATCCAGGGAACAGGAGATTCGACGTTTCGGGCACAGGCCTTCTTCAGGAATGATTAGGAGAGCAGCTTTATAGGAATGGGAAACCAGGCACCCAGTTGGGGAAGAAGGGGCCCCAGCTGAACAGAAATTCCCAAATGTTGACCCACATTGGGAAAATAATGACAGAGAAGACAGGGAGTCAATGCGGGATCTATGAGAAATGGGAATATTAGGAATTAAAGAGGCGGCACCAAGATCATAAAACTTTGTTAAGGCCTTTGAAGTACGACAAGAGAAGGATGGAACCCCTTCTGCATTTCTTAAAAGGCTCAAGGAGGCCACAAGGAAGTGTTTGGGAATGGATCCCGATAATCAGATAGCACAGGGACTCTTAAAGGTCCAGTTTGTAACGAAATCATGGCCGGACATACAAAAGAAATTACAGAAATTAGATGGATGGAGTGAAAGACAGATGGAAGAGGTGTTACGAGAGGCACAGAAAGTGTATGTGAAAAGGGAAGACGAGAAGCAGAAACAGAAAGCCAAAATGATGGTGGAGGCAGTAGAAGAAATAACAAAAAGGACACTGGGGTCAAGGGATAACAGGAAGGGTTGGGGAGGACACGAAAGACAAGGGTCAGATACCTGGGAAAGGAGGCAACAAACCAGAGATAACCACTCTGTTTGTTCTAGCCCTCAGCTTCCACCCTAGCTCCCTGAAAGCCTGCCTTACATCCCTATCCCTCTTTGTTTTGTGGTTAGCACTGCTGCCTCACAGCGCCAGAGCCCCCGGTTCAATTCCCCTCCCACGTCTGCGCGAATATCCTCCCATTTTCCAAAGACGTGCAGGTTAAGGTGAATTGGCCAAGCTAAATTGCCCCGTAGTGTTAGGTGACGGGGAATGGGGCTGGGTGTTTTGCTCTTCGGTGGGTCGGTGTGGACTTGTTGGCCCGAAGGGCCTGTTTCCACACTGGAGGGAATCTGATCTAAAGTTCTGGAATTTATATATTGATGAACTGAAACCTGCAACCCATTCTAAAAGATGAAGGACTCAGCAGCGGTCCAGGTTTGTTCCAAATATTGCATCGGTTGCATGACACTGTGATGTTTTACAATTAATTCTGTGCCTTATGATCCTGCAGCACAGCTACCGGCAGAAGGAGCAACGCTGCAGAAGCCAGTGCTTCCAAATACACCTGGGTGGGCGGGGTGTACCATAAGGGGCGGGGTTTAGATTGGAGGGTGGGCGGAGCACATGGGCGGGGCGTGCTCGTGAGATGGCCGCGAGCTAGTAGGCGGGGCAAGGCGGCTATCCTGGAGGCGCGCGGCTTTGTGGGCGGTTGAGCGTGAGGGCATGGGGCGTGGTTTGACTCGCGCGGGGTCCGCGGCGTAGGGGCGGGGTTTGGTTCGCGAGTTGGAAAGGAGTTTGTGCCCTCGAGCCGGGGCTTGGTATCGATGGGGCGGGTTTACATGCAGCGTTCCAAAGTGCGGGGTGAACGAGCTGCGTCCGGAAGGGGCGGGGTTAACGAGCTGCGTTCGGAAGGGACGGGGTTAACGAGTGCGTCCGGAAGGGGCGGGGTTTACGAGCTGCGTCCGGAAGGGGCGGGAGTTTACCATCTGCGTTCGGAAGGGGCGGGGTTTATGTGCCGCTTTGGCGGAGGAGGGGGCGGGACCAGGGCCAGGGGGCGTGGCCACCCCCGAAGCCGGAAGTGTGCCAGCGGCCTGTTTCCTCCGCTGGAGCTTCGGCTGCAGTAAGTAAGGTAAAGCTTTATCAATATTTCCTTTTAAAGAGTTTGTATTTAATAACCAGTAATGGTTACTCAATATCATCATAAAGTCCCAAAATGCAATTCTTTTCAATGCATAGCAGATCAGCACTAAGAGTTAATTTTCTACGGGATTCAACAGCCTCAGCACTAAAACGGCTGTGAATGTTGCCACTCCGTTAATATTACCAACAAAGTTGGTCCATTGACCGAGCTAATGCACGCAGGTATACTGAAGCAGGGAATTATTTCCTTAAACAAAATCTTCACCACAGTCTCAGCAGTAGCATTAGGAGGAGGTTAGGCTTCAATGCACTTCGAAAAGACATCAGCAATAAGCAAAACACATTTATAGCAACTCAACTCATTTCTCCAACTCAATGAAGTCCAGTTAAAGTGTCTCCAAGGGACCCTCCAGCAAGGGAGTTCTCGTAGAGATACTTGAACTTCGATGTGGGGGATCGCCTACCCACTAACCTGTTTGATCACGTACAACATCCTGATCGGGAACCCTGACTGAGTATCGATGCGATCTGGAACGATCCAAGATTATCCTGATGTCATCTGGTGCACCAGATCAGACGCTTTCAACGTGGAGTCGCTTGAGCAATGGCGTGAGCTGCCAGAGGAAGTGGTGGGTGCTGGTACAATAACAAGTTAAAAGGCTCCTGGACTGGCATCTGAATATGAAGGGTTCAGATGGGTCAGGGCCAAGTGATGGCAAATGCAACTGGAGTCATAGAGATGTACAGCACAGAAAGAGACCCTTTGGTCCAACTCGTCCTTGCTGACAAGATAGCCAACCCAATTTAGTCCCAGCTGCCAGCATCCGGCCCAGAGAGAGGCTAAGTGATGGCAAACGTGACTAGATTAATTTAGGATATCTGGGCAGGTTGGGCCAAAGGGACTGTTTCCGTGCTGTGTGACTCTAATTGTCTTCAGTGAAAGCAGAAGTGTGGTTGTGAAGGCTGGACTTTCAGAGCATGTTTTGCCCTGACTGGGAGCAGAAGGGTTTGACTGAAGTGTATTGGTGTTAATGCCTTGATGTCTCATTTTGCTCTCACCTTCTTGGGGTCATTAACCATTTTGTGTCTGGTCCTTCCTCAAGAAGCTGCATTGCAGGTTCACCCTGAATTGACACTTTTTTTTTGCTTCCCAAAATCAGACCTGCTCACTCTCAGCAGGATCCCAGTGTTGTGAAAGATATTAACTTTCAGGTGGATGTATCCAAAATTCAGAGAGATGTTAGTATTGATGTTTTTGCTTTTTCTGCCCCTGTAAGATCCTGAATCAGCACCTTAAGGGGAATTAGTTAGAGCTGAGTGAGAACAGAGGGGGAGAGAGAGTGGGATGGTGCTTTCAATTTTGTGGAACAAAAGAATATTCCACAGAAAATAGAATTGCTTGTTCTGAATTTCTACCCTGCACTGATAGTGATGGCTTTTGTAATCTCTTTTTGCAGAGTATTTGAAAATCTGAAGACTGAAGTTTCAAAATCAACAGATGAAGGGCTTATGCCCGAAGCATTGACTCTCCTGCTCCTCGGATGCTGCCTGACCTGCTGTGCTTTTCCAGCGCCACATTTTTTGACTGACTCTCCAGCGTCTTCAGTCTTCACTTTGATGTCAATGTCTGACAGTCACTCAATCCATCGGGACCGCAACGATTTTTGACTGTGATTTCTGTGAGAGGGATCAACGCTTTTTGGTTCCTGTTTGAGGACGTTTTCAGCATCAGTGGGACTGGACGAGAGACCCCACTGTTGCAGCGCACTGTGTGTGGAGCCGGAAACAGTTATACGGCCTGGAAAGGGGATTTCACGGCACGGAGGGGCTCTAAACGTGTTTGTGTGCAGCTGATGCTGTGGCCATGGAGAAACCCGAGGAATCCCGCCCCGTGGAGAAACCGTGGAAGTGTGGCGACTGTGGGAAAGGCTTCCGTGTCCCGTCTGCCCTGGAGACTCATCGGCGCAGTCACACTGGGGAGAGGCCATTCCCCTGCACCGACTGCGGGAAAGCCTTCAGACATTCCTCTTACCTGTTGGCCCACCAGCGGGTCCACACGGGGGAGAGGCCCTTCAGCTGCCCAGAGTGCGGGAAGGCCTTCAGCACATCCTCCCACCTGCTGAGCCACCAGCGTGTACACACGGGGGAGAGGCCCTTCAGCTGTCCAGAGTGCGGGAAGGCCTTTACCCAGGCCTCCACCCTGCTGAGGCACAAGCGGGTCCATACGGGGGAAAGGCCTTTCAGCTGTCCCGAGTGCGGGAAGGCCTTCAGCAATTCCTCCACCCTGCTGACCCACCAGCATGTCCACACGGGAGAGAGGCCCTTCAGTTGCCCTGAATGCGGGAAGACCTTTACCCAGGTCTCCAACCTGCTGAGGCACCAGCGTGTCCATACGGGGGAAAGGCCTTTCAGTTGCCCTGAATGCGGGAAGGCCTTCAGCGATTCCTCCACCCTGCGGAGTCACCGGCATGTCCACACAGGGGAGATGCCGTTCACCTGCTCTCAGTGTGGGAAGGGCTTCACCTGCTCCTCCAATCTGCGGATCCACCAGCGTATCCACACGGGGGAGAGGCCCTTCAGCTGCCCCAAGTGCGGGAAGGCCTTCAGCAATTCCTGCGCCCTGTTGAGGCACCAGCATGTCCACACCGGGGAGGGGCCGTTCACCTGCTCTCGGTGCGGGAAGTGCTTCACCTGCTCCTCCACCCTGCAGAGCCACCAGCGGATCCACACAGGAGAGAGACCCTTCAGCTGCTCTCAGTGCGGGAAGGCCTTTACCCACGTCTCCTCCCTGATGACCCACCAGCGTATCCACACGGGGGAGAGGCCGTTCACCTGCTCTCAGTGCGGGAAGGGCTTCACCTGCTCCTTCAACCTCCAGACCCACCAGCGGGTCCACACGGGGGAGAGGCCCTTTAGCTGCCCAGAGTGCGGGAAGGCCTTTACCCAGGTCTCCACCCTGCTGAGGCACCAGCGGGTCCACACGGGGGAGAGGCCCTTCAGCTGCCCCGAGTGCGGGAAGGCCTTCAGGAATTCCTCCACCCTGCTGGCCCACCAGCGGGTCCACACGGGGGAGAGGCCCTTCAGCTGCCCCGAGTGCAGGAAGGGCTTCAGGTATTCCTCCCACCTGCTGACCCACCAGCGGGTCCACACGGGGGAGAGGCCCTTCAGCTGCCCAGAGTGCGGGAAGGCCTTTACCCAGGTCTCCACCCTGCTGAGGCACCAGCGGATCCACACCGGAGAGAGGCCGTTCACTTGCTCTCAGTGCGGGAAGGGCTTCACCTACTCCTCCAACCTGCGGAAACACCAGCGAGTTCACGTGCCATCGCAGGGAGATTGAAGAAGTGACGGCCGAGAGCCATTATCGATTGGACTATCAACCCGGTTCCGGGGACTCCCGGGTTTGAATCCCCCCACGACAGATGGCAGAATTGGCATTCGGTCAGAAATGTGGAGTTCGGAATCTAACGATGAGACTGTTTCAGGGAGGGGGTGGTACAGGGGAGAAAGCCCCCATCTGATTCACTCTCTCCCTTGTTAGGGAAGGGAACCGCCATTGTGGGAAAGGATTCACTCAGTCGTTCCAGCTGCATCCTTTACCCGGTCTGGCCTACACGTGACTCCAGACCCACAGCAGTCTGGTTGACACTACACTGCCCCTTCCTGGCAAATGAGCGGGGAGAAACTTACTTGGAGACAGGGTATGGGTTGAAATTGCTGAGTGAGGCAATACTTCCTCCGGGTTACGGCTGTACCAAGGATTCGATTACAAAGGGACAACTTGGTGCTGGCCAATAGTAAAGACAGTGAGGGGGGTGGGACAGGGGAGGTGTGGTGTGTGCACTTTGACCTTGAGGTGCTCAAAAAGCAACTGCTTTTTCTCTGCCTTTTTGCTGGGGGGGATCTGAAGCTGTAACAAAGTTGGGTTGCAATAAAGGTTACCTGAACTTACCACTGGGCTCAGAAAGCTTTGAGCTCCAAGAGGTTTTTGTTTTAAAGCTGCTCATTTCTTTCAGCCTCCTGCACTAAGTTTAGAACAGAGAACAAAGAACATAGAACAATACAGCGCACAACAGGCCCTTCAGCCCTCGATGTTACGCAACCTGTGAACTATTCTCAGCTCGTTCCCTGACACTATCCCAAAATCAACCATGCGCTTACCTAAGGATTGTTTAAATCTCCCTAATGTGGCTGAGTTGACTACCTTAGCAGGTAGGGCATTCCACGCCCTTACCACTCTCTGCATAAAGAACTTGCCTCTGACATCTGTCTTAAATCTATCACCCTTCAATTTGTAGTTATGCCCCCCTCGTACAAGCTGATGTCACTATCCTAGGAAAGAGTCTTTCACTGTCTGCCCTATCTAATCCTCTGATCATCTTATATGTCTCTATCAAATCACCTCTTAGCCTCCTTCTTTCCAATGAGAACGGACCCAAGTCTCTCAGCCTTTCCTCATAAGACCCTCCCTCCAGACCAGGCAACAACCTGGTAAATCTCTTCTGCACCGTTTCCAATGCTTCCCACATCCTTCCTGAAATATGGGGGCCAGAACTATACACAATATTCCAAGCGTTTTGTATAGTTGCAGCGTGATATTGCGGTTCCCCGGAACTCAATCCCTCTACGAACGAAACCTAACACACTGTATGCCTTCTTCACAGCACTATCCACCTGAGTGGCAACTTTCAGGGATCTATGCACATGGACTCCAAGATCACTGGCTTCCTGTTATTCTTCCCAAAGTGAATCACCTCACATTTAGCTGCATTGAACTCCATTTACCACCTCTCAGCCCAATTCTGCTAATCCATCCACCTCTGCCTGCACCTAAGTAATTTTAAAAATGACAAACCGCAGGAGTCCCAAAACAGATCCTTGTGGCACACCACTAGTAACCGGACTCCAGGCTGAATATTTTCCATAAACCATCACTCGCTGCCTTCTTTCAGAATGCCAGTTTCTAATCCAAACTGCTAAATCACCCTCGATCACCCATGCCTCTGCATTTTCTCCAACATCCTACCATGTGGAACCTTTACGGAGGTCCATGTACACCATGTCAACTGCCCTATCCTCATCTACATGCTTGGTCACCTTCTCAAAAAACTCAATAAGGTTTGTGAGACACGATCTGCCCTTGATGAAACCATGTTGACTATCTGAAATCAAATTGTTGCTTGCTAGATGATTATAAATCCGATCTCTAATATTCCTTTCCAAAAGCTTTCCTTCAACAGAAGTAAGGCTCACTGGTCTATAATTACCTGGGTCATCTCTGCTGCCCTTCTTGAACAAGGGCACAACATTTGCAATCCTCCACTCTGGTACGAAGCCTGTAGACAATAACAACTCAAATATCAAAGTCAAAGGCTCTGCTATCTCCTCCCTCGCTTCCCAGAGAAACCTCGGATAAATCCCATCTGGCCGAGGGCACTTGTCTACTTTCACTCCTTCTAGAATTGATAACACCTGTGTGCAACTAACCTTGATCCTTTCGAGTCTAATATCTCGTACCTCATTCTTCTCCTCTACAATATTCTCCTTTTCCTGAGTGAAGACCGATGAGAGATATTCATTAACACCTCTCCAATCTCCACAGGGCCCACATTCAACTTCCCACTTCTGTCTTTGATTAGCCCTATTCCTACCCTAATCATCCTTTTATTCCTCACATACCTATAGAAAGCTTTAGGGTTCTCCTTTATTCTATTTGTTAAGGACTGCTCATGTCCTCTCTTTGCTCTTAACTCTCTCTTGAAATCCTTCCTAGCTAATCTGTGACTCTCCATCGCCTCATCTGAACCATCTTGCCTCATCAACACATAAGCCTCCTTCTTCTTTGTAACAAGAGATGCAATTTCTGTTGTAAACCACGGTCCCCTTACCTTATCACTTCCTCCCTGCCTGACAGGGACATACCTATCAAGGACACACTATATCTGTTCCTTAAACCAGCTCCACATTTCAATTGTTCCCATTCCCTGCATTTTGCGACCCTATTCTATGCATCCTAAGTCTTGCCTAATTGCATTATAATTGCCCTTGCCCCATCGATAACTCTTGACCTGCGGCATGTTCCTATCCCTTTACATCGCTAAATGAAACCTAACTGAATTATGGTCACTCTCTCCAAAGTGTTCACCTTCCACAAAATCAAACATCTGGCCTGGTTCATTTGCCAAGCACCAGATCCAGAGTGACCTCCCCTCTTATCGACCTTCGACATACTGTGTCAGAAAGCCCTCCTGCGCACACTGGACAAAAACTGATCCATACGACGTACTATAGTGAAAGCATTTCCAGTCACTGTTGGGGAAGTTAAAGTCCCCCATAATGACCACCCTGTTCCTTTCACTCCTACCCAGAATAATTTTGCTAATCCCCTCTTCCACCTCCCTGGATCTCTGCGGAGGCCTATAAAAAAACTCCAAGCAGTGTGACCTCTCCTCTCCTGTTTCTAACCTCAGCCCACATTACCTGAGTAGATGAGTCCTTATCAAAAGTTCTGTCAGCCACCGTTATACTATCCTTGACTAACAAGGCCACGCTTCTCCCTCTTTTACCGCCTTGGCTGTTCTTAATGAAAGATCAAAACCCTGGAACCTGCAACATCCATTCCTCACCCTGCTCTCTCCATGTCTCCGAAATGGCCACAACATCCAAGTCCCAGGTACCTAGCTGTGCTGCAAGCTCACCGACCTTATTGCGGATACTCTGACGTTGAAGGAGACACACTTCAAATCACTTCGCTGTCTGCCAGCACATTCCTGTGACCCTGAAATCCAGTCCCTGTCCTTCCTACTCTCATCCTCCTGTGCATTGCAGCTACACCCCCCGGTTCCCATCCCCCTGCTGAGCTAGTTTAAACCCACCCGAATAGCACCAGCAAATTTCCCACCCAGGATATTAGTACCCCTCTGGTTCAAGTGAAGACTGTCCTGTTTGTACAAGTCCCACCTTCCCCAGAATGAGCCCCAATTATCCAAAAACCTGAAACCCTCCCTCCTGCACCATCCTTGCAGCCACGTGTTCAGCTGATATATCTCCCTATTCCTTGCCTTGCTATCACGTGGCATGGGTAACAAACCAGAGATAACCACTCTGTTTGTTCTAGCCCTCTGCTACCACCCGAGCTCCCTGAAATCCTGCCTTACATCCCTATCCCTCTTTCTGTGGGAGATTAGAAATGTTGTTTTTGCAGATGGGTGAGGGGGTGTAGTAGGGGGAAGGGAAGCGGAATTCTTGTAGCATGTAGCATACATAAGGCTACGACTTTAATGAATATAGAGGGTCTTTTAAAGAAAATAGTTTTAAGCTAGGAAATAACTTTAAAGTGTTGTAGTTGACCACAAAAAGAAGCAGCAGGGGTATTTCACAATAAAGCTGAAGTTTATACTGATTCCGCAATAAAGTGATTCCGCAATTTGTAAACTGAATAAGAAAGCTAACATGCTCTGTTTTGGCGCGCATTTCTGCTTGATTGCAGAAGCGTCCAGTACTTAGAAGACTGTAATAAATTGTTCTTGTTTCCAAGGCTTTGTCTCAGGCTGATTGATTTGTGAGTGAGTTCTGTTTCTCACAATTGGGGGCCTCGTTCCGGGATCCAGGACTCAGACCGCTCGACACTCTTGGGATGACCGTGGAGGTGCACCTTGCCGATTTCGGTGATCTCCGACTCCCTTGCTTGTCGTTGGCGGTTTGGGCGAGTACGATCCGGACTGGGAGACCCTGGAAACAAGGCGGGCAGACGCGGCGGGTTAGGTCGGGCAGCTCTTGTGCACCGGACCCGGGTAGGGAAAGGTCTTAAAGGATATATCTGGGTGACTGGGGGCAGTGGTATTTGCTGCAAGAATTGCTGCGGGACGGGGCACACCGAAATTACCAGGTAACTCTGTGCACAGACCAAGGTCAGAAGAGAGACCTTTTATGTCTTGCCTTGGTGGTCAGGACATATAAAAGTATGGGGAATTGGTGATATATAAAATTAAGCATATGTCAATGGAAAACAGCCAGTGTCAGAAGGGCTAGTAGTTGAAGGGCTACTGAGGATGCCCTTCATAACTAACTTATGACCAGACGTCCAGATGAATATTCAAAAGCTAGAGGAGTCGTTGCGGAAAGCTCAAAGTGTCTGTGAGACACGGTGTCTGTGTGTGTGTGTGTGAGAGAGAGAGAAAGAGCTGTACAGCAACTAGAAAGTTTAACCCGGTGTGATTTGGTTTGAATGCACATTTGTTTGTTGGTGATTGAATGTTTCTGCTTTGTTCCCTGGAGCTTGAGATCCGGGACTGTTTTGAATCTGATTTCTACTATGGAAATTTTAACATTTCTCTTAACGTTAAGGATTTTATAGATAATGAAATAAAGTGTTAACTCCTGTTCTTTTTACAGGTCATGACTGCCTTACTATCAGTTTCTAACTAATCTCTTTTATCCTTACATAAAAGTGATTTATGGAGGACAGTTGAAGTCTCAAAAAGCATATAGTTGGTCAGATTAATTGGACGAGTAAGGTGTCTAGTCAGGACCCTGAAGGGGGTGTGGAAGAGGGTGACACCGGACCTCGTTAAGATTAATTAAATCAGCAACAATGGGAGGCACGGGGAGTTGGCTGGGTAACGATCGATCTGTAAATAACGTTAAAGGGGAATATATTTCACCCGACAGTCCTTTGGGGAGAATGTTGGGAAATTGGGAACACAACTCCCGGACGCGGGGGAAAGATAAGGCTACAATGGTAAACTATTGTTGTTTTGTCTGGACTAGATAAAATATTAAGGCGCCTGGTATTTTTTGGCCCAAATATGGCCCAGATGAGGATTGGCTGTGTCAAGATCTTAATATATATGTCAATCGGAAAGAAGCGTACAGTCAAAAAGTGTCCAATTATGCGGTTTGTTGGATAGGGAGCGCGGGAGTAAAATTATGTCCCATGAATAGGGAGGAATCAGGGAAAGAACAGAAAAAGAATGAACAAGGGAAGCCACAATGGGATCCCTTAACATGTTTGCCGCCCCTATATACTACTCCCCGGAACGAGCCTACAGCTCCTGAAGTAGAACCGTGTCCAGACACAGAAATGGGAACGGACTCTGAACTAAAAGATGCAGAACCTGCGGGGGGGGGCCCAGAGTCACTCGAGCCACCACACGTAAAGGAGGGGCAGAGATATTGGAAAATGTAAAATTATGTCCCTTACGAGAGGTTCCGATTGGGGAAGGTACAATCGGATATGTAAACGCTCCCTTAACGAGCAGTGAAGTTAGGGTCTTTACAAAGGAAATGAAAAGTTTAATAGAGGATCCGGTTGGACGAGCCGAACAATTAGAGCAATTCCTAGGGCCTAATTTATATACCTGGGGAGAACTGATGGCAATTTTAGGAACGTTATTTTCAGGGAAAGAACGAGGTATGATTAGGAGAGCAGCTTTATAGGAATGGGAAAAGAGGCACGCAGTTGGGGAAGAAGGGGCCCCAGCAGAACAGAAATTCCCAAATGTTGACCCTCAGTTGGAAAATAATGACAGAGAAGACAGGGAGTCAATGCGGGATCTATGAGAAATGGGAATATTAGGAATTAAAGAGGTGGCACCAAGATCATAAAACTTTGTTAAGGCCTTTGAAGTACGACAAGAGAAGGATGGAACCCCTTCTGCATTTCTTAAAAGGCTCAAGGAGGCCACAAGGAAGTGTTTGGGAATGGATCCCGATAATCAGATAGCACAGGGACTCTTAAAGGTCCAGTTTGTAACGAAATCATGGCCGGACATACAAAAGAAATTACAGAAATTAGATGGATGGAGTGAAAGACAGATGGAAGAGCTGTTACGTGAGGCACAGAAAGTGTATGTGAAAAGGGAAGACGAGAAGCAGAAACAGAAAGCCAAAATGATGGTGGAGGCAGTAGAAGAAATAACAAAAAGGAGACTGGGGTCAAGGTCTAACAGGAAGGGTACGGGAGGACACGAAAGACAAGGGTCAGATACCTGGGAAAGGAGGCAACAAACCAGAGATAATCACTCTGTTTGTTCTAGCCCTCAGCTTCCACCCTAGCTCCCTGAAATCCTGCCTTGCATCCCTATTCCTCATTTTTTTGTGGTTAGCACTGCTGCCTCACAGCACCAGAGCCCCAGGTTCAATTCCCCCCCCCCCCCCCCCCACGTCTGCGTGGGTATCCTCCCACAGTCCAAAGACGTGCGGGTTAGGGTGAATTGGCCAAGCTAAATTGCTCCGTAGTGTTTGGTGACGGGGAATGGGGCTGGGTGTTTTGCTCTTCGGCGGGTCGGCGTGGACTTGTTGGCCCGAAGGGCCTGTTGCCACACTGGAGGGAATCTGATCTAAAGTTCTGGAATTTATATATTGAGGAACTGAAACCTGCAACCCATTCTAAAAGCAAAGCAGCAGTCCAGGTTTGTTCCAAATATTGCATCGGTTGCATGACACTGTGATGTTTTGGTATTAATTCTGTGTCTTATGATCCTGCAGCACAGCTACCGGCAGAAGAAGCAGCGCTGCAGAAGCCAGTGCTTCCAAATACACCTGGGTGGGCGGGGTTTACGATCCGCGTTCTGAAGGGGCGGGGCTTACGCGTCGCCTTGTCGGAGGAGGGGGCGGGACCAGGGCCAGGGGGCGTGGCCACCCCCGAAGCCGGAAGTGTGCCCGCGGCCTGTTTCCTCCGCTGGAGCTTCGGCTGCAGCAAGTAAGGTAAAGCTTTATCAATATTTCCTTTTACAGAGTTTGTATTTAATAACCAGTAATGGTTACTCAATATCATCATAAAGTCCCAAAATGCAATTCTTTTCAATCCATAGCAGATCAGCACTAAGAGTTAATTTTCTACGGGATTCAATAGCCTCAGCACTAAAATGGTCTCACAAGGGAACGGCTGTGAATGTTATCACTTGGTGTCCTGTTCACACAGATTCACCGATGCTGAGGCAAACGTTCTTAATTGCCTCACAGCATCCTGTTATCACTTGGTGAGCCCAGGTGTCCCTATCTTTAAGTTCTCTCCTCTTTCTGAGCTTTCCTGCCTGTTTATTTTCTAGTGCAGTAAATGTATTCAACAATTCAGCATTACATTTTAGTCTGAATGTTGAAAGGCAAGTTTTAAGACTATATACTTTCTCACCCAGATGCCCACACCCTCATTCCTCCCTTTGATTGCACCGCGATCACTGAAAGAGAAGGCTAATCCAAACGAATGCCCTTCAAGGTGGTCCAGCCATCAACATCCTGTAGAGCAACACCACCATCCTCGCAGCTCATCTGGTCATATTTATCATCGTCATCGACATGTGTGGGTGAGCCATCGGATCGCAAAAGGAGCATCTTCTGGGGCAAATCTATATCACTAAGGGACCTCATAAGCCTAGCAATTAAATACCCAACAATACCAATACCGACAAACAAACATAGCTAAATTGATAAGCCAATTGTACATGAGCCCAATCTGCAGTTTCCCCAACTGGTCCCTTCAGTCATTCTGTCAAGGAATGCCTGGATCTCTTCTTGTATCTGAGGAATATTGCCAGTGAGATCGGGAATGCCCATAGTGCATTTATCTTGGACAATGGTGCAGACCTCACCCTCCCGGGCGAGTATATAGTCTAAGGCATACCGATTCTGCATAGAGTAAAGACACAGGTCTGATAATCCCAGTTTACTCTGTTCCAGAGCCTCTTTAGTCTTATTTCCGCGAATGGTCAGGCCACAAAAGAGGGAATTGCGGTTCTTTTGACTTGTCACTCCTGCCGATCCTTCCAACCTCAGGGTACTCTGGATTCCCCAGCCTATTGGGTGTCCTGTATTGTCACCCAGTCCCTTGGGATCCTTCCAGTTGGAGCAAGGTTGGCTGACACCGACCGCTGCATCCTCCTCAGATGGACGTTCCATCGACTTGTCCACTGGCCAGGACAAGGTACTGTTGTGGGAACAAGGGCTCCGATGGTGACCTTATGAGGGACATCTTTGCCATCCAGGACAAGGAAATTGGTAGCTTTACCTTTACCTTAAGAAATAATAGTCTGGTTTGGGGTATATTAGGGAGAGTTTGTCAAAGTAGGTTACTGAAATGTTACAGCAGGGGGTCTGGTCAGATCTACAGGAGTAAAGGGTCGACGTTTTAGATTAGATTAGATTAGATTACTTACAGTGTGGAAACAGTGATGAATAGATTGGAATTGGAGACTGGGGACAGGCAAGTAAGTCATCTCCCGATAGAGAGGAGTAACATACTACTGTCTCTGGGGTGAATAGCGTTCTGTGGGCCTGTATAAATACGTTGTTTGTGGATTGAGGAGTTTCCCCTATCAGTCCACACCGCCCTGCCGAAGCGCAACCCACCCATACCCCTACACATCTACCCCTTACCGAAAACTACAGGCAATTTACCATGGCCAATTCACCTGACCTGCACTTCTTTGGACCGTGGGAGGAAACCCACGCAGACACGGGGAGAATGTGCAAACTCCACACAGTCAGTCGCCTGAGGCGGGAATTGAACCCGGGTCTCTGGCGCTGTGAGGCAGCAGTGCTAACCGCTGTGCCACCGTGCCGCCCACGGTGGCACAGAGGAATCGCTTGAGCACTGTAAAAATGGGCCAAGGGATTCGAGCACTCGCACTGTATGGGAGACAATGGTCTTCAGAATGCTGTTCACATTGGGCTCTCCCTTAGCTCTATTGTACATGGTCTTGGTGACAGTATCAGATTCTGAAAAGAGAAAAGGCCTATAAATGCACAAGGGAAGGGTTCCGTTCCAGGTCCAGGCCGCATAAGGCCTGCTGTACCCCAGCCAGTGTTAGACCAGCTGTTTGTATACACAGACCCGAGGTATTGGAAAGTGATATTTCTCTTCATGGGGTCGACAGTAGGAAGTCTGATGAATAGATTGGAATCGGGGACTGGGGACGGGGCAAGTAAGTCATCTCCTGATAGAGAGGAGTAACATACTACTGCCTCTGGGGTGAAGAGCGTTCTGTGGGCCTGTATAAATAAGTTGTTTGTGGATTGAGGAGTTTCCCCGATCAGGCTTCCCTTTTCTCGAGTCGGCCCGTCCTGCAAAATGGGATGGTGTTCCTGGGCATATTTACCATAATAACAGGGTTGATCATTTTTATCTTCATGAGGCTTGCGTCTGCAGGTAAAATCAAAAAAACATGGTAACGACATGATAACTCTCACTGATTTCTACTGTCCAGATGGACCATCTGGTCTTTCTGATGTAAGAGTCCATTGCAATAATCAATCTTCATCACGTTCCACACGTCAAAGGCGTCTGGTCCGGTGCACTGGACGACATCTCCTCAGCATGGGTGGTGGATAATCTCTGATCATTCCTGGTCGCATCCATAGTTAGTGGCTTTCCCCATCAGGATATTGTACGTGATCAGAAAGGTGAGGAGATAAGCGATCCGCAAATGTCCCTCCTCTTAGTTCAAGTATCTGTAATAAGATTAACATTAGAACAACAGCAAAATTCAAAACCCAACTGGACAGGGTCCATTCCTTTTGTTGAGATCCAGGATTCTCTCCTCCTCTTCCCCCCTTTTGATTGGTGCGGTCAATCAATTTACAACGGTGCAGTTGGACCCAAGCTGAGCTCCCAGCGACTGGGACCGCCGTAGGGGTGGGAAGTAAAACCTGGAAGGGGCCATCCCAACGAGGTTGGAGACCTTTGCCAGTCCAGTTCTTGACGAGCACCAACGAACCAGGTTCTGCCCGTGACAAGGCTGAAAGGGAGGGAACATCGCTGTAGGCCGCATGCTCCTGGGAGTGAAAGGCACGCATAACATTAGTTAGAGCAAGAACATAACCAATCATTGCTTCGGTCATGTGGTGGACGTGGACTGAGAAGGGTGCCGAATCGTTCCAAGGGTACGGAGGCGGTGACCAGAGAGACTGTCAGCTGGAGACAGTCATGTCTTGCCCGCAGATATGGATCGCATCTGGAATAAGGCCACAGGGATTAGCATAACCAGGAGAGGCCAGACTCGGCCATTAATTTGGCAAGTTTAGTCTTGAGTCTGGTTAAAACATTCAACAAGGCCGGCCGCCTGAGGATAAGCTCCATGCAGTTGCTGACAAATACAAAGCTGGGAACAGAGTTCTCCGTTAATATTACCTACAAAGTTGGTCCATTGACCGAGCTAATGCACGCAGGTATACTGAAGCAGGGAATTATTTCCTTAAACAAAATCTTCACCACAGTCTCAGCAGTAGCATGAAGAGGAGGGAAGGCTTCAATCCACTTACAAAAGACATCAACAATAAGCAAAACACATTTATAGCAACTCAACTCATTTCTCCAACTCAATGAAGTCCAGTTGAAGTGTCTCCAAGGGACCCTCCAGCAAGGGAGTTCTCATAGAGATACTTGAACTAAGAGGTGGGGGATCGCCTACCCATGGACCTGTTTGATCACGTACAACATCCTGATCGGGAAAGCCACTGACTGAGTATCGATGCGATCTGGAATGATCTGAGATTATCCTGGTGTCATTTGGTGCACCAGATCAGACGCTTTCAACATGGAGTCGCTTGAGCAATGGCGTGAGCTGCCAGAGGAAGTGGTGGGTGCTGATACGATGACAAGTTAAAAGGCCCCTGGATGGGCATCTGAATATGAAGGGTTCAGTTGGGTCAGGGCCAAGTGATGGCAAATGCGACTGGAGTCATAGAGATGTACAGCACAGAAACAGACCCTTCGGTCCAACCCGTCCTTGCTGACAAGATAGCCAACCCAATTTAGTCCCAGCTGCCAGCACCCGGCCCATATAGGGGCCAAGTGATGGCAAACGTAACTAGATTAATTTAGGATATCTGGGCAGGTTGGGCCAAAGGGTCAGTTTCCGTGCTGTGTGACTCTAATTGTCTTCAGTGGAAGCAGAAGTGTGGTTGTGAAGGCTGGACTTTCAGAGCATGTTTTGCCCTGACTGGGAGCATAAGAGTTTGACTGAAGTGTGTCGGTGTTAATGCCTTGATGTCTCATTTTGCTCCCACCTTCCCAGGGTCGTTAACCATTTTGTGTCTGGTCCTTCCTCCAGAAGCTGCGTTGCAGGTTCACCCTGAATTGACACTTTTTTTTTGCTTCCCAAAATCAGACCTGCTCACTCTCAGCAGGATCCCAGTGTTGTGAAAGATATTAACTTTCAGGTGGATGTATCCAAAATTCAGAGAGATGTCAGTCTTGACGTTTTTGCTTTTCTGCCCCTGTAAGATCCTGAATCAGCACCTTCAGGAGAATTAGATAGAGCAGAGAGGGAACAGAGGGGGAAGAGGGTGTGGGAGTGTTTTCAATTTTGTGGAACAACAAAAGAAAAGAATATTCCACAAAATAGAATTGCTTGTTCTGAATTTCTACCCTGCACTGATAGTGATGACTTTTGTAATCTGTTTTTAACAGTGTATTTGAAGATCTGAAGACTGAAGCTTCAAAATCAACAGATGAAGGGCTGATGCCCGAAACATTGACTCTCCTGCTCCTCAGATGCTGCCTGACCTGTTGTGCTTTTCCAGCGGCACACTTTTCGACACTGACTCTCCAGCGTCTGCAGTCCTCACTTTGACGTCAATGTCTGACAGTCACTCAATCCATCGGGACCGCAATGATTTTCAACTATGATTCTGTGAGAAGGAGCAAAGCGTTTTGTTTCCTGTTTGAGTACGTTTTCAGCATCAGTGGGACTGAATGAGAGACCCTACTGTTGCAGCGCAATGAGTGTTGAGCCTGAAACAGTTATACGGCCTGGGAAGAGGAATTCACGGTGGGGAGGGGCTCCACACGCATTTGTGTGTAACTGAAGCTTCGGCCATGGAGAAACCCGAGGAATCCAGCCCTGTGGAGAAACGATGGAAGTGTGGCGACTGCAAGAAAAGATTCTGTGTCCCGTCTGTCCTGGAGACTCATCGTCGCAGCCACACCAGGGAGAGCCCGTTCCCCTGTCCCGTCTGCGGGAAGGGCTTCAGCACTTCCTCCACCCTGCCAACCCACCAGCGGATCCACACTGGGGAGACGCCCTTCAGCTGCCCCGAGTGTGCAGGAAGGCCTTCAGCGATTCCTCCACCCTGCTGAGGCACCCTGCTGAGTGCCAGTATCGACTGGACTACCAACCCAGTTCCAGGGGCTCCCGGGTTTGAATCCCACTGCAGCAGATGGTGCGATACAGGGTATGGGTTGAAATTGCCGAGTGAGACAACACTTCCTCCAAGTTAAGGCTGTACCAAGGATCCAATTACAAAGGGACAACTTGGTGGTGACCAACAGTAAAGAAGTGAGGTAGGGGGGTGGTGGGGTAGCGTGTGCGTTTCGACCTTGAACTGTTTAAAAAGCAGCTACTTTTTCTCTGCCTTTTTGCTGAGGGGGTTTGAAGCTGTAACAAAGTTGGATGTCAATAAAAGTTACCTGAATTTACCCCCGGCTCAGACTCTCATTGAAAGCTTTGAGCTCCAAGGTTTTTGTTTTAAAGTTGCTCATTTCTTTCAGCTTCCTGCACTAAGCTTCCAATGTGACGTATCAGATGGATCAGTGAATGAGCAGCCAGTTTCGTTAGAAATTGTGAATTTTTCAGGAGTGCATAGTGTGTCATTTCATCGGCGTTGTAAAGTTTACTGGCAGCATTGGGAGGTGTGGGCTGTGCTCACTAGAAATGATGTGGAGGAGCCGGTAGTGGACTCGCCTGGATGAAGTTAAAAATCACACAACACCAGGTTATAGTCCAACAGGTTTATTTGGAAATGTGAGTTTTTGGAGCACTGCTGCTTCATCGGGTAGCTGTAGAGCAGGATCATAAGACACAGATTTTATAGCAAAAGATCACAGTGTCATGCAACTGATAGGATATATTGAACAAACCAAGATTGCTGTTAAGTCTTTCACCTTTTAGAATGCGTTGCAGGTTTCAGTTCATTAATATGTAAATCCCAGAACATCTTTTGATTCACATTCTCAAGATGACTTAAGTTTTTTTTAAAAAAGTGACAACTCAGCCCAGACAGCCCCGATAAAGGTGTGAGGTTCGAGTCTGTCAATGTCCCAATTTTGAATCAGACTGGTTCTATTTCCAAAGTAGGAATGTATAAAATATTACATGGATTGACTGCCTGCAGACTGTGCACTTTTTGAGCAAAATTGAATGTATCTGCAAACATAATTCTGCCAATACAAATTTGCCCAAAAAGTGATGTGTGAGTTTATGCATGAGTGCACATAAGAGTGTGATGGAGTATATGCCTGTGAGTGTGTTGGGAGTGTATGTGTGCGTGTCTGAGAGAGCACGTATGTATGAGTGAGGTATGAATAAAAGCAAGGGCTTGCGTTTTGCTAAAGCAAGGACAGTCAGGACTTGTACAGTTAATGGTAGGGCCCTGTGTCATGCTGTAAGAGAGAGACATGGTGGGGTTCAGTTACACAGTTCTTTCAAAGTTGCTTCACTGCCAAACAGGGTGGTTAAGAAGGCGTTTAGCACACTTGCCTTCATTGTTCACCACACTGAGTAAAGGAGTTGGGACATCATGTTGAGGTTGTACAGGATGTTGGTGAGGCCACTTTCAGAGTACTGAGTATGGTTCTCGTGTCCCTGTAATAGGAAGAATACTATTAGAGGGGGTTCGGTAAAGATTTACCAGGATGTTGCCAGGACTGGAGGGTTTGAGTTATAATGAGAGGCTGGGACTTTTTTCACTGGAGCACAGGAGGTTGGGGGGGTGACATTATTGAGATTGATAAAATCATGAGGAGTGGAGGTAAGGTGAATAGCAAAGGCTCTTCCTTAGCGTTGGGGAGCTCAAGACTAGGGGGGATATTTCTTTAAAGTGAGAGGAGAGAGATTTAAAAGGAACCCGAGGGGCAACGTTTTGACAGAGGGCGGTTTACACGTGGAATGAACTTGTTGAGGATGTGGTCAATGCAGGTACGTTTACAAAGTCTAAACGACATTTGGATGGGTACATGAATAGAAAGGTTTAGAGGGATTTGGGCCAAACGCAGGCAAGTGAGGCTAGTTTAGTTTGGGAACCCTGGTCGCCATGGATGAGTTGGACCAAACGGTCTATTTCTGTGCTGTCTACCTCTCTGAACCAGAAGTGATCTTATTGAAACCAGTAGAATTCTGAAAGGGGCTTGACAGGATAGATGCAGATAAAACGCTCCTTTGTGGTGGGAGTCATAGAATCCCAACAATGTGGAAACAGGCCATTCAGCCCATCTATTCCACACTGGCCCTCAGAACAGCATCCCACACATACCCATCCCCTTACTCCATATTTCCCATGGCCAATCCACCCTCAGTTTCACATCCATGGTCACTATGGGTAATTTAGCACAGCCTATCCACCCTGACCTCTACACCCTAATCTATAAATTACCTTCTCAAAAATGTAATTTAAATGTCAAGTTTTTCTCTAAGAAAAATGTTAGTCTGACAACATTCGGGCGCAGACAGAATTCACACTTATTGTTAGAAAAGCTCTGCATTTGAATGACATTCTTGAGAAGGTAACAAAAAAGAAGTTCTGGGATTAACAAACCAAAGAGCAGAAACCTATTCTAAAAGATGAAGGATTTAATCTAAAATTGTTTGATGTGTCACATTTCCATGACCCTAGACTCCTTTGGATATAAATTGTGATCATGATCTCATTCTCCACAATTACCTAATGAAGGAGCAGCGCTCCAAAAGCTAGTGCTTCCAAACAAACCTGCTGGATTATAACCTGGTGTTGTGTGATGTTTAACTTTGTCCGTGGGAAACACATGAGTTGTGGGTCTGGTAAGAGTTCTTATTTTGTGATCTATTCCAAGTGAAATTTCTCCTCTGCACAGGCACGGGTGAACAGTTTGTTTTAGTGCTTTGTGCGAGATCGGGCTAGCAGCTTTTCAATCCTTATGTTAAACAGTTCAAGTAAACTGTCAATCAGCAATTATATTCCGAGTGGTACTTCCAGCTCTGGTAATCCTGTTGCATCAACAGAGAGGGAGAGGATGTCACATCTAAAGAGCAGACAGAAAAGTTATTTCGCTTGTTGAGTCGGTTCCTCACTCAGATGAGACTGGATACTGCTTTTATTGGATCATAAATAAATGCTACAATGGAACACCTTAAATTCAAGGAATTTTGAAAGGGCAAACGAACAGTAACTTTGAACAGAGATGTTCTTCCATTTCCAACCTTGGTTGAGCCAAATGAAGCATTTTTACTGATAGCTCCATAATCATGTTCCTGCTGGATTTTTTTCAGGGCAAACAATTTCTGGTGGGAGAAATTCTGCATCCTGGGAAGGCGGGGAAATGAGGAAAAAAAGCTGTTGAAAGCTTTGAACTGTGGGCCCATGAGCTCTCGTGGGAGCAGTGCATTTGCCAAAAACATTTCGGAGGAATTCTGTTTACCTGTTGGACTGAAAATAGTTTCCCCACTGAACGTTAAACAGGTATTGAGAACGTTGCGCATTATACATTGTGTTCCTGAGGACTGGAGGAGGATTGAACTTGCCAACGTGAACCACACTTTGCAGGGAGAGGAAATTTCTCTGGATGGAATAGGTTGATGGAAGTCAACAATTGTCAGATTATTTCATGAAAATAACAGCTGGTATGGGGATCCCAGCAGAGGGACGTCTGTAATGAGCACACAGAAACAAACCCTTCAGTCCAGGCCAACCAGATATGCTAAATTAATCTAGTGACCCATTTGCCAGCATTTGGCCCATATCCCTCTGAATTCTTCCTATTCATGTCCCCATCCAGATGCATTTTTTTCTTCAGAGAATACTTGGGTGAGAGCCAAGATATACAACAATGTATAATAATGAAGCAGCTCATTTATTCTGAAATTATTTCAATTAGTTGGTCAATTGCCAAATAATAGCTGCATAACTGTCGTCAATATTGATACCCAGGAAAGCTATTTTGTTTAGTATATTTCCTTTGTAAAGATCTTATCCAAATTATAAAATGAATGTATTTTCATATGAAATAAAATTTGCAGTGTTTTATTAAATGGTTGAAAGTAACTTTGCACTTAATTGCTCCATTTGGGTTTAAACATTGTGACTTAGATAAAAGTGATCTTTGCTGGGGGCATCTGAAGCTGTAACAATGTTGGGACACAATAAAGGTTACCTGAACGTTCTGCCGGACTCAGACTCTCATTGAAAGCTTAGAGCTCCAAGTGGTTTTTGTTTTAAAGCTGCTCATTTCTTGCAGCCTCCTGTACTAAGTTTCCAATGTTGTGTATCAGATGGAGCAGTGACTGAGTAGCTGGTTTCGTTAGAAGTTTAAATTTTTCGGGAGTGCAGGCACTGCATCGTTTCATCGGCAGTTTACTGGCAGCACTGGGAAGTATGGGTTGTGTTCATTAGAAAGGAGGTGGAAATACTGCTGTTAGACTAGGTGGGACAAGGTTTAAAAATCACAACACCGGGTTATAGTCCAACAGGTTTATTTGGAAGCACTAGCTTTCGGAGTGCTGCTCCTTCATCGGGTAGCTGTGGAGCAGGATCATAAGACAGAGTTAAGAGCAAAAGATCAGTGTCATGCAACTGATATGATATATTGACAAATGTAGATTGCTGTTAAGTCTTTCATCTTTTAGAATGGGTTGCAGGTTTTATTTCATTAATGTGTACATCGCAGAACTATTATTAAGTCGTATTCTCAAGATCACTTAAGGTTTTTTTTAAAAACAGGTGACAGCTCAGCCCAGACAATGCATGAAAGGTGAGTCAGTATCCCAATCTTAAATCAGACTGGTTCTATTTCCAAACTAGGAATTTATAAAATATTATATGGACTGACTACCTGCATGTTGTGCGCTTTTTGTGCAAAATTGAATATATCTGTAAATATTATTCTGCAAATGCACCCCATCGTTATATGTGTGTGCGCGCGTGTGTGTGTGCACATGCTTTGTAAATGGAGTGTGATGGAGGAGAAGCCTGTGAGAGGGTGTGTACATCTGAGAGAGAGCGTACGTATGAGAGAGGTATAGATAAAAGTGAGGGGTTGCATTTTCCTAAAATAAGGGCAGGACTTGTACAGAGGGATAGGGGGGGGGGGGGGGGGGGGGAAAGAGGGAGGGGTTCAGGTACATACTTCATTGAAAGTTGCATCACTGGTTGGAAGGGTGCTTCACAAGGCATTCAGCCCACTTACCTTATTTGTTCACACCAGTGAATAAAGGAGTTGGGACATCATTTAGAAGTTATACAGGATGTTGGTGAAGCCACTTGTAGAGTACTGAGAATGCTTCTGGTGGCCCTGTAATAGGAAGAATACTATTACAGAAGGTTCAGTAAAGATTTACCAGGATGTTGCCAGGACTGGAGGGTTTGAGTTATAAGGAGAGGCTGAGACTCTCTTCACTGGAGCACAGGAGGTTGAGGGGTGACCTCATTGAGATTGATATAATCATGAGGGTTCTAGGTAACATGAGCATCAAAAATAGCGAGGACCCTGCACGGTTATGTTAAGTGACTGGGGGGGGGGGGGGGGGGGTTGAAATTGTGGCATTTGGACACTTTAAATCCATCAGGAACAGCATCTCCATAGAGCATACTGTGCATGTCAGGTGAGGTGCCAGAAGACTGGAGGTTGGCTAATGTGGTGCCACTGTGGTAAGGACAAGCCAGGGAACTTTAGACCAGTGAGCCTGACATTAGTGGTGGGCACATTGTTGGAGGGAATCCTGAGGGACAGGATGTACATGTATTTGAAAAGGCAAGGACTGATTAGGGATAGTCAACATGGCTTTTTGTGTGGGAAATCATGTCTCACAAACTTGATTGAGTTTTTTGAGGAAGTAACAAAGAGGATTGAGGAAGGCAGAGCAGTAATGTGATCTATATGGACTTCAGTAAAGCGTTTGACAAGGTTCCCCATGGGAAACTGATTAGCAAGGTGAGATCTCAAGGAATACAGAGAGAACTAGCCATTTGGATACAGAACTGGCTCAAAGGTAGAAGACAGAGGGTGGTGGTGGAGGGTTGTTTTTCAGACTGGAGGTCTGCGACCAGTGGAGTGCCACAAGGATCGGTGCTCGGTCCTCTATTTTTGTCATTTACATAAATGATTTGGATGCGAGCATAAGAGGTACAGTTAGAGGGAGAGGCTTGAACAGGCTGGGGCTGTTTTCCCTGGAGTGTCAGAGGCTGAGGGGTGACCTTATAAAGGTTTACAAAATTATGAGGGGCATGGACAAGACAAATAGACAAAGTTTTTTCCCTTGGGTTGGGGAGTCCAGAACTAGAGGGCATAGGTTTAGGGTGAGAGGGGAAAGATATAAAAGAGACCTACGGGGCAATGTTTTCACACAGAGGGTGGTACGTGTATGCAATGAGCTGCCAGAGGAAGTGGTGGAGGCTGGTACGAATGCAACAATTAAGAGGCATTTGAATGGGTATATGAATAGGAAAGGTTTGGAGGGATGTGGGCCAGGTGTTGAGGGGCGGGACTAGATTGGGTTGGGATATCTGGTCGGCATGGACGGGTTGGACTGAAGGGTCTGTTTCCATGCTGTACACTTCTGACTCTATGCTGGTTCAGCAAAAGCCGCGCATGCTCTGTCTACAGAAACAGTGCAAACCCTTCTTCAAATGGACCAATGAGAAGCCAGACAAGGAGCCTGGTCCTCCTGCCAATCAGAACTCCCCAGTTGTCTGAATGCGGAAGATGGACCATCAGGTTCTGAAGCTGCCGCTTCTCTCCAAATGAAGATCGAGCTTCACCTCAGACTGCAACTTCCTTCCTCTATCCGCCATCTGTGAGTACGGCACTGTCTTTACCATTTCATTTTTTCATTCTGGGGTTAAATTGTTGACTTGCAGCAACTGAAAAGAAAGCGAGTGAATCCAGGGAGGGGACAGAGTCGGGAAACGTTGGTCCAGGTCTGTGTCTCAATTGGCAAATGCACAGCAAATGCAGTCCCACAGTGTGAAGTTATAACCTCGGTTATGAAAAAATAACTGCCAAAAGGAGGTACATTGTTCAAATGGCGACATATTGGGATGTGGAGAAAGTGAGGACTGCAGATGCTGGAGATGAGAGTCGAAAAGTGTGGCACTGGAAAAGCACAGGAGGTCAGACAACATCCGAGCAGCAGGAGAATCGACGTTTCAGGCACTAGCCCTTCCTCAGGAATGATGTGTGGATGTAAAAAGTGGCCTCAGCATCCTTCCACACCAGTCACTGCCAGTTGTCAGACGGATGCAGCAAGCAATCAGCAAGGCAAGAGGTATATTAGCAAGAGGAAATGATTTCAGAAGTAGGGATGTCTTCCTGCAGTTAGGGGGTCATTGAATATATTCAAGGCTGAGTTCATCTGATTTTGGAACAACCATGAAGTGGATGTTTATGGGGGAAGGCAAGTAAAATGGTTTTAAGACCAGTATAGAACAGTTAGAGTCATACAGCACAGAACAGAGCCTTTCGCCCAACTCGTCCATGCTGACTATATTCACAAACTAAACTAGTCCCACCTGCCTGTGTTTGGCCCATATTCCTCTGAACCTTTCCTATTCATGTACTTATCCAAATGTCTTTTAAACGTTGTTACTCAACCTGCATCCACCATTTCCTCTGGACATTCATTCCACACAAACCACGGTTTAAAAAAAAAGGTGCTCCTCATGTGTTTTTTAAATCTTTCTCCTCTCACCTTAATTTGCAGCCTAATCTTGAAACGACACATGCCAATCACCTTATCTACGCCCCTCATGGTTTTGTAAACCTCTATAAAGAGAACAACGAACCTTACAGCACAGGAACAGGCCCTTCAGCCCTCCAAGGCGATGCTGATCGAGATACTCTATCTAAACCTGCCGCCTATTTTCTAAGGATCTGTATCCCTCTGCTCCTTGCCCATTCATGTCTCTGTCTAGATACATCTTAAATGACGCTATCGATCCCACCCCTACTGCCTCCACTGGCGATGCATTCGAGGCGCCCACCACCCTGTGTAAAGAACTTTCCATGTATATCTCCCTCAAACCTTTCCCCTCTCACTTTGAACTCGTGACCCTGAGTAATTAAGTCTTCCCCTCTGGGAAAATAATTCTTACTATCCACCCCTGTTTACACCCCTCATGGTTTTTAGGCCTCAATCAGGACCCCCCCCTCAACCTCCTTATTTCCAATGAAAATAATCCTAATCTACTCAATCTCTCCTTATAGCTCGCGCTCTCCATAACAGGCAACATCCTGGTGAACCTCCTCTGCACTCTCTCCACAAGTATCCACATCCTTTTGGAAATCTGGCGACCGGAATTGTACGCAGTATTCCAAATGCGCCAAACCAAAATCTTATATAACTTTAACATGACCTGCCAGCTCTTTTACTCAATCCGTCCGATGATGGAACGCGTGTTGTATACTGCCTTGACCACTCTACTGACATGCGTTGCCACCTTCAGAGAACAATAGACCTGAACACACAGATCTCTCTGTACATCAATTTCCCCTAGGACCTTTCCATTTACTGTATAGCTCGCTCTTGAATTGCATCTTCCAAAATGCATCACCTTGCATTTGTCTGGATTGAACTCCATCTGCCATTTCTCTTCCCAACACTCCAATCTACATTCTGCTGTATCGTCTGACAGTCCCCTTCACTATCTGATATTCCATCAATCTGAATGTCATCTGCAAACTTGTTAATGAGGCACCCGATACCTTCACCTTTCAACCTCCTGTGCTCCAGTGAAAAAAGTCCCAGCCTACCCACCAATAGGTGTGAATTCTGTCTGGGTCCCAATGTCGAGTCAGCCTGACATTTTGGATAGAAAAGCTCTGCATTTAAATTATGTTCTTGAGAAAGTGACTGAAATCAGGTTCTGGGATTAACATACCAAAGAACAGAACCCCATTCTAAAAGATGGAAGATTTAATCTAAATTGTTTAATGTATCACATCTCCATGAACTGGACTCTGTTGGCTATAAATAGTCTAATCATGATCTTATTCCCCACAACCACCTGAAGCAGCAGCAGCACTTCAGAGTGCCAGAGATCCGGGTTCAATTCCCACCTCGGGCAACTGTCAGTGTGGAGTTTGCACATTTTCCCAGTGTCTGCGTGGGTTTCCTCCCACAGTCCACCAAAGATGTGCAGGTTAGGTGACGTGGCCACGCTAATTTGCCTGTAGTGTTAGGTGAAGGGGTAAATGTTGGGGAATGGGTCTGGGTGGGTTGCTCTTCGAAGGGTCGGTTTGGGCTGAAGGGCCTGTTTCCACACTAAGTAATAAAATCTGAAATAAATCTAATCGCTCCGAAAGCTAGGGCTTCCAAACAAACCACGTTATGGCAGCAGCGGGAGGTGTGCATTATATTCACTAAAAACAGTTAAGCAGTTAGATAACACGTTCGAGTGGGAAGTGTGTATAACATGATCTCACAACTCCTATACTCAATGCTATGAGCAATGAAGGAAAGCAAACCAAACGCCGCCTTCACTACTCTGTCCACCTGAGACTCCAGCACTCCAAGGTCTCTTTATTCTGCAACACTCCCCTTAACTGTGTCAGTCCTGCCTGGATCGCTTGACCAAAATGCAAATCTCTGATTTCTCTAAATTAAACTCCAACTGACACTCCTCGGTTCATCAGCCGATCCCATAAATTCCAATTTATAGTGAACTCTTTCCTCTCTTATTCCCTGGAAGCTAAAAATCTCCATCCCACACTCACTCCCTCCATTTTCACTTTGCTTATAGCAGAAGAATGTAACTGAGAAACTTATCAGCCACGATTGAATGGAATGAGCAGACCTGGTGGCCTAATTTCTGCTCCTATGTCTTGTGGTCTCTTGCTGTCCTGGACACCGAGAGAATTGGGACCAGCATTGAACCGATCATGACTGGATATGGATCTACCTGCGTCTAGGTGGATGGGCTGGAACTTTTTCACTGGCGCATCGGAGGTGGAGATGTGACCTTATCAAGGTTTATAAAATCATGAGGGGAGAGATGAGGTGAACGACGGGTGTCCTTCCCCTAGGGTTGGGGTTTCAAGATTAGGGAGCAAATTTTGATGGTGACAGGAGAAAGATTTTAAAAAGACTTGAAGGGCACAATTTTTTTTATACAAAGTGGTGCACATGTGGACTAAATGTCTAGAGGAAGTGATGGATGCAGGTACAGTAACGACGTTTAAAAGACATTTGGATAAGTTCATGAATATGAAAGGTTTGGAGGGATATGGGCCAAAACACTGGCAGGTGGGACTGGTTTAGTTTGAGTACATAGTCAGCATGGACTAGTTGGACTGAAGGGTCTGTTTCTGTGCTGCATGGCTCTGTAACTCGGTCCTATACTAGTCTTAAAACCATTTTCTTGCCTTCCCCATAAACATTCACATAAAAATCAGATGAACTCAGCCTTGAATATATTCAATGACCCCCTAACTGAAGGAAGAAATCCCCACTTCTGAACTTAATTCCTCTTGCTAATACACCACTTGCCTTGCTCATTGCCTGCTGCACCTGTCTGACAACTGGCACAGAAGGACACTGATGCCCCTCTGAACATCCACGCATCATTCCTGATGAAGGGCTCGTGCCCAAAACTTCGACTGTCCTACTGCTCGGATGCTGCTTGACCTGCTGTGCTTTGCCAATTGTGGTCTTCTCTACATCGGGGAAAGCGAGCATAAACTTGGGGAACGGTTTGCTGAGCATCCCAGCTGGGTCCGCAGAGGCTGAGCAGACTTCCCATTTTAATGCCCCTTCCCACTCCCCTTCTGACATGACTATCTTTGGCTTCCTCCATTACCACAACAAACCAAACCACAAATTGGAGGAACAAAACCTCATCTTCTGTCTGAGCAGTCAACAGCCCGGAGGACTCAACACTGAGTTCTCCAGACCCACAGCAGTGTGGTTGAGGGTAAACAGCACAAGGATTAAACACACAGTGAGGGGGTAAACAGCACAAGGATGAAACCAAACAGTGAGGGGGTAAACAGCACAAGGATGAAACCAAACAGTGAGGGGGTAAACAGCACAAGGATGAAACCAAACAGTGAGGGGTAAACAGCACAAGCGCCAGTAAAAGCAGATGGAAAGTGAGTGTAAAATGTCACTATGACAGGACAGGCCCCACATTCCTTCCCCTCCGTCCCCCCCAACCTGCCTCACCTTTCACCTCCCGGGCCCAGTACCTTCCAGGTGGCCCCATAGTTGACACAGGGGCCGCCCCACGACCAGTAGAACTCCACCACCCAGGCGGCCGACGAGTTCCCAAGCAGGCCCTTAACCCCATCCGCCTCCAGAATGCTGTACAGCCGGCCGGTGTGGCCGTGACACAGCAGCTGCGCCAGGAAGGCGGCGGTGCCCAGTGACGGGTGTCTGCCCCGGGCCGCACGGCGCCATTTTCCTAACGGCCGCCGCTTCCCCGCTCGAGCGACTTCTCCTCCCAACCGCCTTCGCCCCCGCGTGACGTCTGCACGGGGGATGGGCGGGGCCGGGGGAGCCTCACCGTCACCCAGCAACAGCCACCTCGCGCTACAACTGCTCATTCACAAAAACAAACTCTCCTGTCTCGCTCTGCAGCTGCAGGGGGGACACTGCCACGTTTCCAGGAGCCCTGTCTACATTGGGAAAGCTCACGGCTCAATTTAAACAGATATTCCGACATCTAACGGAACGGCTTCATATCTAAAGGGGGAAATCTGCATTTTAAAAGGGACGTGGACATTTTAACGGGTATTTCTGCAAATAAAGGAGGTTTAAATGGACGAGATTACATTTCAAAGGGATATGGGCACATTACTTACGAAGATATCCCTTTGAAAGTGACGCAGTTATATCTAAATGAATCTACATTTCGAAGAGACGGTGCCCTATTTATAAGTAGAGACAATAGGTGTGAATTCTGTCTGTGTCCCAATGTTGAGTCAGACTGACATTTTTCTTAGAAAAGCTCTGCATTTAAATTACATTCTTGAGAAGGTAAGTTATAGATTCGGGTGTAGGTTAGGGAGAATTGGCCGTGCTAAGTTACCCATAGTGACCAGGGATGGACAGGTTAGGGTGGCTTGGCCATGGGGAATACGCAGTAAGGGGTTGGGTATGGTTGGGATATTTTTCAGAGGGCCAGAGAGGAATAGATGGGCTGAATGGTCTGCTTCCACATTGTTGGGATTGTATGACCCTCCCCATAAAGGAGCATTTTATCTACATCTATCCTGTCATGCCCCTTTCAAAATTCTACTGGTTTCAGTAAAGGTATGCAGCACAGAAACAGACACTTCGGTCCAATTCGTCCAGGCCGACCAGGATTCCAAACTAAACCAGTCCCACTTGCCTGCATTTGGCCCATATCCCACTAAACCTTTGTATTCATGTACCCATCCAAATGCTGTTTAAACGTTGTAAATATACCGGCAACTACCACATCGTCAGCAAGTTCATTCCACATACAAAGCCACCCTCTTTCAAAATGTTGCCCCTCCGGTTCCTTTTAAATCTCTCTCCTCACCTTAAGTAATATGCCCCCAAGTTTTGTGCTCCCCGATGCTAAGCAAGAGCCCTTTGCTATTCAGCTTACCTCCACTCCTCATTTTATCAATCTCAATGATGTCAACCCCTCACTTCCTCTCCTCCAGTGAATAAAGTTCCAGCCTCTCCTTATAACTCAAACCCTCCAGTCCTGGCAACGTCCTGGTAAATCTTTACCGAACCCTCTGTGATAAGAATACTTCCGATTACAGGGCCATCAGAACTGTACACAGTACTCTGAAAGTGGCCTCACCAACATCCTATACAACCTCAACATGATGTCCCAACCCCTGTACTCAATGGTGTGAACAATGAATGCCATGCTGCTAAATTCCTTCTTAACTGCCCTGTCTACCAGTGATGCAACTTCTAACGAACTATGTACCTGAACACCACTCCCCCATGTCTGTCTGTTCTATAACATGACCCAGGGCCCTACTATTATCAGTACAAGTCCTGCCCTTCCTTGTTTTAGCAAAATGCAACCCCTTGCTTGCATTAATACCTCTCTCACACATGCTCCTCCTCAGACACACACACACACACGTATACCCCCCAATTCTCTCAGGTTTATACTCCATCACACTCACACTTTACCAAGCATGTACACACTCTCACACACAAACTCACATGCACCCACACACAATTCTATGGGGTGAATTTGTATTGGCAGAATTATATTTGCAGATGTATTCCATTTTGCTAAAAAAAGCACACAATTTCCAGGCAGTCAATCCATGTAATATTTTATGAATTTGGAAATAGAACCAGTCTGACTCACGATTGGAATACTGTCAGACTCAATTCTCAGGAAGAAAGTGAGGACTGCAGATGCTGGAGATCAGAGCTGAAAAGGTGTTGCTGGAAAAGCGCAGCAGGTCAGGCAGCAACCAAAGAGCAGGAGAATCGACGTTTCGGGCATGAGCACTTCTTCAGCCCTTTCCTGAAGAAGGGCTCATGCCCGAAACGTCGATTCTCCTGCTCCTTGGATGCTGCCTGACCTGCTGTGCTTTTCCAGCAACACATTTTCAGACTCAATTCTCACACCTTTTAATGCATTGTCTGAGCTGAGATGTCATCTTTTTTATAAAACCTTAAGTCATCTCAAGAGTGTGACTTAAAAGATGTACTGGCAGTTACACATTAATGAACCAATACCTGCACCCATTCTAAGAGATGAAAGACTTGACAGCAATCTAGGCTTGTTCAATATATTCCATCAGTTGCATGATACTGATCTTTTGATATACATTCTGTGTCTTACAATGCGGCTCCACAGCTACCCGATGAAGGAGCAGCACTCAGAAAGCTAGTGCTTCCAAATAAACCTGTTGGACAACAACCTGGTATTGGGTGATTTCTTTTTAACTTTATCAACCCAGACTAATACCGACACCTCCACATCATTTCTAGTGAACACAGCCCACACCTGAAACGAAGGAGCAGCTTTAAACTAAAAACGTCTTGCAGCTCAAAGCTTTCAATGAGAGTCTGAGCCCGGCGGTAAGTTCAGGTAACCTTTATTGTGACTTAACTTAGTTACATCTTCAGATTCCCCCCTGCAAAAAGGCATAGACAAAGTAGCTGTTTTTTAAACAGCTCAAGATCAAAGCCCACACACACCCCACTGTCTTTACTATTGGGCAGCACCAGGTTGTAATTGGATCCTTGTTACAGCCATAATCCGGAGGAAGTATTGCCTCACTCAGCAATTTCAACCCATACCCTGTATCCTGGTAAGTTTCTCCCTGCTCATTTGCCAGTGAGGAGAGGGCAGTGTAGAGTCAACCAGACTGCTGTGGGTCTGGAGTCATGTGTACGCCGGACCGAGTGAAGGATGCAGATGGAACGACTGAATGAATACTCTCCCACAATGGCGGTTCCCTTTCCTAACAAGGGAGAGAGTGAATCAGATGGGGGCTTTCTCCCCCGCACCACCCACTCCCTCTGCCATCTGTCATGGTGGGATTCAAACCCGGGAGTCCCCGGAACCGGATTGATAGTCCAATCGATAATGGCACTTGACCGTCACTCCTTCAATCCCCCTGCGATGGCACATGAACTCGCTGGTGCTTCCGCAGGTGGGAGGAGCGGATGAAGCCCTTCCCGCACTGAGAGCAGGTGAACGGCCTCTCCCTGGTGTGGATCCGCTGGTGCCTCAGCAGGGAGGAAGATGTGCTGAAGCCCTTCCCACACTCGGGGCAGCTGAAGGGCCTTTCCCCCGTGTGGACCCGCTGGTGGGTCAGCAGGTTGGAGACCTGAGTAAAGGCCTTCCCGCACTCGGGGCAGCTGAAGGGCCTCTCCCCTGTGTGGACCCGCTGGTGGGTCAGCAGGGGGGAGACCCGAGTAAAGGCCTTCCCACACTCAGGGCAGTTGAAGAGCCTCTCCCCCGTGTGGACCCGCTGGTGGGTCTGGAGGCTGGAGTAATTGCTGAAGGCCTTCCAGCACTCAGAGCAGCTGAAGGGCCTCTCCCCCGTGTGGACCCACTGGTGGGCCAACAGGGCAGAGAAAAACATGAAGGCCTTCCCACAATCGGGACAGCTGAAGGGCCTTTCCCCCGTGTGGTCCCGCTGGTGGGCCAGCAGGTGGGAGGAATGTCTGAAGGCCTTCCCACAGACAGGGCAGGGGAATGGCCTCTCACCGGTGTGACTGCACCGATGAGTCTCCAGGGCAGACGGGACACGGAAGCCTTTCCCACAGTCGCCACACTTCCACGGTTTCTCCACAGGGCGGGATTCCTCGGGTTTCTCCATGGATGAAGCTTCAGCCGCACACAATCGAATTTCCAGCCCCTTCCTGTCGTGAGTTCCTCTTTCCAGGTCGTATAGCTGCTACACGCTCCACGCACAGTACGCTGCAACAGTGGGGTCTCTCGTCCAGTCCCAGAGATGCTGAAAACATACTCACTCAGTCAGGAACCAAAAAGCTTTGATCCCTCTCACAGAAATCAGTCGAAAATCGTTGCAGTCCTGGTGGACTGAGTGACTGTCAGACATTGACGGCGAAGTGAGGATCGCAAATGCTGGAGAGTCAGTCGAAAAATGTGGCACTGGAAAAGCACAGGGATGTCAGACAGCATCCGAGGAGCAGGAGGGTCAATGTTTTGGGCATAAGCCCTTCATCTGTTGATTGAGAAATTTCCGCCATCAGATCTTCAAATACGCTGTAAAAAGAAATTACAAAAGTCATCACTATCAGTGCAGGGTAGAAATTCAGAACAAGCAATTCTACTTTCTGTGGAATATTCTTTTGTTGTTCCACAAAATTGAAAGCACCATCCCACTCTCTCTCCCCCTCTGTTCTCACTCTGCTCTAACTAATTCCCCTGAAGATGCTGATTCAGGATCTTACAGGGGCAGAAAAGCAAAAACATCAAGACTGACATCTCTCTGAATTTTGGATACCACCACCTGAAAGTTAATATCTTTCACAACACTGAGATCCTGCTGAGAGTGAGCAGGTCTGATTTTGGGAAGCAAATACAATGTGTGTCAATTCAGGGTGAATCTGCCACGCAGCTTCTTTAGGAACAACCAGACACAAAATGGTTAACATCCCTGGGAAGGGGAAGCAAAATGACACCAGAGAGAAATTGAATATACTGACATGGCAAACATTAGTGGAAAGCCAGAGTCATAGAGGTATACAGTACAGAAACAGACCATTCGGTCCAACTCGTCTGTACCGACCAGATATTGTAAATCAATCTGGAACCGTTTGCTCACACGTGGCCCATAGCTGGGGTCATCCCCACCCCCCTGTCCTAAGACCTTGATGCCTCCAAGCTGACCTTCAAAGGTTCGGTTTTTCCCTCCATTCTTTCTCGGTTGTCTTTTGTAAGTTTTGAAAACTTTCCCAATCCTCTGAGTATAGGATTTGGGAAGTTGTGTTGTCGCAGTACAGGACATTGGTTAGGCCACATTTGGAACATTGTGCACAATTCTGGTTTCCTTCCTATCAGTAAGATGTTGTGAAACTTGAAAGGGCTCAGAAACATTTACAAGGATATTGCCAGGGTTGGAGGATTTGAGCTAAAGGGAGGCTAGGGCTGTTTTCTCTGGAGCGTTGGAGGCTAAGGGGTGACCTTATAGAGGTTTATAAAATCATGAAGGGCATGGATAGGATAAATAGGCAAAATCTTTTCCCAGCGGTGGGGGGAAGGGGAGGTCCAGAACAAGAGAGCATAGGTTTAAGGTGAGGGGGGAAAGAAACAAAAGAGATCTGAGGGGCAACCTTTTCACACAGAGGGTAGTAAATGTATAGAATGAGCTGCAGGAGGAAGTGGTGGAGGCTGGTACAATTGCAACATTTAAAAGGCATCTGGATGGGTATATGAACGGGAAGAGTTTGGAGGGATATGGGCTAGGTGCTGGCAGATGGGACTAGATTGCGATGGGATATCTGGTCGGCATGGACAAGTTGGACCAAAGGGTCTGTTTCCATGCTGTACATCTCTATGACTAGTTGGACTTAAGGGTCTGTTTCTGTGCTGTATGACTCTGGAACTGTTCTGTACTGGTCTTAAAACCATGTTCTTGCCTTCCCCCACAAACAATCACTTCTTTGTTGTTCAAAAATCAGATGAACTCAGCCTTGAATATATTCAATGACCCCCTAACTGCAGGAAGGCATCCCCACTTCTGAACTCAATTCCTCTTGCTCATATACCACTTGCCTTGCTGAATGCTTGCTGCACCTGTCTGACAACTGGCAGTGACTGGTGTAGGAGGACGCTGGGGCTCCTTTGTCCATCCACACATCGTTCCTGATGAAGGGCTCGTGCCCAAAAAGCCAACTGTCCTGCTCCTCAGATGCTGCCTCACCTACCGTGCTCTTCCAGTACCACACTTTTTGATCCTGATCTCCAGCATCTGCAGTTCTCACTTTCTCCACATCCAATTACATCTCCATTTAAACAATGCACTTCCTTTCTACTTTTTTTTCCACAGCAAAGGCTATAACTTCATATTGTGGTACTGCATTTGCCATGTGTTTGCCAGTTGTGGTCTTCTCTATATCGGGGAGAGCGAGCGCAAACTTGGGGAATGGTTCACTGAGCATCATATCTGGGTCCACAGAGCCGACCAGAGTTCCCAGTCACCACCCATTTCAATTCCCCTTCCCACCCCCTTTCTGACATTACCATCTTTGGCCTCCTCTATTGCCACAACGAATCAAACCGCAAACTGGAGGAACAACACCTCATCTTAATAGAGAAGGAAGTAAGCAATAAATAATAGACCCCTACAGAGTGCTGAGGAAAAAAGGGACCTTACTGTCCAAGTTCAGAGATCCCCAAAGGTATCAGTACAAGTAAAACGGGGAATGAGGAAGGCAGCTGGATGGGTATGTGAATAGGTGGGGTTTAAAGGGATATGGGCCAAGTGCTGGTAAATAAGATAGATTAATTTCAGATATCTAGTCAGCATGGACGAGATGGACTGTTTCTGTGCTGTACAGCTCTATGGCCATCCACTTCATTTTGAAATGTTTGCACTACCACATGGAACATCCTGTTAGGGTTCAGAGAGTGCCAGTTTTGAGTTGAAACTTTATTGCTGGAACAGCACAGCAGGTCAGGCAGCATCCAGGGAACAGGAGATTCGACGTTTCGGGCACAGGCCCTTCTTCAGGAATGAGCAGAGAGTGTTCAGTAGGAGAAGATAAAAGGTAGGGAGGAGGGACTTGGAGGAGGGGCGTTGGAAATGTGATAGGTGGAAAGAGGTCAAGGTGAGGGTGATAAGTCGGAGTAGGATGGAGGCGGAGAGGTCAAGAAGAAGACTGCAGGTCAGGAAGGCGGTGCCGGGCTGGAGGGATCCGGCTGAGACAAGGTGGGGGGAGGGGGGATGAAGAAACTGGTGAAGTCCAAGTTCATCCCCTGCGGTTGGAGGGTTCCCAGTCGGAAGATAAGACGCTCCTCCTCCGACCGTCAGGTTGTTGTGGTTTGGCGGTGGATGAGTCCAATGACCTGCATATCCTCGGTGGAGTGGGAGGGGGAGTTGAAATGCTGTGCTACAGGTTGGTTGGGTTGGTTCGTCCGGGTGGCCCAGAGGTGCTCTCTGAATCGCTCCGCAAGTAGGCGGCCTGTCTCCCCAATATAGAGGAGGCCACACCGGCTGCAGCGGATGCAGAAGATGATGTGGGTGGAGGTGCAGGTGAATCTGTGGCGGATATGGAAGTTTCCTTTGGGGCCTTGGAGAGAAGTGAGGGGGGAGGTGTGGGCGCAAGTGTTGCACCTCCTGCGGTTGCAAGGGAAGGTGCCGGGAGTGGAGGTTGGGTTGGTGGGGGGTGTGGATCTGACAAGGGAGTCGCGGAGGGAGTGGTCTCTACGGAAAGCTGATAGGGGAGGGGAGGGAAATATATCCTTGGTGCTGGGGTCTGTTTGGAGGTGGCGGAAGTGACGGCGGATGATGCGCTGTACATGGAGATTGGTGGGGTGGTAGGTGAGGACCAGTGGGGTTCTGTCCTGGTGGCGGTTGGAGGGGCGGGGCTCAAGGGCGGAGGAGCGGGAAGTGGAGGAGATGCGGTGGAGGGCACCGTCGACCACGTCGGGGGGGAAGTTGCGGTCCTTGAAGAAGGAGGCCATCTGTGTTGTACGTATTTTGAACTGGTCCTCCTGGGAGCAGATGCGGCGGAGACGAAGGAATTGGGAGAATGGGATGGCGTTTTTACAGGGGGCAGGATGGGAGGAGGTGTAGTCCAGGTAGCTGTGGGAGTCGGTTGGTTTGTAGTAGATGTCCGTGTTGATTCGGTCGCCTGAGATAGAAACAGAAAGGTCTAGGAAGGGGAGGGAGGAGTCCGAGACTGTCCAGGTGAATTTGAGGTTGGGGTGGAAGGTGTTAGTGTAGTGGATGAACTGTTCAACCTCCTCGTGGGAGCACGAGGTAGCGCCGATACAGTCATCAAACCCTCCAACCGCAGGCGATGAACTTGGACTTCACCAGTTTCTTCATCCCCCCTCCCCCCACCTTGTCTCAGCCGGATCCCTCCAGCCCGGCACCGCCTTCCTGACCTGCAGTCTTCTTCTTGACCTCTCCGCCTCCATCCTACTCCGACCTATCACCCTCACCTTGACCTCTTTCCACCTATCACATTTCCAACGCCCCTCCTCCAAGTCCCTCCTCCCTACCTTTTATCTTCTCCTACTGAACACTCTCTGCTCATTCCTGAAGAAGGGCCTGTGCCCGAAACGTCGAATCTCCTGTTCCCTGGATACTGCCTGACCTGCTGTGCTGTTCCAGCAATAAAGTTTCAACTTTGATCTCCAGCATCTGCAGACCTCACTTTCTCCTCTTCAGAGAGTGCCAGGTCCTGACATCTCCTTCCTCATGTCTCCTATGTATTTTAAATCAATAATAACATTTGTATGTTCCTGGGTTAGTACTTTAAATACACAGACACATACAAGAAAATCAGAGTTTCTCCTCGGTAGAGACAGTGATGATTTATTTCAACTTGCTAACAGGGTATCAGAAGGGGAGGATCTGCAGACAGAAATCTTGGAAGAAATTCCATAACAAGATCTGACAGGGTCACTCAATATCATTGGGGGGTTGAATCTGGAAAGAGAAATCCATTCGACCTGCTTCAAAGAGGAACTACCAGTGAACTGAGCTTTAACTGGTTACACAGAATGAGTGTGTGTGTCCCAGTGAGCTGACAATGGGAAGGAGCTTTAACCAGTTACACAGACAGAGAGGGGCTGGGGCATTTATTTTACCCCTGGAGCATCAGAGCCTGAGGGGTGACCGTAGAGAGGTTTATAAAATCATGAGGGGCATAGATAGGGCAAATAGCCTAGGTCTTTTCCCCCCAGGATGGGGGAGTCGAAAACTAGAAGGCATAGGTTTAAGGTGAGAAGGGAAAGATTTGAAAGGGACCTAAGGGACAACTTTTCATGCAGAGGGTTGTGCATGTATGGAATGAACTGCCAGAGGAAGTGGTGGAGGTGGGTACAATTGCAATGTTTAAGAGGCATTTGATTGGGTACATGAATAGGAAGGGTTTGGAGGGATATGGTCTGGGTGCCGCCAGGGGGAATTAGATTGGATTGGAATATCTGGTCGGCATGGATGAGTTGGGCCGAAGGGTCTGTTTCTATGCTGGTTCTGGTTATGCTAATCCCTGTGGCCTTATTCCAGATGCGATCCATATCTACAGACAAGACACGATTGACTCCAGCTGAGTGTCTCTCTGGTCACCGCCTCCGTACCCCTTGGAACGATTCGGCTCCCATCTCAGTCCACTTCCACCACATGACCGAAGCAATGATTGGTTATGTTCTTGCTCTAACTAATGTTATGCGTGCCTTTCACTCCCAGGAGCGTGCGGCGTAGAGTGATGTTCCCTCCCTTTCAGCCTCGTCACGGGTAGAGCCTGGTTTGTTGGTGCTCATCAAGAACTGGACTGGCAAAGGTCTCCAACCTTGTTGGGATGGCCCCTTCCAGGTTTTACCTCCCACCCCTACGGTGGTCACAGTCACTGGGCACTCAGCTTGGGTCCAACTGCACCGTTGTAAATTGATTGACCGCACCAATCAAAAGGGGGGAAGAGGAGGAGAGAATCCTGGATCTCAACAAAAGGAGTGGACCTTGTCCAGTTGGGTTTTTGAATCTTGCTGTTGTTCTAATGTTAATCTTATTACAGATACTTGAACTAAGAGGAGGGACATGTGGGGGATCGCTATCTTCTCACCTTTCTGATCACGTACAACATCCTGATGGGGAACGCCACTAAGTATGGATGCAACCAGGAATGATCAGAGATTATCCACCGCCCATGCTGAGGAGATGTCGTCCAGTACACCGGACCAGACGCCTTTGACGTGTGGAACGTGATGACGATTGATTATTGCAATGGACTCTTACATCAGAAAGACCAGATGGTCCATCTGGACAGTAGAAATCAGTGAGAGTTTTCATGTCGTTACCATTTTTTTTTTATTTTACCTGCAGTCGCAAGCCTAGTGAGGATAAAAATGATCAACCCCGTGGGCGGCACGGTGGCACAGTGGTTAGCACTGCTGCCTCGCAGCGCCAGAGACCCGGGTTCAATTCCCGACTCAGGCGACTGACTGTGTGGAGTTTGCATGTTCTCCCCGTGTCTGCGTGGGTTTCCTCCGGGTGCTCCGGTTTCCTCCCACAGTCCAAAGATGTGCAGGTCAGGTGAATTGGCCATACTAAATTGCCCGTAGTGTTAGGTAAGGGGTAAATGTAGGGGTATGGGTGGGTTTCGCTTCGGCGGGTCGGTGTGGACTTGTTGGGCCGAAGGGCCTGTTTCCACACTGTAATCTAATCTAATCTAATTATGGTAAATATTTTAAAGACGCCCAGGAACACCATCCCATTTTGCAGATCGGGCCAACTTGAGAAAAGGGAAGCCTGATACGGGAAACTCCTCAATCCACAAACAACTTATTTATACAGGCCCACAGAACGCTCTTCACCCCAGAGGCAGTAGTATGTTACTCCTCTCTATCGGGAGATGACTTATTTGCCCCGTCTCCAGTCCCTGATTCCATTCTATTCATCAGACTTCCTACTGCCGATCCTGCGAAGAGAAATATCACTTTCCAATACCTCGGGTCTGTGTATACAAACAGCTGGTGTAACACTGGCTGGGGTACAGCAGGCCTTATGCGGCACATGGACCTGGAACGGAACCCTTCCCTTGTCCATTTATAGGCCTTTTCTCTTTTCAGAATCTGATACTGTCACCAAGACCATGTACAATAGAGCTAAGGGAGAGCCCAATGGGAACAGCATTCTGAGGACCATTGTCTCCCATACAGTGCGAGTGCTCGAGTCACTTGGCCCATTTTTTTTTTAACAGAGCTCAAGCACCTCCTCTTGCAAAATGTCGACCCTTTCCTCCTGTCGACCTGACCAGACCCCCTGCTGTAACATTTCAGTAACCTATTTTGACAAACTGTCCGTAATATAAACCAAACCAGACTATTATTTCTTCAGCTAAGGTAAAGCTACCAATTTCCTTGTCCTGGATGGCAAAGATGTCCCTCATAAGGTCACTATCGGAGCCCTTGTTCCCACAACAGTACCTTGTCCTGGCCAGTGGACAAGTTGATGAAACCTCCATCTGAGGAGGATGCAGAGGTCAGTCTCAGCCAACCTTGCTCCAACTGGAAGGATCCCAAGGGTGACAATACAGGGTACCCGATAGCCTGGGGAATCCAGAGTACCCTGAGTTTGGAAGGATCGGCAGGGGTGACAAGTCAACAGAACCGCAATTCCCTCTTTTGCGGCCTGACCTTTCGAGGAAATAAGACTAAAGAGGCTCTGAAACAGAGTAAACTGGGATTATCAGACTTGTGTCTTTTACTCTGTGCAGAATCGGTATGCCTTCGACTATATACTCCCCCAGGAGGGTGAGGTCTGCACCATTGTCCAAGATAAATGCACTGTGGGCATTCCCGATCTCACTGGCAATATTAACTAAGATACAAGAAGAGATCCAGGTATTCCTTGACAGAATGACTGAAGGGACCAGTTGGGGAAACTGCAGATCGGGCTCATGGTACAATTGGCTTAGCAATTTAGCTATGTTTGTTTGTCGGTATTGGTATTGTTAGGTATTTAATTGCTAGGCTTATGAGGTCCCTTAGTGATATAGATTTGCCCCAGAAGATGCTCCTTTTGCGATCTGATGGCTCACCCACACGTGTCGATGGCGATGATAAATATGACCAGATGAGCTGCGAGGATGGTGGTGCCGCTCTACAGGATGTTGATGGCTGGACCACCTTGAAGGGCATTCGTTTGGACTAGCCTTCTCTTTCAGTGATCGCGGTGCAATCAAAGGGAGGGATGAGGGTGTGGGCATCTGGGTGATAAAGTCTATAGCCTTAAAACTTGTCTTTAAACATTCAGATTAAAATGTAATGCTGAATTATTGAATACATTTACTGCACTAGAAAATAAACAGGCAGGAAGGCTCAGAAAGAGGAGAGAACTTAAAGATAGGGACACCTGGGCTCACCAAGTGATAACAGGATGCTGTGAGGCAATTAAGAACGTTTACTTTATCATCGGTGAATCTGTGTGAACAGGACCCCAAGTGATAACATTCACAGCCGTTCCCTTGTGAAATGAATGATAGTCTTTGAATCTGACCCTGAAACAAGACTCGGTACTATCCATAGCTTTGTAATTAATGGGTGGAGCTTGTCCATTATAATGGATTCTTACTACCCTTTGCAAGCGGGGCATTCACAAAATAAATCTTCGCTGTCTTGAGAGTTCAAAAGGACACGAGAGAGAGAGACCATTTTATTGCTGAGGCTGTTGAATCCCGTAGAGAATTAACTCTTAGTGCTTATCTGCTATGGATCGAATTGAATTGCATTTTGGACTTTATGATGAGAGGTTTTTATTCCAGGTTTCCAAAGAGTATGATCTCCAGGACAAACCAAGAGAGAGGCTTTACAGGTCTGAGTTCTCAAAGGATTCCCTGGGCCACCTCAAATCTCCACTTTAACATGGGAGGTAGGACAAAATGGCTTCTGCTTGGCTAACTCAGTGGGACTGAGTCAGGCAGATACTCACGACTCAGAACAAATAAGAAACCACAGCCTGATATAAATCCAGTGAAAAAAACTGCAAATGCAGAAGTAACAAATGTGAACCTAACCATCAATCGCAGAAGTAACAGTTTAATCCTAACCACCAGACAGGACAAATACAATTCCAAGAACAGGTTGTCTACAAGAAATTATGATAGATTAGATTATATTCTCTACAGTTTGGAAACAGGCCCTTCAGCCCAACCAGTCCACACTGACCCTCTGAAGAGTAACCCACCCAGAACCATTTTTCGTCTGACTAATGCACCTAACACCATGGGCAATTTAGCATGGCCAATCCACCTGACCTGCACATCTTTGGACTGTGGGAGGAAACCGGAGCACCCGGAGGAAACCCACGCAGACACGGGGAGAATGTGCAAACTCCACACAGATGGTCACCCAAGGCTAGAATCGAACCTGGGACCCTGGGGCTGTGAGGCAGCAGTGCTAACCACTGAGCCCTAGGCCAAGTCAAAAATGCATGAGGACCTTGCGGGATCTGATTGGTTGTTACTATGTTTGGGTGGCACGGTGGCAGAGTGGTTAGCACTGCTGCCTCACAGCGCCAGAGATCCGGGTTCAATTCCCACCTCAGGTGACTGACTGTGTGGAGTTTGCACGTTCTCCCTGTGTCTGCGTGGGTTTCCTCCGGGTGCTCCGGTTTCCTCCCACAGTCCAAAGATGTGCACGTCAGGTGAATTGGCCATGCTAAAATTGCCCGTAGTGTTAGGTAAAGGGGTAAATGTACGGGAATGGGTGGGTTACGCTTCGGCGGGTCGGTGTGGACTTGTTGGGCCGAAGGGCCTGTTTCCACACTATATCTAATCTAATCTATCTAATCTAATCTATGTGATCATGCTCAATGTCTGACTCTAAACAATGTACTTAAGTTCTATACAAACTCTGCAAAGGTTGGCGGATTCTTTTGGCACTCTAGGTGTACTCATCGGTGGCCCAGTGGTTAGCACTGCTGCCTCACAGCACCAGGGGTCCCAGGTTCAATTCCAGCCTCCGGGGGCTGGCTGTGTGGAGTTTACACATTCTCCCTATGTCTGCATGGGTTTCCTCCAGGTGCTCTGGTTTCCTCCCACAATCCAAAGATGTACAGTTTGGTGAATTGGCCATGCTAAATTGCCCATAATGTTAGGTGCATTAGTTAGAGGGAGATGGGTCTGGGTGAGCTACTCTTCAGAGGGTCGGTGTGGACTGGTTGGGCCTTGGGCCTGTTTCCACACTGTTGGGAATCTAATCTAATCCTTCTGGGCTGATCAGAGTCTACTGACCCGGCTGTATCAAAGAATAAACTATTGCTTGCATGACTGACAAAAGAGTCATTTCCAGGTGTGTTTATTGACCAATCCCAGAAATCCGAAGATCCGGACAGCAGTCCAGATCATCAGAACAACCAGATAGGAAACGGTTAATGTCCCCAGAATGTGGGGAGCAAAATAAGACACCAAGGCATTAACACCAACACCAGGGAGAAACTGAACATACAGACGTGACAAACATTTGTGGCAAGCCAGAATCACAGATGTACAGCACAAACAGTCCCTTCAGTCCATGCTGACCAGATATCCTAAATCAATCTAGTCCCATTTGCCAGCACTTGGCCCATGTCCCTCTCAATGTTTCCCAACATATACCCATCCAGATACCTTTTAAAGGTTGTAATTGTACCAGCAGTCACCACTTCCTCTGGCAGCTCATTCTTTACACACACCACCCTCTGTATCTGGGAGTTGCCCCTGAGGTTTCTTTTAAATCTCAGCCTCACCCTAAACCTATGAGCAATCCCAGATCAAAGATCTTGTCTATTTACCCTCGCCATGCCCCACATTATTTTATACAAGATTGTAGGGTCACCCCTGTGGGATATAGGTAAAGCAGTGTTACTTCTGCAACCATAATTGCTTCTGCAAGGTAAATGAACTAACGCCAGGGTATAATTGTTTCAGCCAAGAGTGGACTTACTCAGTGGGAACAGGGAGATCAGAGGACAGAGAAATCAGGTCGTGAAACCCGAGCTGACACCAGACTACCGTATGCTCAGTGCTTTGGTGAGCAGTGCCAACCCTCTGCCTTTACCTAGCTTCCCATCTGACTCCCCCCTCAATATTCAGGATCCAATCCTTGCCATCCTGAAGCCATGTGTCTGTAAGGAGTCTCAGACCATAATTATTCATTTCAATGAGTGCAATTAATTCATTCACTTTTGTTACAATGTGGCACACATTCAGACTCACCATGTATCATTTCAGTTTTTGTGACATTAGTATCCAGTTTTCATTGCTGGTATATTTACTCTCCTTGTCCCTTTCTATTGTTCTCTGATATTCATTTTCCACATCACTACATTACTCACCGGCCTTGATTTGGATTAGCTATGCTAAATTGCCCACAGTGCCCAGGGATATGCAGGTTAAGTGGGTTAACCATGGGAAATGCAGGGTTATAGTTTCATAGTAATAGAAGCAGGAGTAGGCCATTTGGCCCTTCCAGCCTACATTAAGATCAGGGCTGATGCATCCATTGTCTAAGCTCCTCTTCCCTGCATTGTCCCAACTACCCTTAATTCCCTGACTTAACAGAGACACTAAGCCTTGCAGCTGTACTGCTACCTGATAAACAAATTATTTCCTTGCGTGGGAATATCCTTCTCTTTGCAAGGACCTATTGTACACTTATCAGCTACTAACCAACACTATCCAGACACTGTGGTAAAAACAATGACTGCAGATGCTGGAAACCAGATTCTGGATCTGTGGTGCTGGAAGAGCACAGCAATTCAGGCAGCATCCGAGGACAGGCAAAATCGACGTTTCGGACAAAAGCCCTTCATCAGGAATAAAAGCTTTTATTCCTGATGAAGGGCTTTTGCCCGAAACGTCGATTTTGCCTGTCCTCGGATGCTGCCTGAATTGCTGTGCTCTTCCAGCACCACTGATCCAGTATCCAGACACTGTGTCGCTGGGCAAAGTGACTTAGGTTGCTCAATATCCTGCAATTAACAGTTTGCTAATTGTTAAATGATTGTAACCTATATAATCATACAACTCTCTGTTACTCGTCGGAGTGACTTGTGAGCTCCCAAATAGACAGTCAATAACCCAAGGTTTGTGTGTCATGATTACTTATCTAATACTTATTGGTCTACTACGAGTAAGTCACCCACAGCATAATCCACTTCCATCCCCAACATGGATCAAGACGCCAGTTGAAACTTTATTGCTGGAACAGCACAGCAGGTCAGGCAGCATCCAGGGAACAGGAGATTCGACGTTTCGGGCACAGGCCCTTCTTCAGGAATGAGCAGAGTGTTCAGCAGGAGAAGATAAAAGGTAGGGAGGAGGGACTTGGAGGAGGGGAGTTGGAAATGTGATAGGTGGAAAGAGGTCAAGGGGAGGGTGATAGGTCGGAGTAGGATGGAGGCGGAGAGGTCAAGAAGAAGACTGCAGGTCAGGAAGGCGGTGCCGGGCTGGAGGGATCCGGCTGAGACAAGGTGGGGGGAGGGGGGATGAAGAAACTGGTGAAGTCCAAGTTCATCCCCTGCGGTTGGAGGGTTCCTAGTCGGAAGATAAGACGCTCCTCCTCCGACCGTCGGGTTGTTGTGGTTTGGCGGTGGATGAGTCCAATGACCTGCATATCCTCGGTGGAGTGGGAGGGGGAGTTGAAATGCTGTGCCACAGGTTGGTTGGGTTGGTTCGTCCGGGTGGCCCAGAGGTGCTCTCTGAATCGCTCCGCAAGTAGGCGGCCTGTCTCCCCAATATAGAGGAGGCCACACCGGCTGCAGCGGATGCAGTAGATGATGTGGGTGGAGGTGCAGGTGAATCTGTGGCGGATATGGAAGTTTCCCTTGGGGCCTTGGAGAGAAGTGAGGGGGGAGGTGTGGGCGCAAGTGTTGCACCTCCTGCGGTTGCAAGGGAAGGTGCGGGGAGTGGTGGTTGGGTCGGTGGGGGGTGTGGATCTGACAAGGGAGTCGCGGAGGGAGTGGTCTCTACGGAAAGCTGATAGGGGAGGGGAGGGAAATATATCCTTGGTGCTGGGGTCTGTTTGGAGGTGGCGGAAGTGACGGCGGATGATGCGCTGTACATGGAGATTGGTGGGGTGGTAGGTGAGGACCAGTGGGGTTCTGTCCTGGTGGCGGTTGGAGGGGCGGGGCTCAAGGGCGGAGGAGCGGGAAGTGGAGGAGATGCGGTGGAGGGCACCGTCGACCACGTCGGGGGGGAAATTGCGGTCCTTAAAGAAGGAGGCCATCTGTGTTGTACGTATTTTGAACTGGTCCTCCTGGGAGCAGATGCGGCGGAGACGAAGGAATTGGGAGAATGGGATGGCGTTTTTACAGGGGGCAGGATGGGAGGAGGTGTAGTCCAGGTAGCTGTGGGAGTCGGTAGGTTTGTAGTAGATGTCCGTGTTGATTCGGTCGCCTGAGATAGAAACAGAAAGGTCTAGGAAGGGGAGGGAGGAGTCCGAGACTGTCCAGGTGAATTTGAGGTCGGGGTGGAAGGTGTTAGTGTAGTGGATGAACTGTTCAACCTCCTCGTGGGAGCACGAGGTAGCGCCGATACAGTCATCAATGTAGCGAAGAAAAAGATGGGGGGTGGGGCCAGTGTAGTTGCGGAAGATGGATTGTTCCACATACCCTACGAAGAGGCAGGCATAGCTGGGGCCCATGCGGGTGCCCATGGCTACTCCTTTTGTTTGGAGAAAGTGGGAGGATTGGAAAGAAAAGTTGTTCAGGGTGAGGACCAGTTCGGTCAGTCGAAGGAGGGTGTCGGTGGAAGGGTACTGGGTGGTACGGCGGGAAAGGAAGAAGCGGAAAACCACATACCCTACGAAGAGGCAGGCATAGCTGGGGCCCATAACAATCCATCTTCTGCAACTACACTGGCCCCACCCCCCATCTTTTTCTCCCACTTCTCCGCCACGCCCACTCTCTCTCCCCCACCCAATTTCTCTATCAACCCCACTCATTCTCTCTCTCTGTACCCCCTAGTCTCTCTCTACCCCCACCCTCTGCCCCCCGTCCATTTTCTCTCTCTCTGTCCCCCATCCATTCGGTCTCTTTTCTCCCCAGCCCCCACCACACCCGTCCTTTCTCGAGCCTCGAACCATCTTTGACCACTGTATCAAACCTTTCAAAGGACAGAGCGAGGGAGATAATGGATAGTAATGACTCTGCCTGGGAGTCAGGAGGGGTGAGAAATGGCTGATCTTCAAAATTGAGAATACCTAAAATATATTCAGAAACATCATTAAAGTGAGAAAGCACGTTCAAGTTTTTTAAAAGAGCTGCTGAAATCTTTCTGAAACTTTCACTGAAATAAGCGCAGTCAGGCCACTGCTCAGGAGAGGCTGGAAGGGGTGAATGGGCGAAGGTGAGCATTGCGGATGCTGGAGATTAGAGTCAAGATTAGAGTGGTGCTGGAAAAGCACAGCCGGTCAGGCAGCATTTGAAGCTTTTGCCTGAAACGTTGATGTTCCTGCTCCTTGGATGCTGCCTGACCTGCTGTGCATTTCCAGCACCACTCTGATCTTGACTGTAAGGGGTGAATGGCCTAGTCCTCGTCTTGTGAAGTTGGTTCCAACTATCTAGAAATAGCGAAACAGAGCACAGAAACATACCCTTCGGTCTATGCCGACCAGATATCCTAAATTAATCTAGTGACCCATTTGCCAGCATTTGGCCCCTTATCCCTCTGAATCTGTCCTATTCATATCCCCATCCAGATGCATTTTAAATATTATCATTGTACTGGCCTCCACCACTTCCTCTGGCTGACACGCACCAGCGTCTGTGCAAAAAGGTTACCCCTCAGAAATCTTTCCCCTCTCACCCTAAACCCATGCCCTCCACTTCTGGACTCGGGGTAAACCTGGGGAAAAGACATACCAAAGTTGAGCAGCCAGACAGAATGCAAAAGTAATACAATGTCGAATCACAGGGAAAAACAAATTGTGGCTCTACCCCTTTTTCCTATTGGCATTTGGACTCTTAACATCTGACCGAAACACCAGCATTGAAAAGTGTAGTGCTGGAAAAAGACAGCAGGCCAGGCAGCATCCGAGGAGCAGGAGAATCGACGTTTTGGGCAGAAGCCCTTCTTCAGGAATCTTATGGTCTCCAGCACCTGCAGTCCTCACTTTCTCCAAGAAACACCAGCATCCCCAGTGAACATACTGCGCATGTTTTCCGGTGTCAGTAACGCAGTGCACATGCCCACCGGTGTCAGCTAAACACTGGGCATCCTCATTGCTTTCCGCAAAAAATGGTGCGCGACCTTCCTTTGATGGTCCAATAGGGAACCGTGGAGGACCAAAACAAAACTGGTCCTCCTGCCAATCAGAGCCACCCCATTGTCTGAATGCGGAAGTTGAACCATGAGTTCCTGAAGCTGCTACTCCTGCTCCTCTCTTTCTGAATCAACATTGAGCTTCACCCAGACTGCAAACTCCTTCCTCTGTCTGAGATCTGTGAGTACGGCACTTTTTTTTTTCTCGCCTCCTTTTCCATTTCTATTTCTTTCCGGAGTTCAATTGTTGACTTGCAGCAACTGAAAGGAAAGGGGGTGAACCCAGGGAGGGAACAGACTCTGGAAACGTGGTCCAGGTCTGTGTCTCAATTGGCAAAATAGACAGGCAGGAGGCTGGAAGGACACAGCAAACCAGGCGGCATCAGGAGGTGGAGAAGTCGATGTTTCGGGTGTAACCCTTCCTCAGGACTGGGGCTGGGGCTGGGGCTGGGGCTGGGGCTAAGGCTAAAGTGGGGATAGGTGAAGATAGGGAGAGGGTACAGCCTGATTAGTCAGTGGGTGGAAGAAATCAGGTTGGTGGCAGGAAGGAGTGGTAGTGAGGGGCACGGGGCTGAGAAGGGAGTCGGGTGATGGAAAGGGAGGTTATTTGAAATTGGAGAACTCGATGTTGGGTCCTGCAGGCTGTAGTCTGCCCGGGCGGAAGATGGGGTGTTGTTCCCTAATTTGCGGTTTGGTTCGTTATGGCAATAGAGGAAGCCTATGATGTTCTTGTCAGAAAGGGAGTGGGAAGGGGAATTAAAATCGTTGGTGACTGGGAGGTCTGGTCAGCCTCTGCGGACCCAGCTGTGATGCTCGCCAATCCGTTCCCCAAGTTTATGCTCAGTCTCCCCGAAGTGGAGAAGACCACAATTTGCAAACACGTGGCAAATGCAGTATCTCAATGTGAAGTTATAGCCTTTGCTATGGAAAAAAAAGCAGAAAGACAGTGTATTGTTTAAATGGTGATACTTTGGGATGTGGAGAAAGTGAGAACTGCAGATGCTGGAGATCAGAGGCAAAGTGTGGTGCTAGAAAAAGGCAGTAGGTCAGGCAGCATCTGAGGACCAGGAGAGTCGACATTTCGGTCCCGAGCACTTCATCAGGAATGATGTGTGGATGGACAAAGGGTCTGATTCGGTTCTATATAACTCTAATCATCTTCAGTGAGAGCAGAAGTGTGATTGTGAAGGCTGGAGTTTCAGAGCAGCTTTCAAAGATGTTTGCCCTTAATGGGAGCAGAAGAAGTTACAATGAAATCTTGCATTTGTGAGACAGCAACTGAGTGAGTGAGTAAATCCGAGGTTTTGGTGCAAAGTGGGAATTCATTGCACTGTGAGGATGAAGCTCTACTTAATGAGTCATTTCTGCTGGTGAATGAAACCAGGCTCAAGATTAGGAGGAGTAAATTTAGGACAGAGTTGAGGAGGAACTGCTTTTCCTGGAGTGTAGTGAATCTATGGAATTCTCTGCCCCAGGAAGCAGTAGAGGCAGCTTCATTAAGTATGTTCAAGACACAGTTGGATGGGTTTTTGCAATGGTAGGGGAATTAAGGGTAGTTGGGACAATGCAAGGAGGAGGATCTCAGATGATGAATAGATCAGCCCTGATCTTAATGAATGGCGGAGCAGGTTTGACGGGCCAAATGGCCTTCTCCTGCTTCTATTACTATGTAACTGTGTAACCCTGCATTTCCCATGGCTAACCCACCTAACCTGCACATCCGTCATCATTGTAGGCAATTTAGCATGGCCAATTCAAATCAAATCAAGGTGATGTGGGAAATGAACATTAGAGAAAGGGACAAGGAGAGTAAATGTACCAGGATTCTAAAGATCACAAAAATTGAAACAGTGAGTCTGAACGTGTGCCGCATTGTAACAAAATTGAATTAATTGACTGCACACATTGAAGTGAATAATTATGGTCTGAGACTCCTTACAGACACATGGCTTTAGGATGGCAAGGATTAGATTCTGTATATTGAGGGTGTTGTCTAATGGGAAGCTTGGTAAAGGTAGAGGGTTGGCACTGCTAATCAAAGCACTGATCGCATGGTAGTCTGATGTCAGCTCGGGTTTCAGGGCCTGGTTTGTCTGTCCACTGTTGATCTCCCTGTTCCCAAGGAGTATGTCGGTCTGTGCTCAGCTCTGCTGGATTTCTGCTGAAGCTTTGTCCCCTTTTTCACCTTCTGGAACAATAAAGCATTCAGTCAATCAAGCCCCAACCTACAATCTCCCAGCCTGTCAGCCATCCAGGCACAGTGTAATCACAGCAGGGGATCTCACAAGAAAAATGAAACCAAAGTAGAAATGACTAGGTGCTCGTGTTTAATGTTTGTTCATGAGAAAGTGGACCACAAATGGGGCTCTCCCAGGATTCTTATACTATCCTACTTGAGGAATTCTCTCTCCCTTACATCTAACTATGAGAACCCAGCTATGATTTACAACAATATTTACACCAACAGAAGTAAGGCACCTGTTCTCAAATAGACAGAGACATACAGGATGGAAATAGACATTTTCTCTCTCATGCGCGCGCACACACACACACAAGTTCACGGGAATAAATGCACATTTGCAGAGCTGAGCTCAAATGTCACTTTTTGTTCTAAAACTTTAAGTTCGCTTGATAAGGTGCTTTCCAGGAAGTTCTGGGATTTGCATATTAATGATACCTGCAACCCTTTTGAAAAGATGAAAGACTTAACAATCCAGGTTTGTTCAATGTATCATTTCAGTGGCAGGACACTGTCATGTTTTTCTATAAATTCTGTGTCTTATTATTTTATTCTCCACAACCACTTGATGAAGGAACAGCGCTCCAAAAGCTAGTGTTTCTAAATAAACCTGTTGGACTATAACCTGGTGTTGTGTGATTTTTAACTTTGTCCAGGTTAGGGGGGAATTGCTATGCTAAATTACCCATAGTGTCCAGGGATGTGCAGGTTAGGTGTGATAGTCAGGGAGTAGAGCAACAGGTGCAGGGATGTGGGTGGGTCGGTGTGGACTCGTCGGGCCGATTGGCCTCCTTCCACACTGTGGGGATTCTGTGAAGGGAAGGAATTCCTGCAAACTATGCAGGGCAGTGCGGGCTAGCCAGCCGGTCGGCCGCGACCCACCCCTTCCTCTCGTCCCTTTTCCCATTCCCTACCCCACCCCTGACCCATTGAAGGCGTCACAACGCGGAAGTGGCCCTGTCAGTTTGCATGAAACTCCCTCCCTCTCGGCAATTCTTCATCCTGGGAGTGTGTGGGGAGGAATCTGTTCACTTGTGGCAACTGGAGTGAATCCAAGGAGGCAGCAGACTCTGCAAACTCAGGTATGTGTCTTAATTACCCGGGCGAGGAGGGACAGAAGGATGGGGTGGGGCTGTTTTCCCCATCGCGCCAGAGTCTGAGACTTTTATAAAATCATGAGGGGTATGGATAGGGTAAATAGACAAGGTCTTTCCCTTGGGATGGGAAAGTCCCAAACTGGAGGGTCATAGGTTCAGGGTGAGGGCAGTGGGGAAATGTAAAAGAGACCTCAGTGGCAACTTTTTCATGAAAAGGTTGGTGCTTTTATGGAATGAGCTGCCAGAGGAAGTTGTGGGGACTGCTAGAATTCCAACAGTTAAAAGGCATCTGGATGGGTGTATGAATACAAAGGGTTCAGTGGATCGGGGCCAAGTGATGGCAAATGTGACTGGAGTCATAGAGATGTACAGCACAGAAACAGACCCTTCGGTCCAACTCGTCCTTGCTGACAAGATAGCCAACCCAATTTAGTCCCAGCTGTCAGCACCCGGCCCATATAGGGGCCAAGTGATGGCAAACGTGACTAGATTAATTTAGGAAATCTGGGCAGCTCGGGCAGATTGGGCCAATGAGTCTGTTTCCGTGCTGTGTGACTCTAATTGTCCTCGGTGAAAGCAGAAGTGTGGTTGTGAAGGCTGGACTTTCAGAGCATGTTTTGCCCTGACTGGGAGCAGAAGAGTTTGACTGAAGTGTGTCAGTGTTAATGCCTTGATGTCTCCGTTTGCTCCCACCTTCCCGGGGTCATTGACCATTTTGTATCTGGTCCTTCCTCAAAAAGCTGCATTGCAGGTTCACCCTGAATTGACACTTTTTGTTTACTTCCCAAAATCAGACCTGCTCACTCTCAGCAGGATCCCAGTGTTGTGAAAGATATTAACTTTCAGGTGGAGGTATCCAAAATTCAGAGAGATGTCAGTCTTGATGTTTTTGCTTTTTCTGCCCCTGTAAGATCCTGAATTAGCACCTTCAGGGGAATTAGTTAGAGCGGAGTGAGAACAGAGGGGGAGAGAGAGTGGGATGGTGCTTTCAATTTTGTGGAACAACAAAATAATATTCCACAGAAAGTAGAATTGCTTGTTCTGAATTTCTCCCCTGTACTCATGGTGATGACTTTTGTAATCTCTTTTTGCAGAGTATTTGAAAATCTGAAGTCAGAAGATTCAAAGTCAACAGATGAAGGGCTTATGCCTGAAACATTGACTCTCCTGCTCCTCGGATGCTGCCTGACCTGCTGTGATTTTCCAATGCCACACATTTCGACACTGACTCTCCAGCATCTGCAGTCCTCACTTTGACATCAATGTCTGACAGACATTCGGACCGCAACAATTTTCAACTGTAATACTGCGAGAAGGAGCAAAGCTTTTTGGTTCCTGTTTGGGTACGTTTTCAGCATCAGTGGGACTGGATGAGAGACCCTACAGCGCACTGAGTGTGGAGCGTGTAACCGCTATACAGCCTGGAAAGAGGAATTGATGCCAGGGAGGGGCTTGTATGCGTGTTTGCGTGTAACTGAAGCGTCAGCCATGGAGAAACCCGAGGAATCCCACCTTTTGGAGAAACGATGGAAGTGTGATGACTGCGGGAAAAGCTTCTGTTTCCCATCTACCGTGGACTCTCATCGGCGCAGCCACACCGGGGAGAGGCCGTTCCCTTCCCCAAGTGTGGGAAGGCCTTCAACAATTCGTCCACCCTGCTGACCCACCGGCGGGTCCACACAGGTGAGAGGCCATTCACCTGCTGTCAGTGCAGGAAGGCTTACACCTGCTACTCCGCCCTGCGGAGGCACCAGCGAGTTCACCTGTAGGGGAATTGAAACAGTGATGGTTAAGTTGCATCCTTTACCTGGTCTGGCCTACACATGACTCCAGGTTCACAGCAGTGTGGTTGACTCTACACTGCCCCACCCCTCCTCACTCGGCAAATGAGAGGGGAGAAACTTACTTGGAGACAGAGTATGGGTTGAAATTATTGAGTGAGGCAACACTTCCTCCAGGTTACAGCTGGACCAAGGATCCAATTACAAAGGGACGACTGGGTGCTAACCAATAGTAAAGAATGTGAGGTGGGGGGGGGGGGGGGGGGGGGGGGGGGATGTATGTACTTTGACCTTGAGCTGTTTAAAAAGCAGCAACTTTTTCTCTGCCTTTTTGCAGGGGGATCTGAAGCTGTAACAAAGTTGGGTTGCAATAAAAGTTACCTGAACTTACCGCCGGGCTCAGACTCTCATTGAAAGCTTTGATCTCCAAGAGGTTTTGTTTTAAAGCTGCTCATTTCTTTCAGCCTCCTGCACTAAGCTTCCAATGTTGTCTATCAGATGGAGCAGTGAATGAGGTGCCAGTATCATTAGAAATTGTAAGTTTTTCAGGAGTGCAGAGTGCATCATTTCATCGGCATTGTAAAGTTTACTGGCAGCATCGGGAGGTGTGGGCTGTGTTCAGTGGAAACGATGTGGAGGAGCCGGTGGTGGACTTGGCCTGGGCAAAGTGAAAAATCGCACAACACCAGGTTATAGTCCAACAGGTTTATTTGGAAGCACTAGCTTTCGGAGCGCTGCTCCTTCACCGGGTAGCTGTGGAGCCGGATCAAAAGACACAGAATTGATAGCAAAAGCTCACAGTGTCATGCAACTAATAGGATATACTGAACAAACCTAGATTGCTGTTCAGTCTTCCATCTTTGAGAATGGATTGCGGGTTTTGGTTCATTAATCTGTAAATCCCAGAACATCTTTTAAGTTCCGTTCTTGAGATGACTTAAGGTTTTATTTTTAAAAATGCTTACAGCTCAGACAATGCATTAAAGGTGTGAGGTTCGAGCCTGTCACACCCCAATCTTGGATCAGACTGGTTCTAGTTCCAAAGTAGGAATTTATAAAATATTACATGGATTGACTGCCTGCAGTTTCTGCACTTTTTTGAGCAAAGTAGAATGTACTTGCAAATAATTCTGCCAATTCAAATTCACTTCTTGGAGTTATTTGTGTGTGTGCATGTGAGTTTGTGTGCATGCTTGGTATAGAGTATAAGCCTGTGAGAGTGTTGGGGGGTGTATGTGTGTGTGTATATGTATGAGAGAAGTATGAATAAAAGCAGGGGGTTGCATTTTGCTGAAACAAGGAAGGGTGGACCTATACAGGTGATGGTAGGGCCTTGAGCCTTGTTGGAGAACAGAGACATGGGAGGATTCAGGTGCATAGCTGCATCACTGGGAGACAGGGTGGTTAAGAAGGCGTTTAGCACACTTGCCTTCATTGTTCACACCATTGAGTATAGGGGTTGGGACATTATGTTGAGGTTGTACAGGATGTTGGTGAGGCCACTTTCAGAGTGCTCAGTACAGTTCTGGTGGCCCTGTAATAGGAAGAATACTATTAGAGAGGGTTTAATAAAGATTTACCAGAAGGTTGTAAGGACTGGAGAGTTAGACTTATAAGGAGAGACTGGGACACTTTTCACTGAAGTGCAAGAGGTTGAGTGGTGATGTCATTGAGATTTATAAAACCATGAGGAGTGGAGGTAAGGTGAATAGCAAAGGGCTCTTCCTTAGTGTAGAGGTGCTCAAAACTAGGAGGCATATTTTTAAAAGTGAGGGGAGAGAAATTTAAAAGGAGCCTGAGGGACAACGTTTTGGTACAGGGTGGTTTGCATATGGAATGAACTTGCTGAGGAAGTGGTAGATGCAGGTACAGTTACAACATTTAAGCGAAATTCAGATGGGTACATGAATAGAAAGGTTTAGAGGGATATGTGCCAAATGTAAGTAAGTGGGACTAGTTATTTTGGGAATCCTGGTCGGCATGGACGGGTTGGACCGAAGGGTCTGTTTCTGTGCTGTCTACCTCTATGAACCAGAAGTGATCTTATTGAAACCAGTAGAATTCTGAAAGGGGCTTGACAGGATAGATGCCAATAAAATGCTCCTTTGTGGGGAGGGTCATAGAATGCCAACAATGTGGAAGCAGGCCATTCAGCCCATCTATTACACACTGACCCTCTGAAGAGCATCCCACCCATACCTAACCCCTTTCTCCATATTTCCCATGGCTAATCCACCCTAACCTACACCCTAAAATACAGAAGAGGAAGTGTTGGATGTCTTGAAACATAAAGGTGGATAAATCCCCAGGACCTGATCCGCTGTAGCCTAGAACTCTGTGGGAAGCTAGAGAAGTGATTGCTGGGCCTGTTGCTGAGATATTATCATCAATAGTCACAGGTGAGGTGCCGGAAGACTGGAGCTTGGCTAACATGGTTCTACTGTTTAAGAAGGGTGATAGACCAGTAAGCCTGATGTCATTGGTGGGCAAGTTGTTGGAGGGAGTCCTGAGGGACAGGATGTACATGTATTTGGAAAGGCAAGGACTGATTAGGGATAGTCAACATGACTTTATGCATGGGAAATCATGTCTCACAAACTTGATTGAGTCTTTCTGAAGAAGTAACAAAGAGGATAGATGAGGGCAGAGCAGTCGATGTGATCTATATGGACTTCAGTAAGGCATTCAACAAGGTTCCCCATGGGACACTGATTAGCAAGGTTAGATCTCACGGAATACAGGGAGAACTAGCCATTTGGTTACAGAACGGGCTCAAAGGTAGAAGACAGAGGGTGGCAGTGGAGGGTTATTTTTCAGACTGGAGGCCTGTGACCAGTGGAGTGCCGCAAGGATCGGTACTGGGCCCTCTACGTTTTGTCATTTACATAAATGATTTGGATGCGAGCATAAGAGGTACAGTTAGTAAATTTGCAGATGCCACCAAAATTGGAGATGTAGTGGACAGCGAAGAGGGTTACCTCAGATTACAACAGGGTCTGGACCCGATGGGCTGAGAAGTGACAGATGAAGTTTAATTCAGATAAATGTGAAGTGCTGCATTTTGGGAAAGCAAACCTTAACGGGACTTATTTACTTAATAGTAAGGTCCTAGGGAGTCTTGCTGAACAAAGAGACCTTGGAGTGCAGGTTCATAGCTCCTTGAAAGTGGACTTGTAGGTAGATAGAATAGTGAAGAAGGCATTTGGTATGCTTTTCTTTATTGGTCAGAGTATTGAGTACAGAAGTTGGGAGGTCATGTTACGGCTGTACAGGACATTGGTTAGGCCACTGTTGGAATATTGCGTGCAATTCTGGTCTCCTTCCTATCAGAAAGATATTGTGAAACTTGAAAGGGTTCAGAAAAGATTTACAAGGATGTTGCCAGGGTTGGAGGATCTGAGCTACAGGGAGACACTGAACAGACTGGGGCTGTTTTCCCTGGAGCGTCAGAGGCTGAGGGGTGACCTTATAATGGTTTACAAAATTATGAGGGGCATGGATAGTATAAATAGACCAAGTCTTTTCCCTGGGGTCGGGGAGTCCAGAACTCGAGGGCATAGGTTTAGGTTGAGAGAGGCAAGATATAAAAGAGACCCAAGGGGCAACATTTTCATGCAGAGAGTGGTACGTGTATGAAAAGAGCTGCCAGAGAATATGGTGGAGGCTGGTACAATTGCAACATTTAAGAGGCATTTGGATGGGTATATGAATAGGAAGAGTTTGGAAGGATATGGGCCAGGTGCTGGCAGGTGGGACTAGATTGGATTGGGATATCTGGTCGGCATGGACGGGTTGGACCAAAGGGTCTGTTTCCATGCTGTACATCTCTATGACTCTAAAAACAAGTTGTAGACAAGTAAAAAGGCTGACCAGGCAAGGAGGTGGTTAACAACCTCAGGGCATCCCTCTTAAACCATGCATCTTGTTTGTTTACAAATTAAACATGCTTCAGCTCTTTTCCTAGCTGCTTTCTGGAAATCTGGGTGACACCAGGTTTGTAATACAGTATTAACCATTCCCTCCTTGCCCACATGTGTACAATAATGCACATAATCAATTGAAAAAGGCAGCAGCAAAGAAGGAACACAAACCAGTCCATCAGGGGTCACCCACATTTCGGTTTGAGTATCGAGGGAGTACCATATTTGAGGCCATAGTTTGTGCTGCTCAGTAGGGGGCCTCCCCTGTGATTTCAGTCCCTTACCCAGGCCTGGCGTACCTGTCCCCATATTGTCTCTATTCGGGTTTTGCTGGGGACCCAATGGGACCAAAGGTTTGGGGTGTCAGGCTGCCTGCTTGGCAGCAGCATCCATCTGCTCATTCCTTTGGAGACTGTATCCATTGCCTCAGCATGAGCTGAACATCTTGAAAGCTGCCATATTGATTGGACAAAACAGCATTACTATTCATCTGCCCCGTGGGGGTTACAAATCCTCTATGTTCCCACAAGTCTCTGGAATCATGGGTCATACCAAAAGCACAGTGAGAGTTGAAGATCTCAACCCCCAGCAGGGCTCTCTCAGTTCTGAGATTGGTCACATCAACAGCAAGCTTCAGCAAGGTTTCACGCTTTAATTTGTAATGGCCGGGCAAAGATTTGTCCAGCAAGACAGATATTAAAAGATTCTGTGTTCCTTGGAGAAACTGCGTGATTAACTTGGAATAAAATATCAATTTTCATATGTTTCTAAAGAGACAGTACAGTCTTAATTACAGAGTAAATCCAATAAAATTACATAATGGACAACAGATTAACCCAATGATATTTCCTGGGAAACAATGTTGTTTCACATGCATTTTCTCCTCATACCTGTGCTTCAAGGTTAGCTAGGATGGTCAGTAATGTCCTATCTAGCTTAATTAGATCCATACTATGAAGAAGGCATTGTTTGCTTAATCTGTGATTCAGTTAGCTCAGGAATGCAGAAATGCAGCTTTTAGCCATTTTAAACACAGTGTTAATTTGCAGTCTGAAGACATGTTTTATATTACTTTATATTGAGATGCCATTTTGTGTTTAATAAAAGCTCCTGACAACAGCCTAAATCTACATATTAGATCCTCATCTGGTGTGGATCTGCTCCGTCACTCAAAACAAAACTAGATTTACAATTTAAGGTCATACATGCTATTCTGCTAAATTAATCCAGTTGATTTTTTTTGTTTAAAAATGTGAACATTTCGTGAACAGTTCTTCCAGTTAATCACTGAATATTCAAATTTCTCTTCAAAATTAAAGATCATAACAGAACTGGGTGTCATTGTGGGATTTTGAATTTGGAGGGTGTGCTTGTGAAGCTTGAATGAACAATATTTCAAAGTGAATGTTATCGTGTTCAGTACTAAGACTTTCTGGAGATGAAAAATTTTCCTTTGTGTGTTTTGCAACACTTAACCAAGGTCAGTTCCATAGAATATGCAGTCAGGTTGATGCGAGAGTTAAGAGCTGGGGCAAACATCAGAAATAATGGAGGCAGGAGCACAGCAATTAGAGTTAGAAAGTTAGCCAAAAATATAAAAACAGGAAGGAAAGTTGTGTCACTTTGTTAACTTTTTAAAGAAAAGCTAAGTGTTGGTTCTGTAAAAAAATGAGTCTGGGGATTCAATAACGGAGGATAAAGAGATGGCAGATGAATTGAAAAGAGCTTGAATCTGTCTTCAGTCGAGAGGATACAAGTAACACCCTAGAACTAGCTGGAAATCAGGAACTGAAAGGGAAGGAGGAACTGAAGACAATTACAATTACCAGGGAAGTAGTACTGAGTAAACTGTTGGAACTACAAGCTCACAAGTCCCAGGGGTCCAAAGGATTTCATTCTAGACCCTTAAAGAAAAATTAGCTAGTGATATAGTTAATGCATTGGTTTTAATTTTCCAAACCTTATTAGTTTCAGGGAAGGTTTCTGTAGATTGGAAAACTCCTTTCTTCAAAAAGGCAGACCGAGAACAGGAAACTGCAGACAATTTACCTTAATATATGCCATAGGGAAAATGTTCAAAGCTATGATTAAAGATGTGATGACGGGGCACTTGTATAAGTTCAGGCAGCGTGAATGTGTTTTTGTCAATGGGAAATAATGTTGTAATAATGTTTTGAAGAACTGCCTCTCCCAACTGCGACTGAGCTGATAAATCTCCGACAGGGAATGGAATCCGTTAGCACACTCCCCGCATTTCCACGACTTCTCTGTCGTTCTGGTGTCCTTTTGGCTCCCGGATTCTGATGAACAATTGAAACTGTGATCACACTCAGGAAATGTGTGCAGTTACTCCCTGCTGCGAATACTATAATGTTACTTCAGTCTGTGTAACTGGTTACAGCTCCATCCCATAGACAGCTCACTGGGGCACACTCTCTCTCAACAAGGGCAAAAGACATACAAAAGTGGAGTAACCAGACAAAATGCAGAAGCAATAAAATGTCGAACCACAGGGGAAAGAAATTGTGGCTCCACCCCTTTTATCCCTGTTGGCATTTGGACACTTAAAATCTGTCAATAACAGCAGCAGCCTCGAAGAGCATACTGCGCATGTTTGCCAGTGTCAGCAACGCAGTACGCATGCTCGCTGGTGTCAGCAAAAAATAGTGCTCATGCTAATCACTCTTGGCAAAAGAGGCGCGGGACCTTCTTTTGATTGACCAATAGGGAGCACAGGAGGACCGGAAGGACATTTGTCCTCCTGCCAATGAGAGGCACCCCATTGTCTGAATGCAGAAGTTGGACCATGAGGTTCTGAAGCTGCTGCTGCTCGTGTCTGAATGAACATTGAGCTTCATCCCAGACTGCACATTCCTTCCTCTGTCCATTATCTATGAGTACGGCACTCTTCTCTTGCCACCTTTTCCATTTATTTTTTCATTCTGGGATTCAGTTGTTGACTTGCAGCAACTAAAAGGAAAGAGAATGAGTCGGGATGCGGAGAGACTCTGGAAACGTTGCGCCAGGTCTGTGTCTCAATTGGCAAAATACACAGGTAGGTGGCTGGAAGAACACAGCAAGCCAGGCAGTATCAGGAGGTGGAGAAGTCAACGTTTCAGGTGTAACCCTTCTTCAGGATTGGGGATGGGTTTAGGGGGTGTTAGAAACGAAAATCGCTTCTCAATAATCGCTCTAGACAAATTCAGGAAAACAAAGTTTTATTAACAGAGTTGGGCACCCTTGAAAAAAAAAGGCGCCCCAGGCTAACAATGTTTCTGATTAAATACAGTACAAGTCCCTCCCCTCTATAGCTCTCAAGAGTCACGAGGTTCACATTCTCACAAAGTCTGCAACAGTTTCCCGAGTTGTTTTTCTACCCTGTAGTCTTATCAATCAAGGACTTGTTTTTCTACTCTGTAGCAGCAGATGTCTCGTCCTTTATTATAGAGAAGCATGTTTTACCCTACCCCCTCTATTCCCCTTAGACTCTGAGGTCATGCACATCTTAACTATTTGTACCAAAATCGTCTCTCACAATTCCACCCTTTCTGTTTTTAAGATGTGCATGACAAAGATAAGCGTCCTCCCATCAGGGGCCCGGGAAATCCTTGGTCTTTCGCAGCAACAGCACCTTAAGTTCCTGCGTTCCATGTTGGGGTACCGCCACTGCCTGGAGTTGGGAAATATTTTTCTGGATTAAAGATTGAACACAGGGGATCAGGCAGGGTAAGATGAGTAGAAGCATTACGCCCCCCCCAGCCACCAGTAACGCCGTGCGCCACCAATTACCACCTAGGAGACCATCCCACCATCCGATGCCACCAAGAGGGCGCCAGGATTGAACCGGCACATGGGCCAGTTTCCGAATTTCATCGGAAATCTTCAAAACCGCTTTACCATTATCGTCAATTTTCAGACAGCAGTTAGTCAGGTTAAACTTCCCGCACACGCCCACTTCCAAGGCCAACAGATAATCCAAGGCAAGCCGGTTTTGGTATATAGCAGCCCTCATCTGATCCTGCTGCTTAGCCAGCAACTCCAGGGCCAGGGCGGTCTGATTAGTAATGACCTCTACGACTGCTTGGTCCCGCGCCTCTTTTGCCGCGCTTTCGGTTTAACATATAGATAGGAGTACGGTATCCCCATGATCCGTCCTGTGCCCACGTAGCAGGCCCGTAGTATTCAATAATACGGGCCGGTGGCCACTCATCCCCCCAATCACCGACTTGGATATCCCTTGGCGACCTACGCAGGGAGTCAAAGAGTTTAACTCCCAAATCATCACCTTCCTCCCGGGGTAATAGGAAGAATTCAGGTCTTATTAGACCCAGGAAGCATACTCCAGCCCATCCCATGGGCAGTTTGGAATATGCCTGATTACCGCATATCCAAAATAGGCCATCTGGAGCAGGCCCTCCCTGCCTCACAACGTCATCCCATAACTCCTTTACCCCAGGGACGCCCTCATAAGGACCAGGACCACTGCAATTCCAGTATTCGGATTGTTGGCCCCGTGGCAGAGTCTGGACAGGATTATTCCAGCATTGATTCCCCTGACAACCACCGCTCCGCACTCTTTTCATGCCATCGGAAGGGTCAGCACTTAGCTCGTAAGAGGAGGAATCAGAACGTAACCGAATGCAATTTTGATGATCTCGGTTTGCAATGTACCAAGCAATATTCTCAGGCCACCATACTTGTGTGGTGGCATTCAATACACTCTGACAGGGACTAATTCCTACCTCCACGGTCCCCTTGCCTTCAACACATAACTGGCCCTCAGGGCTATTTGTCAGTCTCCACCCCTGGCTTTTCCTTTCGTTGACATGTATCCAATTGTATTGAAGCAATTCCCATATGTCTAAGCTTTGCCCAGTCCACGGCCATTGTTCTGACATATGTGGCCCCCCACAAACCCAGCAATTGCTAACATTTAAAACAGTGGCAATCCTAGAGGTGAGATCAATAAACAGGTTTTGTGTTACATCAGGGAGCTCAATCTGCTCTTCTACCTCTTTGTATATAGATGGCACTTTAGAGACAACGACCGTTCTCTGACGGTCGTTCTCTTTCTCTAACTCCCGTTCAGTGTTCTGAACTCTGGTCTCCTTGACTCTGTCAACCTGCTCTCTGAGCAACACGGAGGGTAGGCCCCACTGCCCATCTTTGTTAACACACACCCAGCGGTCATTTTTAGGGCACCCACGGACTTTGCCACCGTACCCTTTATTATACACTTGATAATAGGGTTTTCCATCCTCCCAACATTCTTGCCGTGCATTCACATCGTAACACCGATCGTTCACATGGGAGTGAGACACAAATGATCCCGAGTAGATCTGACTCCCAAGTCTCACCGTAGTCCGACATTTGTCACATCTCCCCTCGCCCTCCCCCACATACAGGAGTAAACCGATCAATATCCCCACCAATACAGTCCAGGTAGAGTTCATTGTTGCTGTCTTTTCAGCTTTACCACCAATGGCTTGTCCCCTGGCCCGCATGTCCAAGTGCTCTCTCCTTCTGGCGGAACAGGCCCCTTTATCCTCGATGCGTGGGCCCACCCTTTTTCTTTCGTCCGAACAGCGGCTTCAGTTGTTAATAGGACCAGGAACGGTCCTTCCCACTGCGGCTGGAGCTTTTCGGCCCTCCAGGTCTTTACAAGTACCCAATCTCCGGGCTCCACCTTATGTAAGAGGAAGTCGAGCGGTGGAGTTTGAGCCAGGAGACCCTTCCTCCGGAGTTCTGCAAAAGAACGGGATAAGGCCAGTAAATAGTCTCTGACAAATACATCTCCCCCTTGTAGAGTGGGACACCCATCAACCTTACTCCAATATGGTAATCCGAACAGTATCTCATAGGGGGAGACCCCGATATCCCGGCGAGGTGCTGTACGTATTCTCAATGGGGCAATGGGAAGGCACTTTGGCCATGGTAACTTAGTTTCTAACATCAGCTTAGTCAATTGGGTCTTGAGTGTGCCATTCATTCTCTCAACTCGACCCGAGCTCTGGGGATGCCAGGGTGCATGGAATTTCCATTGGATACCCAGGGCAGTACAGATGTGTAGCCTAGAAACAAAATGTGTCCCGCAGTCTGAGTCTATAGATTCCATCATGCCATATCTCGGGATTATGTTCTCTAACAATAGACGGGCCACGGTTGGTGCATCGGCTTTGGTGGTTGGGAAAGCCTCTACCCAGTGAGTGAAATGGTCTACTATTACTAGCAGATACTTCCATCTCTGTACTGGGGGTAAGTCTGTAAAGTCAATTTGGATCCTCTGGAATGGCCTAATTGCGAGGGGCTGACCACCAGCTGGCATAGAACGCATGGCTTTCTTGTTAATTCGCTGGCAAGTGGGGCATCCGACTATTTCTTGTTGGGCTAACGTGTATATCCCCCTACATACATAGTCTCTCAGGATCGTGTCACACATGGCTTGCACCCCCCAGTGGGTCTGATGGTGTAATCGGTGCAGAATACTCCGGGTGATCTGTTTGTTTAGTACTTGTCTCCCATCAGGAACCGTCCACTTCCCGTTAGTTTCTAGCCGGGCACCCAATTGATCCATTTTATCAATCTCCCCCTGGGTGAAGACGGGTTGTTTAGCGAGCCCTTCCCTCAACGGTATTAATGTTAATAATTGGACGGATTTTTCGACCGCTGCCCGTTTGGCTTCCTCATCTGCCAGCCGGTTTCCCACCGCTTCCGGTGTCGACCCCTTCTGGTGACTGGGTACATGGACTACTGCGAGTTCTGTAGGCAACGCCAGGGCTTCCAACGTTAGGCTGATCATTTGTTCGTGAGCTAATTCTTTTCCCCGGGAAGTTATCAATCCTCGCTCTTTCCAGATTTTCCCGAAAGGATGAACAATTCCGTATACATACTTTGAGTCAATATATATGGTCCCCACTTTCCCCTCCAACAACTTCAGGGCCCTCTGGAGGGCGTACAACTCACAGGATTGGGCTGACCACTTCCCGGGCAGTTGTCCGGACTCGATCGTCCGTTTCGTTGCGCCATCTACGACCGCATAGCCACTGTACCGTACCCCATTTATGCACCGGGAGGACCCGTCGATGTACTGTTCCTGTCCTTCACCCAGCGGAGCCTCTTGCAGGTCCTCTCGGCTTTTGGTCTGTAAGTCTACAAATTCCACACAATCATGCTCCTGTTCCCCATCTGCAGGACGTCCGTATAGAAACTGGGCAGGGTTGCAACTGAGATCTTTTGCAAAATTGAGATCGTCTCCGGTCATCAAAATCGTCTCATACTTCAGGATGCGAGAGTCTGTTAACCAGCGGTGAGCCTTTTGAGCCAGTATGGTACTAACCGAATGTGGGGAGTATACTGTGATTCCTCCTCCAAAGGTAAGTTTCCGGGCCTCTTCTACTAACATTGCCGTAGCTGCCACTGCCTGGATACAGGTCGGCCATCCACGTGACACAGGGTCTAACATTTTTGACAAAAATGCAACCGGCTGACGTTTCCCTGCCCGCAGCTGGGTAAGCACACCTTGGGCAACTCCGCCGGCGCTATTAACATATAACTGGAACGGTTCCTTCAGGGTGGGCAAAGCCAATACCGGAGCTTGGATCAGTTTATTTTTAAGAATATTAAATCGCTGCTCCTCCTCATCTGACCAGTCCAGCTTTTGTTCTTCTTGTCCCAGTTTGTCGTACAAAAACTTTACTAGAGTGGTGTAACTTTCAATCCATATCCGGCAATACCCTACTCGCCCCAGGAACTGTCTGATTTCCTTCTTCGTCCTGGTATTGGCATGCCCGTAATCCCCGATATTCGTTCTGGCGTGATACGGCGATGCCCCTTACTAACCTGATGGCCCAGATATCTTACTTCTTGCTCCACAAACTGGAGTTTTGTCCTGGAGACGCGTAGGCCCTGTTTCCCCAGGAAGTTCAGCAGGGCAACGGTGTCTGCTCGTACCTCCTCTTCTCTCGGTCCTGAGAGTAAGAGATCATCGACATATTGGAGCAATTGATTCTCCGCGTTACACCGAAATCCTCCTAAGTTCTGCTCTAGTATTTGTCCAAACAAGTTGGGTGACTCCGTGAATCCCTGCGGCAAGACTGTCCATCTTAACTGTCGCTTTCGTCCTGTGAAGGGATTCTCCCATTCAAATGCAAAAAGGTTCCGACTTTCTTCGTCAAGGGGGCAACTCCAGAAGGCATCCTTCAGATCTATTACGCTGAACCATTCATGTTCGGGGGGAATTTTACTCATTAACGTGTAGGGATTGGGTACCACCGGGTATCTAGCCTGGACTACTTCATTCAACCCCCGCAAGTCTTGCACTAGCCTATATGTCCCGTCCAGCTTCCTCACAGGGAGTATTGGAGTATTGAAAGGGGACATGCATTCCTCCAGTAGTCCATCTGTGATTAATCTTTCTATCACAGGTTGTAACCCTTCCCGTCCTTCCATAGCAATCGGATACTGTTTCCTTCTTACCGGGCCTTTTCCTGATAACATGGTGATTTGGAGAGGTTTGATGTTTAGACCCCCTCTGTTCCCCTCCCGGTACCAAACTCCCGGGTCTATTTGTTGATCATCTTCTTCGGTGAGGGCGAACAACCGTACCACCATTTCCCCGTTACTTGGTACCGTTCCGATCCCTAGTTTGACCTGCAAGTCTCTACCTAACAAATTAAATCCCGCCGATGGCAGTAGAAGGAGGTCTCGTTTAGTAGTTCTGTTTTCATACCCAATTTCCACGTCCTCCACTACTGGGACTTGCAATGTCTTTCCTCCAATGCCAGATACCCCCATAACTGTTCTTCCTGCTCGGGCGCCGGGGGGGTATTTGGATTATACTTGATCTTTCGGCTCCCGAGTCCACCATAAATGTGATCTCCGACCCTTGGGGCCCTACTTTCAAGTTTACCAGGGGTTCCTGTCGATAGTCCTTTTGCCCCAAGGGTAGGAACCCCCGACCTCCCTAATCTTCCTCCATCAGGGCGTACGACCGCACTTCCCGCTTGTAGAGGGGGCACTCTCGCTTAAAATGTCCCTCTTCATTACAGTAGTAACATCTGAGTATCCTCCTCGTTTCCCTGTCGCAGCCTCGAGTTCCTCCACCCTTCCTTTGTTCCGGCCCCGGTCCTCTTTTCCTCTGCTCTTGCCACGACTCTCCCCTTTCCTGTTTCTGCCACGGCTCCCCCTTTTCCCTCCTTCCAGCTGTCACTTGTTGCACCGTCTGCATCATTATCTTTGTCGCCTTCTTTTGCTTCTCATCGTCCCTTCTCACAAACACCTTTTGCGCCTCCCGTAGTAGTTCACTCAGAGGTTTACTATCCCAATCACCCATTTTCTCTAACTTCTTTCGTATGTCCGGCCAGGCTTTTGACACAAACTCTACCCGTATGAGTTGCTGTCCCACTTCCGTCTCAGGGTCCACCCCAGCGAACTGCTGCAAGTTCTTCCTAATCCTGTCTAGGAAGTCTGTAGGGGTTTCTTCCGGGTTTTGATGATTCCCAAAGGCCTTGGTAAAATTGTGCCCCTTCGGGGCTGCCTGCCTTATTCCTTTTATCCAATATTCCCGCATATCCCTCATGTTGCGTCTCCCTTCTTCCGTTTGCTTATCCCACTCGGGGTCGGTGAGGGGAAATTTCTGCTCCCCTCCTGCTCCTCCCTCTCTCTCCCAGACCAATAGCGCAGTTTGTCGTACGTGGATTCATTCTTGGAATCGGGACAGAGTTCCGTCTGTGACTCTTTTCAGCTTGAGATCTAGTCTGTACTCCTGAGGCACCTGGTGGTTCCTCCCCGCTTTCTTCCCCTTCCCCTGAATCGTCGCCACCCGAAGGACCATTTTGCGGGGCTGACGGGGTCATGTAGGGCGGCGGTAAGTGATCTAAAGGTTCCCATTCTTTCTGCCCTTTCGAGTCTTCATTGGTTACCTTCATTTTGCAAGATAGTGTGACTGGTAGCCAACAAAGGGCGTAATCACTTTCCTCCCGAGTAACATTAGGTTTCGAATTGACATATAAAATTAGAGCTTGCCGGACCCAGTCTTCATCAGTGCCGAATTTAGGCCACCACACTGAGTCGCCCTGAATAGGTGTTTGGGACCACGTTTGACAGTATCTCACCATCTTCTTTCTAGATTTTCCTTTTCTCCTACCCTGATCCCAATTATTTAACATTATTCCTAACGGACTATCGTCAGGTACCCCGGGGTATTTTTCATTGTCTACGCTCAAGCCTACCTTTCCGTTATTCGTCTTGGAACCCTTACTTCCCATTGCCGAGGACTTTGTAAAATCGGAGATTCCTGTATTATCCCGTGATAATCTATCACTATTTAGCCAATTCCCGGACCTTCAGTCCCGTGATCGCCCAGGTCCCTTTGCAGCCACCCCCGGTCTTTGGATTCCTGTGTCCTACGTCTCTGTGAAACAGATCACAGGCACCCCGTAGGTCCACGTTCCTCCGCAAACACGGTCTCTGCAAAATCCCGCACAGACGAGCCCCGGTCTCTAGATTCCTGAGTCCCACGTCTCTGTAGAAAAATCTACAGGCACTCCGCAGGTCCCCAGTCCTCCGGAAAGACGGTTCCCGCAAGTCTGTTCTTACCTGGGTTCGGTGCACCAAAATTACTCGACTGTTAACCGTCCCCACTGCCTCGGCCACACCCCTCCTTTGTTCTCCTGAGCCTTCCGGATATCACTCGCTCAAGCCGCGCGGGGCGACAAGCAAGGAATCAGGGACTGCCGAACTCGGCAGGGTGCACCTTCTCCGATGTCCTTCCTCAGCCCCCCCTCGCGGCCGGAGTGTTGATCGGACGAGCCCCCAAGTTTGTTAGAAACGAAAATCGCTTCTCAATAATCGCTCTAGACAAATTCAGGAAAACAAAGTTTTATTAACAAGTCTGCAGAGTTGGGCACCCTTGAAAAAAAAAAGGCGCCCCAGGCTAACAATGTTTCTGATTAAATACAGTACAAGTCCCTCCCCTCTATAGCTCTAAAGAGTCACGAGGTTCACATTCTCACAAAGTCTGCAACAGTTTCCGAGTTGTTTTTCTACCCTGTAGTCTTATCAATCAAGGACTTGTTTTTCTACTCTGTAGCAGCAGATGTCTCGTCCTTTATTATAGAGAAGCATGTTTTACCCTACCCCCACGGCTCTATTCCCCTTAGACTCTGAGGTCATGCACATCTTAACTATTTGTACCGAAATCGTCTCTCACAGGGGGCGATGCAGATAAAGGGTGTGCTGGTTGGTGAAGTGGGGATAGATGTAGACAGGTAGAGGGTTCGACCTAGGCAAAATGGAGGACTGCAGATGCTGGAAACCAGAGGTTAGATCAGAGTTGTGCTGGAAAAGCACAGCAGGTCAGGCAGCATCCGAGAAGCAGGAAAATCGACGTTTCGGGCAAAAGCCCTTCATCAGGAATTTCCCTAGAGTAGTGGACTCCAAAGCTAGAGGACATATGTTTGAGGTGAGAGGGGAATGATTTAAAAGAGACGTAAAGGACAACTTTTTCACATGGACAGTTGTGCATGCGTGGAATGAGCTGCCAGAGGAATTGGTGGAGGCTGGTACAATTATATTTAAAATGCATCTGGCTGGGTACATGAATCGGGATGGTTTGAAACTGTGTGGGTCACATGCTGGCAAACGGGACTAGATTAATTTTGGATATCTGGTCATCATGGACAAGTTGGGCCTAAGGGTCTGTTTCCATGCTGGATGGCTCTTAATCGTCTTTGGTGAAAGCAGAAGTGTGGTTGTGAAGACTAGACTTTCAGAGCAGCTTTCGAAGATGTTTTGCCCTTACTGGGAGCAGAAGAATACAATGAAATCTTGCATTTGTGAGATAGCAACTGAGTAAAGGGAGTACATCTGTGATTTTGGCGAAAAATGGGAATTTATTGCACTATGGGGATGAAGCCCTATCTTATCCAGTTATTTCAGCTGGTGGATGAGACTCGGCAGTTCATGCAGGCAGTCAATCCAGTCATATTTTGTAAATTCCACTTTGGAAATACAACCAGTCTGATTCAAGATTGGGATACAGACAGACTCTGACCTCACACCTTTAATGCATTATCTAAGCTGAGATGACCCCTTTTGTTATAAAACCTTAAGTTATTTCAAGAAAGTGTCTTACAGGAAGTTCTGGGATTTACATATTAATGATACCTGCAACCCATTCTGAAATATGAAAGGCTTAACAATCCAGGTTTGTTCAATATATCATTTCAGTGGCAGGACACTACTGTTTTTCTATAAATTCTGTGCCTTATGATGTTATTCTCCACAACCACCTGATGAAGGAGCAGCACTCCAAATGCTGGTCCTTCCAAATAAACCTGTTGGACGATAACCTGGGTGTGTGAGTTTTTTTTTACTTTGTACAAGTTAGGGTAGATTGACCATTCTAAAGTGCTCACTGTGACCAGGGAGGTGCAGGTTTGTGTGAATTGGCTGTGCTAAATTACACATCGTGTCCAGGAGCGGATTGGTCATGCTAAATTACCTGTAGTGCCCAGGAATGTGCAGGTTAGGGTTAATTGGCCAGGCTAACTTATCCAGAGTGAAGATCTAAACCCCTCTTAAGGAGCCTTTTGGTTCGCGATTGGTCTAAAGAATCAATGGAATGCGTCTGTACAAAGCAAGGCTATCAGTTTAATAAGGCATCTTGACACAATTCTGTCCAGCAACACAGCGGTTAAAGCTTCTTTATTTTTTAGATTAGATTACATTACAGTGTGGAAACAGGCCCTTCGGCCCAACAAGTCCACACCGACCCGCCGAAGCGAAACCCACCCATACCCCTACATTTACCCCTTACCTAACACTACGGGCAATTTAGCATGGCCAATTCACCTGACCTGCACATCTTTGGACTGTGGGAGGAAACCGGAGCACCCGGAGGAAACCCACGCAGACACGGGGAGAACGTGCAAACTCCACACAGCCAGTCGCCTAAGGCGGGAATTGAACCCGAGTCTCTGGCGCTGTGAGGCAGCAGTGCTAACCACTGTGCCATGGTGAAGTTGTGCAATTACATTTGAAAATTACACGTTATTTATTTAAGTTTTTTTAAGAGACAGTACAGCCTTAATTTCAAGAAAATATCAATCAAATATAATAAGGTGACATGATTCACAGCAGGTTAATCCAATGATATTTCTTGGGAAAGGAGTCTTAATTACGTAAATCATCATGCATGGTAGCAGCTCAAGGTTAGTTCAATTGGTCAATTAATGTGTCAGTGTTCATTTTAAACAAACTCCATTGTCCTCTTATCTTTGGATTTTAGCTTAATTCTGCAAAACAGCAGGACAAGTTCACAGAGTTCGATCATTATTCTCGGCCATTTTGTTGTATTATTTTAAATTGAAAAGCCATTTTGTGGTTAGTAAAAATCTACATATACTTGTTGCATGTGACAATAACCTAAATTCAAATTTTAGATCCTCACCTGAAGGATCAGAGTCTGAGGGGTGACCTTATAGATGTTTGTAAGAGGCATGGATATGGTGAATACCCAAGGTCTTTTGGCCAGGGTAAGGGAGTCCAAAGCTCAAGGCCATATGTTTGAGGTGAGATGGAAATGATTTCAAAGGGACCTGAGGGGCAACTTCACGCAGAGAGTGGTGCATGTATGGAACGAGCTGCCAGAGGGAGTGGTGGAGGCTGGTAAAATTACAACATTTTAAAAGCATCTGGATGCGGATATGAATAGGAAGGGTTCAGAGGGAAATGGGCCACATGCAGACAAATGAGACGAGATTAGTTTTGGATATCTGATCAGACGAATTGGACCAAAGGGTCTGTTTCAGTGCTGTATGACACTAATCGTCTTTGGAGAAAGCAGAAGTGTGGTTGTGAAGACTGGACTTTCAGAGCAGCTTTCAAAGATGTTTTGCCCTTCCTGGGAGCAGAAGAAGTTACAATGAAATCTTGCATTTGTGAGACAGCGACTGAGTAAAGGGAGTACATCTGCGATTTTGGCAAAAAATGGGAATTCATTGCACTGTGGGGATGAAGCCGAACCCTATCCAGTCACTTCTGCTGGTGGGTGAGACCAGACCTCAAGACTAGGGGGAGTAGATTTAGGACAGAGATGAGGAGGAGAAAGTGAGGACTACTGCTTTTCCTGGAGTGTAGTGAATCGATGGAATTCTCTTCATTAAATATGTTCAAAATGGGTTTTTGCATGGTTGGGGAATTAAGGGTAGTTGGGGCAATGCTGCTAGGAGGAGCTGAGACGATGGATAGATCGGCCATGATCGCAATGAAGAACGGGGCAGGCTAGATGGGCAAAATGGCTGACTCCTGCTTTTATTCCTGAAGAAGGGCTTATGCCCGAAACCTCGATTCTCCTGATCCCTGGATGCTGCCTGACCTGCTGCGCTGTTCCAGCAACACATTTTCAGCTCTGATCTCCGGCATCTGCAGACCTCACTTTCTCCTCCTGCTTTTATTACTGTGAAACTATTTCCCACAGCTAACCCATCACTGGGCACTATGGGTAGTTTAACATAGCGAATCCACTCTAACCTGCACCCTACCTGGACACCATGGGTAATTTAGCACAGCCAATCCAACCGAATCCGCACAACACTGAACACTGGGTAATTTAGCATGGTCAATCCACCCGAACTTGGACAAAGTTAAACATCACACAACACCAAGAAGTACTAGCTTTCGGAGCACTGCTCCATCATCAGGTGGTTGTGGAGTACAAGATCATAAGGCACACAATTTATGGAAGAAGATTAAAGTGTCCTGCCACTGAAATGATATATTGAACAAACCTGGATTGTTACACCTCTCATCTTGTACAGTGGGTTGCAACAATCATTCATATGTAAATCTCGATAACATAAGGTTTTATCACAAAAGGTAACAACATCTGGGTGGCATGGTGGCTCAGTGGTTCTTAATTCTGCCTCACAGCACTTGGGACCCAGGTTCAATTCCAGCCACTGGCCACAGTCTGTGTGGAGTTTGCACATTCTCCCCGTGTCTGCATGAGATTTCTCCAGGTGCTCCGGTTTCCTCCCACAATCCAAAAACATGCAGGTTAGGTGAATTGGCCATGCTTAAATTGCCCAGTGTGTTACATGCATTGGTCAGGGGTAAATATGGGGAATGGGGCCTGGTGGGTTACTCTTTGAAGGGTTGGTGTGGACCTGTTGGGCCAAAGGGCCTGTTTCCGTACTGTAGGGAATCTAATCCAATCTCAGCTCAGACAATGTGTTAAAAGCCAGAGTCTGTCTTTATCCCCACCTTGAATCTGACTAGTTCTGTTTCTAAAGTAGGAATTTATAAAATACAACATGTTCTGACAGCTTGAAGATTGTGTATTTTTGAGCAAAATAGAATTTATTTGAAAATATAATTCTGCAAATGCAAATTCACCCCATGGACTTGTGTGCTTACAGCTAAAACGTTTATGTCCGTGCTGTGTATCTCTGTCTATTTGGTAACAGATGCTTTATTTCTGTTGGCATAACTATTATTGTAAGTCATAGCTGGGTGCTAATAGTAAGATATAAAGCAAAAGGAATTCCTCAAGTAGGGCACTATCAGAATCCTGGGAGACCCCTATTTCTGGTTTACTTCCTATTGACAAACATTAAGCATGAGCACCTATTTATTTCTATTTTTTTTGTTTCACTTTTCTTGTTTGATTCCCTGGTACAACTACACTCTGTGTCTGGTCGGTTGTCAGGCTGGGAGATAGTGGATTGGATTTCGATTGACTGAATGTTGTATTGTTCTGGAAGGTGTAAAGGGGTGGGGGGTGGGGTGTGGGGTGTTGGAGAATCAAAACTTCAGCAGAGCTGAGAACAGACCAACATCTTACTCTGTGGGAACAGGGAGATCAACAGAGGACAGAGAAACAAGGACCTGAAATCCGACCTGACACCGGATTACTGTGATCAGTGTTTTCATTAGCAATGCCAACCCTCTACCTTCACCTAGCTTCCCGTTTGACTACCCCCTCGATATTCAAGATCCAATCCTTGTCGTCCTGAAGCCATGTCTCTGTAGGGAGTCTCAGATCATAATTATTCTCTTCAATGTGTGCAGTCAATTCATTCACTTTTGTAACAGTGCAGCACACATGCAGACACACTGTTTTCGGTTTACATTTTTATGATCTTTGCAATCCTGTTTTAATTGCTGGTACATTTACTCTCCTTGTCTCCATCATTCTGTGATGTTCATTTCCCACATCACTACATTGCTCACTGGCCTTGATTGGGATTGGCCATAGTGCCCAGGGATGTGCAGGTTAGGTGTATTTGTCAGGGTAATGTAGAGCGGTAGGGGAATGGGTCTGGGTGGGTTCCCCTTCAGAGGGTCGGTGTGGACTCGTTGGGCCGAGCGGCCTGCTCCCACACTGTGGGGATTCTCTGACGCGAAGGGATATTTGCAGACAGCGCAGGCGCAGTGCGTGCGCTCGGCTTGGCCCCGCCCACTCGCTACTTTCATGACGTCACAACGCGGAAGTGACACTGAATGAATGAAAATCCCTCCGTCTGGGCTAATCCTGGGGCGGGAAAATCTGTTCACTTGTAGCAACGGGAGTGAATCCAGGGAGGGAGCAGACCCTGTCAACTCAGGTATGGGAGTTAGTTACCAGGTGAGGAGGACAGAGATTGGGAGGAGTAGATATCTTTTCTGTTTTCCTTTTCAAAATGCACCCGATTTACACAAGTAAATGCAACAGGTATAAGTACAGCACATGCAGCTTCAAGCCGGCTGTGCATCCTCTGTTCTTCCTCTGCCTTGGCTCCAGCACTTTTGGCTTCCTTTCCCTTCTCCACTCCCCCCGCCGGGTGTTGATACCTCAATGTTTTTCCGGTTGTCTTTTGTGGGCTTTGAAAACTTTCCCAATCGTCTGAGTACAGGATTTGGGAGATTATGTTGCAGCTGTACAGGACATTGGTTAGGCCACATTTGGAATATTGTGTGCCGTACTGGTCTCTCTGCTTTAGGAAGGATGTCATAGAGTCATGGATGTTGTGAAACTTGAAAGGGTTAAGAAAAGATTGGCAAGGATGTTGTCAGGGTTTGAGCTGATCAGGATGGGGCTGTTTTCCCTTGAGTACCAGAGGCTGAGGGGTGACCCTACAGATTTCTATAAAATCATGAGTGGCATGGATAGGATAAATAGACAAGGTGTTTCCCTGGAATGGGGGAGTCGAGAACTAGAGGGTAATAGGTTTAGGGTTGGGGGGAGATTTAAAAGGGCCCTAAGGGACTACTCTTTTATTCAGAGGGCGGTGCATGTAAGGAATGAGCTGCCAGAGGAAGTGGTGGATGCCTTTTGAAAGGCATCTCGCTGGGTATATGAATAGAAAGTGTTTAGAGGGATATGGGCCAAGTGCTGTCAAATGGGACTAGTGATTGAGGATATCTGATCGGCATGGATGAGTTGGACCGAAGGGACTATTTCTGTGCTGTACATCTGGTAGACAATGGTCCTCAGAATTCTGTTCCCATTAGGCTCACCCTTAACTCTATTGCACATGGTCGTGGTGACAGTATCACATTCTGAAATGAGAAAAGACCTATAAATGCACAAGGGAAGAGTTCCGTTCTGGGTGTGTACATGGAGATGGGTATAGTTACTTATGATGCATAAGGCCTGTTGTTCCCCAGCCGGTGGAACGCAAGCCATCTTTGTACATGGGCAGGAGGTATAAGGCTCCTTTTGTCTTACACGAGTGGGCGTGACAGGTCTCAAGTAGGCAGGTGGTGTTATGTGGAACATGAACAATTGCACACCCATAGCCGGTTCCATTAAAGCAATTCTCATATGACCATGCAGTAGAGTGAAAATATGTCAGCAAACAGGTAGCACGAGGCTCATATGGTGCTGGAAAGTGATACTGTATTTCTCTGCGGAGGGTCGGCAGTAGGGAGTCTGATGAATAGAATGGAATCGGGGACTGGGGACGGGGCAAGTAAGTCATCTCCCGATAGAGAGGAGTAACATACTACTGCCTCTGGGGTGAAGAGCGTTCTGTGGGCCTGTATAAATAAGTTGTTTGTGGATTGAAGAGTTTCGCCTATCAGGCTTCCCTTTTCTTGAGTCGGCCCGTCCTGCAAAAAGGGATGGTGTTCCCAGGCGGCCTTAAAATATTTACCATAATAACGGAATGGATCAGTTTTATCCTCACTAGGCTTGCGTCTGCAGGTAAAATCAAATAAACAGGTTCGGTTACGATATGATTTCTACTGTCCAGATGGACCATCTGGTCTTTCTGATGTAAGAGTCCATTGCAATAATCAATCTTCATCACGTTCCACACGTCAAAGGCGTCTGGTCCGGTGCACTGGACGACATCTCCTCAGCATGGGTGGTGGATAATCTCTGATCATTCCTGATCACATCCATACTTAGTGGCGTTCCCCATCAGGATGTTGTACGTGATCAGAAAGGTGAGGAGATAGCGATCCCCCACATGTCCCTCCTCTTAGTTCAAGTATCTGTAATAAGATTAACATTAGAACAACAGCAAAATTCAAAAACCCAACTGGACAGGGTCCACTCCTTTTGTTGGGATTCCAGGATTCTCTCCTCCTCTTCGCCCCCCCCCCCCCCCCCCTTTTTGATTGGTGCGGTCAATCAATTTACAACGGTGCAGTTGGACCCAAGCTGAGCGCCCAGCGACTGTGACCGCCGTAGGGGTGGGAAGTAAAACCTGGAAGCGGCCATTCCAACGAGGTTGGAGACCTTTGCCAGTCCAGTTCTTGATGAGCACCAACGAACCAGGCTCCACCTGTGACAAGGCTGAAAGGGAGGGAACATTGCTGTAGGCCGCACGCTCCTGGGAGTGAAAGGCACGCATAACACGAGTTAGAACAAGAACATAACCAATCATTGCTTCGGTCATGTGCTGGAAGTGGACTGAGAAGGGAGCTGAATCATTCCAAGGGGTACGGAGGGGGTGACCAGAGAGACTCTCAGCTGGAGACAGTAGCATCTTGCCTGCAGACATGGATCACATCTGGAATAAGGCCACAGGGATTAGCATAACCAGGAGAGGCCAGACTTGGCCATTAATTTGGCAAGTTTAGGTTTGAGTCTGGTTAAAACCTTCAACAAGGCCGGCCGCCTGAGGATAAGCACCATGCGGTTGCCGACAAATACAAAGCTGGGAACAGAGTTCTCCGTTAATATTACCTACAAAGTGTGGTCCATTGTCCGAGCTAATGTACGCAGGTACACTGAAGTGGGGAATTATTTCCTTAAACAAAATCTTCACCACAGTCTCAGCAGTAGCATTAGGAGGAGGTCAGGCTTCAATCCACTTCGAAAAGACATCAACAATAAGCAAAACATATTTATAATAACTCAACACATTTCTCCAACTCAATGAAGTCCAGTTGAAGTGTCTCCAAGGGACCCTCCAGTAAGGGAGTTCTCGTAGAGATACTTGAACTAACAGGTGGGGGTTCGCCTACCCACTGACCTGTTTGACCACGTACAACATCCTGATCGGGAAAGCCACTGACTTGAGTATCGATGCGATCTGGAACGATCTGAGATTATCCTGATGTCATCTGGTGCACCAGATCAGACGCTTTCAACGTGGAGTCACTTGAGCGATGGCGTGAGCTGCCAGAGAAAGTGATGGGTGCTGGTACGATGACAAGTTAAAAGGGTCCTGGACGGGCATCTGAATATGAAGGGTTCAGATGGGTCAGGGCCAAGTGATGGCAAATGTGACTGGAGTCACAGAGATGTACAGCACAGAAACAGACCCTTCGGTCCAACTCGTCCTTGCTGACCAGATAGCCAACTCGGACAGATTGGGCCATGGGTCTGTTTCTGTGCTGTGTAACTCTAATTGTCTTCGGTGAACGCAGAAGTGTGGTTGTGAAGGCTGGACTTTCAGAGCATGTTTTGCTCTGACTGGAAGCAGCTGAAAATGTGTTGTTGGAAAAGCGCAGCAGGTCAGGCAGCATCCAAGGAGCAGGAGAATCGACGTTTCGGGCTTGAGCCCTTCTGCGCTTTTCCAGCAACACATTTTCAGCTCTGATCTCCAGCATCTGCAGTCCTCACTTTTTCCTGACTGGAAGCAGGAGAAGAGTTTGACTGAAGTGTGTCGGTGTTAATGCCTTGATGTCTCATTTTGCTCGCACCTTCCTGGGGTCATTAACCATTTTGTATCTGGTCCTTCCTCAAGAAGCTGCATTGCAGGTTCACCCTGAATTGACACACTTTCTTTTTGCTTCCCAAAATCAGACCTGCTCACTCTCAGCAGGATCCCAGTGTTGTGAAAGATATTAACTTTCAGGTGGAGGTATCCAAAATTCAGAGAGATTTCAGTCTTGATGTTTTTGCTTTTTCTGCCCCTGTAAGATCCTGAATCAGCACCTTCAGGAGAATTAGATAGAGCGGAGTGAGAACAGAGGGGGAGAGAGAGTGGGATGGTGCTTTCAATTTTGTGGAATAACAAAAGAATATTCCACAGAAAGTAGAATTGCTTGTTCTGAATTTCTACCCTGTACTGATGATCCCTTTTGTAATCCCTTTTTGCAGAGTATTTGAAAATCTGAAGACTGAAGTTTCAAAATCAATGAATGAAGGGCTTACGCCCGAAACATTGACTCTCCTGCTCCCCGGATGCTGACCTGCTGTGCTTTTCGACTGACTGTCCAGCGTCTGCAGTCCTTACTTTGATGTCAATGTCTGACAGTCATTCAATCCATCGGGACAGCAACTATTTTTGACTGTGATTTCTGTAAGAGGGATCAATGCTTTTTGGTTCCTGTTTGAGGACATTTTCAGCATCAGTGGGACTGGACGAGAGACCCAACTGTTGCAGCGCACTGTGTGTGGAGCCTGAAACAGTTATATGGCCTGAAAAGGGGATTTCACAGCAGGGAGGGGCTCCTCACCTGTTTGTGTGCAGCTGAAGCTGTGGCCATGGAGAAACCTGAGGAATCCCACCCCGTGGAGAAACCGTGGAAGTGTGGCGACTGTGGGAAAGGCTTCTGTTTCCCGTCTGCCCTGGAGACTCATCGGCGCAGTCACACCGGGGAGAGGCCATTCCCTTGCACCGACTGCGGGAAGGCCTTCAGACATTACTCCCACCTGTTGGCCCACCAGCGGGACCACACGGGGGAGAGGCCCTTCAGCTGCCCAGATTGTGGGAAGGCCTTCAGGTATTCTTCCACCCTGCTGAGCCACCAGCGGATCCACACAGGGGAGAGGCCCTTCAGCTGCCCTGAGTGTGGGAAGGCCTTTACCCACGTCTCTGCCCTGCGGAGCCACCGGCGTGTCCACACCGGGGAGAGGCCCTTTAGCTGCCCCGAGTGTGGGAAGGCCTTTACCGACATCTCCTCCCTGATGAGGCACCAGCGGGCCCACACGGGGGAGAGGCCCTTTAGCTGCCCCGAGTGCGGGAAGGCCTTTACCCACGTATCCTCCCTGATGAGGCACCAGCGGATCCACACAGGGGAGAGGCCCTTCAGCTGCCCCGAGTGTGGGAAGGCCTTCAGCAATTCCTCCTCCCTGCTGACCCATCAGCGTGTCCACATGGGGGAGAGGCCGTTCACCTGCTCTCAGTGTGGGAAGGGCTTCACCTGCTCCTCCAACCTGCGGAGCCACCAGCGGATCCACACGGGGGAGAGACCCTTCAGCTGCCCCGAGTGTGGGAAGGCCTTTAGCGATTCCTCCAACCTGCTGACCCACCAGCGGATCCACACAGGGGAGAGGCCGTTCATCTGCTCTCAGTGCGGGAATGGCTTTATCCGCTCCTCCCACCTGCGGAGCCACCAGCGAGTTCACGTGCCATCGCAGGGGGATTGAGGGATTGACAGCCGAGTCCTATTATCGATTGGACCATCAACCCAGTTCCAGGGACTCCGGGTTTGAATCCCCCCACGACAGATGGCAGAATTGGTATTCGGTCAGAAATGTGGAGTTGGGAATCTAACGATGAGAGTGTTTCAGGGAGGGGGTGGTGCGGGGGAGAAAGCCCCCATCTGATTCACACTTGTTAGGGAAGGGAACTGCCATTGTGGGAAAGGATTCACTCAGTCGTTCCAGCTGCATCCTTTACCCGGTCTGGCCTACACGTGACTCCAGCAGTCTGGTTGACTCTACACTGCCCCTTCCTGGCAATGAAGTGGGGGGAAACTTACTTGGAGACAAGGTATGGGTTGAAATTGCTGAGTGAGGCAATACTTCCTCCAGGTTACGGCTTTACCAAGGATCCAATTACAAAGGGACAACTTGGTGCTGGCCAATAGTAAAGACAGTGAGGGGGGGGGTCGGACAAGGGGAGGTGTGGTGTGTGCACTTTGACCTTGAGCTGTTCAAAAAGCAACTACTTTTTTCTCTGCCTTTTTGCTGGGGGGATCTGAAGCTGTAACAAAGTTGGGTTGCAATAAAGGTTACCTGAACTTACCACTGGGCTCAGACTCTCATTGAAAGCTTTGAGCACCAAGAAGTTTTTGTTTTAAAGCTGCTCATTTCTTTCAGCCTCCTGCACTAAGTTTAGAACATAGAACATAGAACAATCGAGTGCAGAACAGGCCCTTTGGCCCTCAATGTTGCGTCGACCTGTGAACTATTCTCGTCCCCCTACACTATCCCAAAATCATCCATGCACTTATGTAAGGATTGTTTAAATCTCCCTAATGTGGCTGAGTTGACTACCTTAGCAGGTAGGGCATTCCGCTCCCTTACCACTCTGTGTAAAGAACTTGTCTCTGACATCTGTCTTAAAGCTATCACCCCTCAATTTGTAGTTATGCCCCCTTGTACACGCTGACGTGATCATCCTAGGAAAACGTCTTTCTCTGTCTACCCTATCTAATCCTCTGATCATCTTGTATGTCTCTATCAAATCCCCCCCCTTAGCCGCCTTCTTTCCAATGAGAAAAGGCCCAAATCTCTCAGCCTTTCGTCATAAGACCTTCCCTCCAGACCAGGCAACATCCTGGTAAATCTCCTCTGCTTTTCCAATGCTTCCCTCCAGACCAGGACACATCCTGGTAAATCTCCTCTGCTTTTCAATGCTTCCACAATAGATGTAAGGCTCACTGGTCTATAATTACCTGGGTCATCTCTGCTGCCCTACTTGAACAAGGGCACAATATTTGCAATCCTCCAGTCCTCGGGTACTAAACCCGTAGACAATAACGACTCAAATATCAAAGCCAAAGACTCTGCTATCTCCTCCCTAGCTTCCCAGAGAATCCTCGGATAAATCCCATCCAGCCCAGGGGACTTGTCTACTTTCACTCCTTCTCAAATTGATAACACCTGTGTGTAACTAACCTCGATCCTTTCGAGTCTAATATCTCGTAACTCATTCTTTTCCTGAGTGAACACCGATACAGGGTCCATGCTCAACTTCTCACTTCTGTCCCTATTCCTACCCTAATCATCCTTTTATTCCTCACATATCTATAGAAAGCTTGAGCGATTTCCTGTATTCTATTTGCTAAAGGCTGCTCCTGTCCTCTCTTTGCTCTTCTTAACTCTCTCTTTAAATCCTTCCTACGTGATTTGTAATTCTCCATCGCCTCATCTGTTCCATCTTGCTTCATCAACACATAAGCCTCATGGAACAGCATCATAAGACACAGAACTTATATCAAAACATCAGTGTCATGCAACTGATAGAATATATTGAACAAACTTAGATAGTCTTCATCTCTTAGAATGGGTGTGGGCTTTGGTTCATTAATATGTAACACTTTTAGAGTACTCAGTACAGTTCTGTTGGCCCTGTAATAGGAAGAATACTATTAGAGAGGGTTTAATAAAGATTTACCAGGATGTTGTAAGGAGTGGAGGGTTTGAGGTTATAAGGAGAGGCTGGGACTTTATTCACTGGAGCACAGGAAGTTGGGGGGGAGGGGTGACCTCATTGAGATTGATAAAATCATGAGGATTGGAGGTAAGGTGAATAACAAAGGGCTCTTGCTAAGCGTCGGCGAGCTCAAAACTAGGGGGCATTTTTTTTAATGTGAGGAGAGAGATTTAAAAGGAACCGGAGGGGCAACATTTTGAAAGAGGGTGATTTCCACGTGGAATTAACTTGCTGAGGATGTGGTAGATGCAGGTACAGTGACAACATTGAAACAGCATTTGGAAGGGTACGTGAATGGAAAGGTTAGAGGGATATGGGCCAAATGCAGGCAAGTGGGACTGGTTTAGTTTGGAATCCTGGTCGGCATGGACGAATTGGACCGAAGTGTCTGTTTCTGTGCTGTATACCTTTATTGAAACCGGTAGAATTCTGAAAGGGGCTTGACAGGATAGATGCAGATAAAATGCTCCTTTGGTGGGGAGGGTCATCGAATTCCGACAATGTGGAAGCGGGCCATTCAGCCCATCGATTCCTCTCCTGCCCTCTGAACAGTATCCCACCCATACTCAACCCCTTACTGCGTATTTCCCATGGCCAAGCCACCCTAACCTGTACATCCCTGGTCACTATGGGTAACTTAGCACGGCCAATCCTCCCTAACCTACCACCCGAATCTATAACTTACCTTCTCAAGAATGTAATTTAAATGCAGAGCTTTTCTAAGAAAAATGTCAGTCTGACTCAACATTGGGACACAGACAGAATGCACACCTATTGTCTCTACTTATAAATAGGGCAACGTCTCTTCGAAATGTAGATTCATTTAGATATAACTGCGTCACTTTACATATTAAGATATCCCTTTGAATATGGAAATGTGTTGCTGGAAAAGCGCAGCAGGTCAGGCAGCCCTTCTTCAGGAAACAGGAGAATCGACGTTTCGGGCATTAGCCCTTCTTCAGGAAGGGCTAATGCCCGAAACGTCGATTCTCCTGTTCCCTCGATGCTGCCTGACCTGCTGCGCTTTTCCAGCAACACATTTCCATCTCTGATCTCCAGCATCTGCAGACCTCACTTTCTCCATCCCTTTGAATGTGCCCACATCCCTTTGAAATGTAATCTCGTCCATTTAAACCTCTTTATTTGCAGAAATACCCGTTAAAATGTCCGTGTCCCTTTAAAATGCAGATTTCCCCCTTTAGATATGACGCCGTTCCGTTAGATGTCGGAATATCTGTTTAAATTGAGCCGTGAGCTTTCCCAATGTAGACAGGGCTCCTGGAAACGTGGCAGTGTCCCCCCTGCAGCTGCAGAGCGAGACAGGAGAGTTTGTTTTTGTGAATGAGCAGTTGTAGCGCGAGGTGGCTGTTGCTTGGTGACGGTGAGGCCCGGCCTGGCCTGGCCCCGCCCACCCCCCCCGTGCAGACGTCACGTGGGGGCGAAGGCGGTTGGGAGGAGAAGTCGCTCGAGCGGGGAAGCGGCGGGAGGGCGGCCGTTAGGAAAATGGCGCCGTGCGGCCTGGGGCAGACACCCGTCACTGGGCACCGCCGCCTTCCTGGCGCAGCTGCTGTGTCACGGCCACACCGGCCGGCTGTACAGCAGGCAGGAGCCGGTGAGCATTCTGGAGGCGGATGGGGTTAAGGGCCTGCTTGGGAACTCGTCGGCCGCCTGGGTGGTGGAGTTCTACTGGTCGTGGGGCGGCCCCTGTGTCAACTATGGGGCCACCTGGAAGGTACTGGGCCCGGGAGGTGAAAGGTGAGGCAGGTTGGAGGGGACGGAATGTGGGGCCTGTCCTGTCCTAGTGACATTTTACACTCACTTTCCATCTGCTTTTACTGGCGTTTGTGCTGTTTGCCCCTCACTGTTTGTTTAATCCTTGCGCTGTTTCCCCCTCACTGTGTGTTTAATCCTTGTGCTGTTTCCCCCTCACTGTGTGTTTAATCCTTGTGCTGTTTCCCCCTCACTGTGTGTTTAATCCTTGTGCTGTTTGCCCCTCACTGTGTGTTTAATCCTTGTGCTGTTTCCCCCTCACTGTGTGTTTAATCCTTGTGCTGTTTCCCCCTCACTGTGTGTTTAATCCTTGTGCTGTTTGCCCCTCACTGTGTGTTTAATCCTTGTGCTGTTTACCCCTCACTGTGTGTTTAATCCTTGTGCTGTTTACCCTTTGCTGTTACTTGTGCAATTGCTGAGGGTAGTGTGTAAAGACTAGTGAAGGAGATTATGCACCAGCATGTCTATGTTCCTCAGGCATTGAAGGGGCAGGATCTGTTGAGAATGGTTGGTCAAGTGTTTGGTGTACTAAACCTTGTTAATATAGGTATAGTTATGATTTGGAGATGCCAGTGTTGGACAGGGATGTACAAAGTTAAAAATCACACAACACCAGGTTATAGTCCAACAGGTTTAATCAGCTGATGAAGTAGCATCGCTCCGAAAGCTAGTGTGCTTCCAATTAAACCTGTTGGACTATAACCTGGTGTTGTGATTTTTAACTGGGTATAGTTTGTTACTTGGAAAATATACTTTTTATTATTTAAAGTCATAGAGATGTACAGCACGGAAACAGACCCATTTGGTCCAACCTGTCCATGCCAGTCAAATATCCTAAATTAATCTAGTCACATTTGTCAGCACTTGGCTCATATCCCTCTAAACCCTTCCTATTCATAGACCCATCCAGATGCCTTTTAAATGCTGTAATTATACCGGCTTCCACTACTTCCTCTGGCAGTTCATTCCATACAAGCACCACCCTCTGCATGGAAACGTTGCCCCTTAGGTACCTTTTATATCTTTCTGCTCTCGCCCTAAACCTGTGCCCTCTAGTTGTGAACTTCACCCCAACACTGAGGAAAAGACATAAAAACATTGAGCAGCCAGACAAATGCAAAAGCAATAAAATATCGAGACACATAGTGTAAAACAAATTATGGCTCTAATCCTTTTTGTTTTCTGAGGCATATGGACACTTAATCTGTCAATAACATCAGCATTGTTACAGAGCATATTGTGTACACTCCTCAGTGTCAACAAGCAGGGCACATGTTTGCCGGTGTCACCAAAACATTGGGCATGTTCCTCGCTGTTGGCAGAAAAGGGGCGAGACCTACTTTTGATGGACAAATAAGGAGCACTGGAGGACCAGAAGGAGAGTTGTCCTCATGCCAATTGGAGCTCCCCTATTGTCTGAATGCGGAAGGTGGACCATGAGTTTCTTAAGGTCCTGCTCCTCCTCTCACACTGAATGAAGATTGAGCTTCACCTCAGACTGCAACTTCCTTCCTCTGTCCAACATCTGTGAGTACAGCACTCTCTTTTCTCACCCCCTTTTCCATTTACGTTTCATTCTGGGGTTCAATTGTTGACTTGGAGCAACTGAAAGGAATGGGAATGAATCCAGACTCTGGAAAAGTTAGTCCATGCCTGTGTCTCAATTGGCAATACAGACAGACAGGAGTCTGTAAGAATGCAGCAAGCCAGGCAGTATCAGGAGGTGGAGAAGTCGACGTTTCGGGTGTAACCCTTGTTCAGGACTGGGGGTGAGTATAGGGAGAGCTGCAGAACAAGTGTATGCTGAGGGCAGGGTGATGAACTGGGGATAAGTGTAAATAGGTAGAGGGTACGACCTGGTTGGTGAATGTGAGGAAGGAACCTAGTTGGTGGCAGGGAGGTGGAGGGGCAGGGGCTCGGAAGGGAGGTTATTTGAAATTGGAGAACTCACTGTTGAGTCCTTCGGGCTGTGGACTGCTCAGGTGGAAGATGAGATGTTGTTCCTCCAATTTGCACTGTGGTTTGTTGTGGCAATGGATGGGGCCAAAAATGGTCATGTCAGAAAGGGAGTGGGAAGGGGAATGAAAATGGGTGGTGACTGGGAGGTCCGGTCGGCCTCTGCAGACCTTGCTGCGATGCTCGGTGAACCGTTCCCCAAGTTTATGCTCGTGCTCTCCGACGTAGAGAAGGCCACAGTTGGCAAATACAGTACCCCAACGTAAAGTTACAGCCTTTGCTGTGAAAAAAAAAGTAGAAAGGTATATTGTTTAAATGGTGATATATTGGGATGTGGAGAAAGTGAGGACTGGAAATGCTGGAGATTAGAGTCAAAAAGTGTGGTGCTGGAAAAGCGCAGTAGGTCAAGCAGCATCCGAGCAGTAGGACAGTCGAGGTTTTGGGCGCAAGCCCTTCATCAAGAGTGATGCGTGGATGTTCAGGGGGCATCAGTGTCCATCTGTGCCAGTTGTCAGACAGGTGCAGCAGGCAATGAGCAAGGCAAGTGGTGTATTAGCAAGAGGAATTAAGTTCAGAAGCGGGGATGTCTTCCTGCAGTTGGGGGGTCATTGAATATTCGAGGAGATAGTGAGGTCTGCCGATGCTGGAGATCAGAGCTGAAAATGTGTTGCTGGAACAGCGCAGCAGGTCAGGCAGCATCCAGGGAACAGGAGAATCGACGTTTGATTCCTAAAGAAGGGCTTATGCCTGAAACGTCGATTCTCCTGTTCCCTGGATGCTGCCTGACCTGCTGCGCTGTTCCAGCAACACATTTTCAGGTCATTGAATATATTCAAGGCTGAGTTCATCTGATTTTTCTGTGGATGTTTATGGGGAAGGCAAGAAAATGGTCTTGAGACAAGTACAGAACCGAGTTACAGAACCATACAAGCACAGAAACAGACCCTTCAGTCCAACTAGTCCATGCTGACTATGTTCACCAGCTAAACCAGTCCCACCTGCCAGTGTTTTGTCCCATACCCTTCTGAACATTTCCTAATCATGTAATTATCCAAATGTCTTTTGAACCTTGTAACTGTACCTGCACCCACCACTTCCTCTGGATATTCAGTCCACATGTGAACCACACTCTGTATATAAAAAATATTGTGCCCTTCAAGTCTTTTTAAAATCTCTTTCTCCTCTCACATTCAAAATTTGCTCCCTCATCTTGAAACCCCCAGCCTAGGGGAAGGACACCTGTCATTCACCTCATCTCTCCCCTCATGATTTTATAAACCTTGATAAGGTCACATCTCCACCTCCTATGCTCCAGTGAAAAAACTCAGCCCATCCACCTAGATGCAGGTAGATCCATATCCAGTCATGATCGGTTCAATGCTGGTCCCAATTCTCTCTCACGGTGTCCAGGACAGCAAGAGACCACAAGACATAGGAGCAGAAATTAGACCACCAGGTCTGCTCATTCCATTCAATCATCGCAGATCAGTTTCTCAATCCCATTCTTCCACTTTCAATAAAGTGAAAACGGACGGAGAGAGTGTGGGATGGAGATTTTCCGCTTCTAGGGAATAATAGAGGAAAGAAAGTTCACTATAAATTAGAATTTTTGGGATCGGCTGATGAGCCGAGGAGTGTCAGTTGGAGTTTAATTTAGAGAAGTCTGAGGTTTGCATTTTGGTCAAGCAATCCAGGCAGGACTGATGCAGTTAGGGGAATGTTGCAAAATAAAGAGACCTTGGAGTGCAGGTTCATAGTTCCTTGAAAGTGGAGTCTCAGGTGAATAGAATAGTGAAGAAGGCGTTTGGTTTGCTTTCCTTCATTGCTCAGAGCATTCAGTATAGGAGTTGGGAGGTCATGTAATACACCCTTCCCCCTCAAATGTGTGGTATCCAACTGCTTCATTGTTTCTCGTGAATACAGCCCACACCTCCCGCTACTGCCATAACATGAAAGCACTAGCTTTTGGAGTTCTGCTCTTTTAGCAGGTGGTTGTGGAGAATAAGATCATGATCACAGAATTTATAGCCAAAGGAGTCCAGTGTCATGGAGATGTGATACATTAAACAATTTAGATTAAATCTTCCATCTTTTAGAATGGGGTTCTGTTCTTTGGTATGTTAATCCCAGAACCTGTTTTCAGTAACTTTCTCAAGAACGTAATTTAAATGCAGAGCTTTTCTATCCAAAATGTCAGGCTGATTCGACATTGGGACCCAGACAGAATTCACACTGATTGAAGGTTAGGCTGGGACTTTTTTCACTGGAGCACAGGAGGTTGAAAGGTGAAGGTGTCGGGTGCCTCATTAGCAAGTTTGCAGATGACATTCAGATTGATGGAATATCAGATAGTGAAGGGGACTGTCAGATGATACTGCAGAATATAGATTGGAGAGTTGGGAAGAGAAATGGAGTTTAATCCAGACAAATGCGAGGTGATGCATTTTGGAAGGTGCAATTCGAGAGCAAACTATACATTAAATGGGAAGGTCCTGGGGGAAATTGATGTACAGAGAGATCTGGGTGTTCAGATCTATTGTTCTCTGAAGATGGCAATGTCTGTCAGTAGAGTGGTTAAGGCAGCATACAACATGCTTTCCATCATCGGACGGAGTATTGAGTACAAGAGCTGGCAGGTCATGTTAAAGTTATAAAAGATTTTGGTTCGGCCACATTTGGAATACTGCTGTACAATTCCGGTCGCCAGATTTCCCAAAGGATGTGGATGCTTTGGAGAGGGTGCAGAGGAGGTTCACCAGGATGTTGCCTGTTATGGAGAGCGCTAACTATGAGGAGAGATTGAGTAGATTAGGAGTATTTTCATTGGAAATAAGGAGGTTGAGGAGGGTTCTTGATTGAGGCCTATAAAACCATGAGGCATGTAGACAGGGGTGGATAGGAAGAATTTTTTTTCCCCCATAGGAGTCACGAGTTCAAAGTGAGAGGGGAAAGGTTTGAGGGAGATCTACATGGAAAGTTCTTTACGCAGAGGGTGGTGGGTGCCTCATGCAGTGGAGGCAGTAGGGCTGGGATCGATAGCGTCATTTAAGATGTATCTGGACAGGTACATGAATCGGCAGGGAGCAAAGGGATACAGATCCTTAGAAAATAGTCGGCAGGTTTAGACAGAGAATCTCGATCAGCATAGCCTTGGAGGGCTGAAGGGCCTGTTCCTGTGCTGTAAGGTTCTTTGTTCTCTTTATAGAGGTTTCCAAAACCATGAGGGGCATAGGTAAGGTGAACGGCATGTGTCATTTCAAGATTAGGCCGCAAATTAAGGTGAGAGGAGAAAGAATTTTATAAGAGATGAGGAGCACCTTTTTTGTAAACAGAGTGGTTTGTGTGTGGAATAAATGTCCAGAGGAAATAGTGGATGCTGGTTGTGTAACAACATTTAAAAGACATTTGGATAAGTACATGAATAGGAAAGGTTCAGGGGGATATGGGCCAAACACAGGTAGGTGGGACTAGTTTAGTTTGTGAATATAGTCAGCATGGACTAGTTGGGCTGAAGGGTCTGTTTCTGTGCTGTATGACCCTTTAACTGTTCTGTACTGGTCTTAAAATCATTTTACTTGCCTTCCCCCAGAAACATCCACTTCTTTCTTGTTCTAAAATCAGACGAACCCAGCCTTGAATATATTCAATGACCCCCTAACTGGAGAGACTTCTGAACTCATTTCCTCTTGCTAATATACCACTTGCCTTGCTGATTGCTTGCTGCACCTGTCTGACAACTGGCAGTGACTGGTGTGGAAGGACGCTGAGGCCACTTTTTACATTCACACATCATTCCTGAGGAAGGGCTCATGCCTGAAACGTTGATTCTCCTGCTTCTCGGATGCTGTCTGATCTGCTGTGCTTTTCCAGTGCCACACTTTTCAACTGTCATCTCCAGCATCTGCAGTCCTCACTTTCTCCACATCCCAATATGTCACCATTTAAACAACGCACCTCCTTTCAGCGGTTATTTGTTCGTAACTGAGGCTATAACTTCACACTGTGGGACTGCATTTGCCATGTGTTTGCCAATTGAGATACAGACCTGGACCAACGTTTCCCGACTCTGTCCCCTCCCTGGATTCACTCACTTTCTTCAGTTGCTGCAAGTCAACAATTGGCTTCTCATTCGTCCATTTGAAGAAGGATTTGCGCCATTTTTGCAGACAGCGAAGAGCATGAATGGCTTTTGTTGAACCAGCATGGAAACAGACCCTTCGGTCCAACCCGTCCATGCCGACCAGATATCCCATCCCAATCTAGTCCCACCTGCCAGCATTTGGCCCATATCCCTTCAAACCCTTCCTATTCATGTACCCATCCAAATGCCTCTTAAATGTTACAATTGTACCAGCCTCCACCACTTCCTCTGGCAGCTCATTCCATACACGTACCACTTTCTGTGTGAAAAAGTTTCCCAGTAGGTCTCTTTTATATCTTTCCCCTCTCACCCTAAATCTATACCCTTGACATCTGGACTCCCCCACCCCAGGGAAAAGACTTTGTCTATCTATCCTATCCATGCCCCTTTGTAGACCTCAGCTTCCGACGCTCCAGGGAAAATAGCCCCAACCTGCTTAGCCTCTCCCTATATCTCAAATCCTCCAACCCTGGCAACATCCTTGTTAATCTTTTCTGAACTCTTTCAAGTTTCACAAAATCTTTCCAATAGGAAGGAGACCAGAATTGCACACAATATTGCAACAGTGGCCTAACCAATGTCCTGTACAACAGCCACATGACCTCCCAACGTCTGTACTCAATACTCTGACCAATAAAGGAAAGCATACCAAACACCACCTTTACAGTTCTATCTATCTGCGACGCCAGTTTCAAGGAGATATGAACCTGCACTCTGAGGTGTCTTCGTTCAGCAACACTCCGTAGGACCTTACCATTAAGTGTATAAGTCCTGCTAAGATTTGCTTTCCCAAAATGCAGCACTTCACATTTATCTGAATTAAACTCCATCTGCCATTCTCAGCCCATTGGCCAATCTGGTCAAGATCCTGTTGTAATCTGAGGTAACCCTCTTCACTGTCCACTGCACCTCCAATTTTGGTATCATCTGCAAACTTACTAACTTTACCTCTTATGCTCGTATCCAAATCATTAATGTAAATGACAAAATGTAGAAGGCCCAGCACCGATCCTTCTGGCACTCCACTGGTCACAGGCCTCCAGTCTGAAAAACAACCCTCCATCACCACCCTCTGTCTTCTACCTTTCAGCCAGTTCTGTATCCAAATGGCTAGTTCTCCCTGTATTCCATGAGATCTAATCTTGCTAATCAGTCTCCCATGGGGAACCTTGTCGAACGCCTTACTGAAGTCTATATGGATCACATCTACCGCTCTGCCCTCCTCAATCCTCTTTACTTCCTCAAAAAACTCAAAATTTGAGACATGATTTCCCACACAAAAAGCCATGTTGACTATCCCTAATCAGTCCTTGCCTTTCCAAACACATGTACCACCTGTCCCTCAGGACTCCCTCCAACAACGTGCCCGCCACCGATGTCAGGCTCACTGGTCTATAGTTCCCTGGCTTGTCCTTACCACCCTTCTTAAACAGTGGCACCACGTTAGCCAACCTCCAGTCTTCTGGCACCTCACCTGACATGCGCAGTGTGCTCTATGGAGATGCTGTTCCTGATGGATTTAAAGTGTCAAAATGCCACAATTTCTTCCCCTGTCATTCGACATAACCGCGCACGCTGCTCGCTGTGTTTGATGTTCATCTTCCCTATAACCCTCATGATTTTATAAATCTCAAATGAGGTCACCCCTCAACCTCCTGTGCTCCAGTGAAGAGTGTCTCAGCCTCTCCTTACAACTCAAACCCTCCAGTCCTGGCAACATCCTGGTAAATCTTTACTGAACCCTTTCTAATAGAATTCTTCCTATTACAGGGCCACCAGATGCGTTCTCAGTACTCTACAAGTGGCTTCACCAACATCCTGTACAACTTCAACATTATGTCCCAGCTCCTTTATTCAATGGTGTGAACAATTAAGATAAGTGTGCTGAATGCCTTCTGAAGCTTCCTTCCAACCAGTGATGCAACTTTCAAAGAAGTATATATCTGAACCCCCCCCCCCCCCCACCATATCCCGCTGTACAAGCCCTGCCCTTCCTTATTTTGGCAAAATGCAACTCCTCACCTTTTATCTATACACATGTTCTCTCTCAGACATACACATACACGCCCCCCCAACACACACACCCTTTCACAGGCTTCTCCTCCATCACACTCACTTTACCAAGCATGTGCGCACATACTCTCTTACACACACTCTCATGCTGCACACATAGATATAACAATGTGGTGCATTTGCAGAATTATATTTGCAGATATATTCAATTTTGCACAAAACGCACAATGTGCAGGTAGTCAATCCATGTAATATTTTATAAATTCCTAGTTTGGAAATAGAACCAGTCCAATTTAAGATTGGGATACTCTCACACCTTTCATGCATTGTCTGGACTGAGATGTCACCTGTTTTTTAAAGTGATCTTGAGAATATGACTTAATAGTAGTACTGCGATGTACACATTAATGAACTAAAACCTGCAACCCATTCTAAAAGATGAAAGATTTAACAGCAATCTACGTTTGTCTATATATCATCAGTTGCATGACACTGATCTTTTGCTCTTAACTCTGTGTCTTATGATCCTGCTCCACAGTTACCCGATGAAGGAGCAGCACTCCGGAAGCTGGTGCTTCCAAATAAACCTGTTGGACTATAACCTGGTGTTGTGATTTTTAAACCGTGTCCAACCTAGTCCAACAGCAGCACCTCCACCTCGTTTCTAGTGAACACAGCCCATACTTCCCAGTGCTGCCAGTAAACTGCCGATGAAACGATGCACTCCTGAAAAATTTATAATATCTAACGAAACCAGCTACTCATTCACTGCTCCATCTAATACACAACATTAGAAACTTAGTGCAGAAGGCTGCAAGAAATGAGCAGCTTTAAAACAAAAACCGCTTGGAGCTTTCGATGAGAGCCTGAGCCCAGCAGTACATTCTGGTTACCTTCTATTTTGTGTCCCAACATGGTTACAGCTTCAGATCCCCCCCCCCCCCCCCCCCCGAGCAAAAAGGGCAGAGAAAGAGTAGCTGTTTTTTAGACAACTCCACAACAGGGGAGAGGAGCAAAGGGCGGGGAAAGGCCAACAGCAGCCCCCCACACGACGCCTGCATTGCCTTGCACAGTGTACAAAAATCCCTTCCCCTTCAGAGACTCCCCACAGTGTGGGAGCAGGCCAACTGGCCCAAAGACTACACACCGATCCTCTGAAAGGTAACCCACCCACACAATTCCCCTATTGCTCAACATTTACCCCTGACTAATGCACCTAACCTGCACATCCCTGGGCACTATCTGAACCTGGACAAAGTTAAAAGTCTCACAACACCAGGCTAAGTCTGACAGTTTATTTGGAAACACGAGCTTCGGAGCACTGCTTCTTCATCAGGTGATTGTGGACAATAAGATCATATGGCACAGAATTGATAGGAAAACATTACAGTGCCCTGCCACTGAACTGATATAGTGAACAAACCTGGATTGTTAAGTCTTTCATATTTTCGAATAGGTTGCAGCAATCATTAATTAGATTACTTACAGTGTGGAAACAGGCCCTTCGGTCCAACAAGTCCACACCGCCCCGCCGAAGCGCAACCCACCCATACCCCCTACATTTACCCTTTACCTAACACTACGGGCAATTTAGCATGGCCAATTCACCTGACCTGCACACCTTTGGACTGTGGGAGGAAACCAGAGCACCCGGAGGAAACCCACGCAGACACGGGGAGAACGTGCAAACTCCACACAGTCAGTCGTCTGAGGCGGGAATTGAACCCAGGTCTCTGGAGCTGTGAGGCAGCAGTGCTAACCACTGTGCCACCGTGCCGCCCACTAAACAAAAACAAACATTGCATTGGGCTTTCTGATAGGAAGGAAACCAGAATTGCATGCAATATTCCAACTGTACAGCTGTAACATGACCTCCCAACTCCTGTACTCAATACTCTGACCAATAAAGGAAAGCATACCAAATGCCATCTGCACTATCCTATTGACCTGCGACTCCACTTTCATAGAGCTGTGAACCTGCACTCCAAGGTCTTTTTGTTCAGCAACACTCCCTCGGACCTTACCATTAAGTGTACAAGTCCTTCTAAGATTTTCTTTCCCAAAATGCAGCACCTCACATTTACCTAAATTAGATTCCACTTGCCACTTCTCAGCCCATTGGCCCATCTGATCAGGATCCCATTGTAATCTGAGGTAACCTCCTTCGTTGTCCACTACACCTCCAATTTTGGTGTCATCAGCAAACTTACTATATCACTTATGCTCACATCCAAAAGGTAGTGGGCCCATTATCTATTTTCAAAGTGGAATTTACAATATATTACATGTATTGACTGCCTGCAGATTGTGCAGTCTTTCAGCAAAGTAGAATGTATTTGCAAACATCATGCTACAAAGACAAACTCCCACCATGGATGATCTATCATGTGTGCATGAGATATAGAAAAAGTCTATGTCCGTGCTGTATATCTCTGTCTATTTGATAACAGATGCTTTATTCCTGTTGGTGTAAATGTTGTTGTAATTCATAGCTGGGTACTAATATATGTAAGGGTGTCAGAATTCCTCAAGTAGGGCACTGTTAGATTCCTGAGAGACCCCTCTTTCTGGTTTACTTCCTCATGAACAAACATTAAGAAAGTGCGCCTTTTTATGATTTTTGTTTCATTTAATCTTGTTTGATTCCCTGCTATGACTGCACCTTGTATCAGGATGGTTGACAGGCTGGGAGATTGTGGGTTGGGGCTTGATTGAATATTTTATCGTTCCAGAAGTTATAAAAGGCGGGATCAAAGCTTTAACATAAATCCAGCAGAGCTGAGAACAGACCGACATCTTAGTCTGTGGGAACAGGAGGATCATCACGGGACAGAGAAATCAGGGCCTGAAATCTGAGCTGACACCAGACCACCGTGTGATCAGTGCTTTGATTAGCAGCATCCTTCTCCATCAGTCAATGCCAGTTGTCAGACAGGTGCAGCAAGGCAAGTGGTATATTAGCAAGCTGAACTGAGATTAGAAGTGGGGATGTCTTCCTGCAGTTAGGGGGTCATTGAATATATTCAAGGCTGAGTTCATCTGATTTTTGAACAATAAAGTGTGGATTTCTTTGTGCGCAGGAGGTTTTTTTTTATTTTGAATGGTTTATGTGTTGGATGCAGGTACAGTATCCACGATGAAGGTGGAAGGCAAGAAAATGGTTTTAAGACCACGACAGAACAGTTACGTTAGACAGCACAGAAACGGACCCTTCAGTCCAACTGTTCCATGCTGCCTACGTTCTCAAACTAAACTGGTGCCACTTGCCAGTGTTTGGCCAATATCCCTCCGCACCGTGCCTCTTCATGTACTTATCCAAATGTCTTTTAAACGTTGCATCTGAATGTGCATCCACCACTTCCTCTTTACATTCACTCCACACGTGAAACACTCTGTTTATAAACAAACTTTTCCTGATTCTGTCCGCTCCGTGAATTCATTCCCTTTCCTTTCGGTTGCTGCAAGTCGTAAATTGAAGCCCAGAATGAAAATCATGGAAAATGAGTTGTGAAGAGAGTACCATACACTCAGATGGTTGACAGAATAAGGAGGTTACAGTCTGGAGCAAACTCAATCTTCATTCAGAGAGAGCAGCAGCAGCTTCCGAAGCTCATGTTCCAATGTCTGCATTCAGACAATAGGAAGGCTCTGATTGGCAGAAGGACCAGTCACCTTCCGGTCCTCCAGGGCTCCTGACTGACCTCTTTCACTACCCTGTCTCCCAATGATGCAACTTTCAAAGAACTATGTACCTGATTTGGAGATGCCGCTGTTGGACTGGGGTGTGCGAAGTTAAATTTCACACAATACCAGGTGATACTCTAACAGGCTCATTTGTAAGCACTAGCATTTGGAGCACTGCTCTTTCATCAGGTGGTTGTGTCTTATGATCCTGTTCCACAAACACCCAATGAAGAAGCTCGTGCTTCCAAATAAGCCAGTTGGACGATAACCTGGTGTTGAGTTTTAACTTTATCCACCCCAGTCTAACACCGGCACCTCCACATCATGTCTAGTGAACCAAGCACACACTTCTCAGTGCTGCCAGGAAACTATAATGCTGATGACATTGCACTCCTGAAAATTTTACAATTTCTAACAATGCTGGCTACTCATTCACTGCTGCAACCGATACACAACATTGGAAACATAGTACAGGAGACTGTCAGAAATGAGCACAGCAGGTCAGGCAGCATCTGAGGAGCAGAAACATCAACGTTTCTGGCAAAAACCTGAGGAAGGGCTTTTGCCCGAAATGTCAATTTCCCTGGTCCTCGCACACTGCCTGACCTGCAGTGCTTTGCCAGCACCACTCTAATCTTGACTCTGATCTCCAGCATCAGCAGTTCTCACTTTCACATGTAAAATGAGCAGTTTAAAACAAAACCCTGTTACAGTTTAAAGCTCTCAGTGAGAGTCTGAGCTCAGTGTGAAGTTCAGGTAATCTTTATTGTGACCCAACTTTGTTACAGCTTCAGAATCTCCCAGCAGAAAAGCGTAGAAAAAGTAGCAATGTTTTAAAAAATAGCTCAAGGTCAAAGTGCAACCCCTCACTTTCTTCATTATTGGTCACCACTGAGTCGTCCCTTTGTAACTGCATCCTTGGTACAGCCTTAACCTGGAGGAAGTATTGCCTCACTCAGCAATTTCAACCTGTATTCCAATCAAGTTGGATGAGCAGCGTAGAGTCCACCAGACTGTTGTGGGGCTGGAGTCACGTGTAGGCCAGACCGGGTAAAGGATGCAGCTGAGACGACTGCTCGAATAACTGCTCAAGTCTTCCCTAAAAAAGAACTGAGTGAATCAGATGGGGGTTTTCTTCCACCCCCACCCCACCGACAATGGTTTCACCGTTAGATTCTGAACTCCAGATTTCTGACCAAATTCGAATTCCACCATCTGTCGCGGTGGGAATCGAACTCGGGAGCCACTGGAACTGGGTTGATAGTCCAGTTAATAAAGGCACTCGGCCGTCATTCTTTCAATCCCCTGCAATGCCACATGATCCCGCTGGTGGCTCCGCAGGTGGGAGGAGCAGTTGAAGGCCTCTCCCCTGCGTGGACTCACGGTGCCTCAGCAGGGCAGAGGCCTGGAAAAAGGCCTACCCCCACACTGTGTAGGGGAACGGCCTCTTCCCCCGTGTGGACCCACTGGTGGATCAGCAAGAAGGAAGCCTGGGTAAAGGCCTACCCGCACTCTGGGCAGCTGAAGGGCCTCTTCCCCTGTGTGGACCCGTTGGTGCCTCAACAGGTTGGAGGATTCACGGAATGTCTTTCTGCACTCTGGGCAGTTGAAGGGCCTCTTTCCCCCGTGTGGACCCACCGGTGCCTCAGCAGGGCAGAGGCCTGGGTAAAGGCCTTCCCGCACTCAGGGCAGCTGATTCCCTGCTGTGACTACACTGTGCCTGGATTGTTGACTGGCTGGGAGATTGTGGATTGAGGCTTGATTGACTGAATGTTTGTTTAACCCAGAAGGTGTAGAAGGGGGGTGTTCAGAGCTTCAACAGACATCCAGCAGAGCTGAGAACAGACAGACATCCACATGCCTTTTAAATGTTGTAATTGTGCCAGCCTCTACCACTTCCTCTGGCAGTTCGTTCCATACATGCACCACCCTCTGAAGTGGTTGCCACTCCAATCTCTTAAATCATTCCACTCTCACCTCAAACATATGCCTTCTAGTTTTGGACTGCCATACCCTGGGGAAAAGACCTTAGGGTTTCCCCTCTATCCATGGCCCTTACAAAGGTCTATTAAGGGCAAAGCATCTTTGAAAGCTGCTCTGAAACTCCAGCCTTCACAATCACACTTCTGCTCTCACCGAAGATGATTAGAGTTATATAGAACCGAATCAGACCCTTTGTCCATCCACACATCATTCCTGATGAAGTACTCGGGACCGAAATGTCGACTCTCCTGGTCCTCAGATGCTGCCTGACTTACCACCTTTTTCAGCACCACACTTTGACTCTAATCTCCAACATCTGCAGTTCTCACTTTCTCCACATCCCAAAGTATCACCATTTAAACAATACATCTCCTTCCTGCTTTTTTGTTTAATAGCAAAGACTATAACTTCACATTGAGATACTGCATTTGCCACGTGTTTGTAAATTGTGGTCTTCTCGACTTCCGGGAGACTCAGCATAAACTTGGGGAACGGATTGGCGAGCATCACAGCTGGGTCCGCAGAGGCTGACCAGACCTCCCAGTCACCATCGATTTTAATTCCCCTTCCCACTCCCTTTCTGACAAGAACATCATAGGCTTCCTCTATTGCCACAACAAACCAAACCGCAAATTAGGGAACAACACCCCATCTTCCGCCCGGGCAGACTACAGCCTGCAGGACCCAACATCGAGTACTCCAATTTCAAATAACCTCCCTTTCCATCACCCGACTCCCTTCTCAGCCCCATGCCCCTCACTACCACTCCTTCCTGCCACCAACCTGATTTCTTCCACCCAATGATTAATCTGACCGATTCTTCACCTATCCCCACTTTAGCCCCCGGTCCTGGTACCCATCCCCAGTCCTGACGAAGGGTTACACCCGAAATATCGACTTCTACACCTCGTGATGCTGCCTGATTTGCTGTGCCCTTCCAGCCTCCTGTCTGTCTATTTTGCCAATTGAGACACAGACCTCGATCACTTTTCCATAGTCCGTCCCCTCCCTGGGTTCAATCCCTTTCCTTTCAGTTGCTGTAAGTCAACAATTGAACTCCGGAAAGAAATAGAAATGGCAAAGGGGACGAGAAAAGAGAGTGCTGTACTCACAGATCTTAGACAGAGGAAAGAATTTGCAGTCTGGGTGAAGCTCAATGTTGATTCAGAAAGAGGAGCAGGAGTAGCAGCTTCAGAAATTCATGGTCCAACTTCCGCATTCAGACAATGGGGTGGCTCTGATTGGCAGGAGGACCAGTTTTGTTTTGGTCCTCCACGGTTCCCTATTGGACCATCAAAGGAAGGTTGCGCGCCATTTTTTGCGGAAAGCGATGAGCATGCCCAGTGTTTAGCTGGCACCGGTGGGCATGTGCACTGCGTTACTGACACCGGGAAACATGCGCAGTATGCTCACTAGGGATGCTGGTGTTCCTGTCAGATTTTAAGAGTCCAAATGCCAATACGACAAAAAAGGGGTCGAGCTACAATTTGTTTTTCCCTGTGATTCGACATTGTATTGTTTTTGCATTCTGTCTGGCTGCTCAACTTTTGTATGTCTTTTCCCCACGTTGCGCGAGTCCAGAAGTGGAGGGCATGGGTTTAGGGTGAGAGGGGAAAGATTTCTGAGGGGCAACCTTTTTGCACAGAACGCTGGTGGGGGTCAGCCAGAGGAAGTGGTGGAGGCCAGTACAATGATAATATTTAAAATGCATCTGGATGGGGATATGAATAGGACAGATTCAGAGGGATAAGGGGCCAAATGCTGGCAAATGGGTGACTAGATTAATTTAGGATATCTGGTCGGCATTGACCGAAGGGTATGTTTCTGTGCTCTGTGACGCTATTTCTAGATAGTTGGAACCAACTTCACAAGACTCGGACTAGGCCATTCACCCCTTACAGTCAAGATCAGAGTGGTGTTGGAAATCACAGCAGGTCAGGCAGCATCCAAGGAGCAGGATAATCGATGTTTCAGGCAAAAGCCTCGAATGCTGCTTGACCAGCTGTGCTTTTCCAGCACCACTCTAATCTTGACTCTAATCTCCTGCATCTGCAGTGCTCATTTTCGCCCATTCACCCCTTCCAGCCTGTCCTGAGCGGTGGCCTGACTGCGTTTACTTCAGTGAAAGAATCAGACAGATTTCAGCAGCTCTTTTAAAAAACTTGAACACGCTTTCTGGCTTTAACGATGTTTCTGAAGATATCATTTTAGGTTTAGGGTGTAGGTTTGATATCCAGACGTTTCATCAACTGGCTAGGTAACATCTTCAGTGGCGACGCCAAGTGAAGCAAAGCTGTTGTCTCCTGCTTTCTATTTATATCTTTCTCCTGGATGGGGTTCCTGGGGTTTGTGGTGATGTCATTTCCTGTTCGTTTTCTGAGAGGCTGATAGATGGTATCTCAGTCTATGTGTTTGGTTATGGCGTTGAGGTTGGAGTGCCAGGCCTCTAGGAATTCTCTGGCAAGTCTTTGCTTAGCCTGCCCCAGGATAGATGTGTTGTCCCAGTCGAAATGATGTTTTTTTTCATCCATGTGGAGGGCTACGAGGCCTGGCACTCCAAGCACAACACCATAAACAAACACATAGATCTACATGCCATCTATCAACCCCTCAGAAAACGAACGGGAAATGACATCACCACATACCCCAGGAACCCCATCCAGGAGAAAGATATAAATAGAAAGCAGGAAACACAGCTTCGCTTCACTTGGAGGTCGCCACTGATGATGTTACCTAGCCAGGTGATGAAACATCTGGATATCAAACCTACAGCCCAGCGAGCAAACCTACACCCTAAACCTCAACCTGAGCTACAAACCTTGCAAAAATCATTTTAGGTATTCTCAATTTTGAAGATCAGCCATTTATCACCCCTCCCAACTCCCAGGTAGAGTCATTACTATCCCTTATCTCTCTCTCTCTCTCTGTTCTTTGAAGGGCTTGATACAGCGGTCAAAGATGGTTCGAGGCTTGAGAAAGGACGGGTGTGGTGGGGGCTGGGGAGAATAGAGACCAAAAGGATGGGGGACAGAGAGAGAGAGAAAATGGCAGTCAGAGGGTGGGGGTAGAGAGAGAGAATGAGTGGGGTTGATAGAGAGATTGAGTGGGGAAGAGAGAGTGGACGTGGCGGAGAGGTGGGGAAGGGCAGGGTGTTACTAGGCACACAGATACACAAGATGGCTACTGAGCCATCAGTTGGCCAACTTGACACACAAGATGGCCGCTGGATCACAATATGGAGAGAAACAGCAGAGCAGATACAGACACTGCCTGGGGCCACCAGAATGCCAGCACAATCGACTCACAACCCAGGTGATTAGTTTAAGGCGGGTGGGGGAGAGAATACACATGAGTAATGAACACTGCCCGCTGAAGTGTCTGGGTCCAGCCAACACCTCTTATAGAAGTGTCAGCGGAGCAGGTAAGGGCTGTTTGGCAGGGGCTGCTTGAAGGCTCGGTGACGTTTGTTTAACGGTTTAAATTTGAAAGTTTTTTTTTAAAAAGCGCGAAGCGGATCTGGAAGTTGGTGTAGCGTAAGCTTACCTGGGTAGGTTTCTTTCCATATAAAAGCACGCAGGAGAGGAACCCGAGGCACTACAGAGGTGCCTAACCTAATAATAAGAACCGTTGTGGTAAGTAGGTAAGTGCTGCATTTTGCTTGTTCTATTCTTGGACCTAGTTTGTTTTTAAAAGGTTACTTTTAGAGGGATGGCAGTGAAGGCAGTGCAATATTCCTCTTGCAACATGTTTGAGGTGAGGGATGCCATGGTCGTCCCTGCTGATTACTCTTGCAGGAAGTGCACCCATCTCCAGCTCCTCGAAGACCATGTTAGGGAACTGGAGCTGGAGTTGGATGAACTTAGGATCATTCGGGAGGCAGAGGGGGTCATAGATCGGAGCTTTAGGGAAGTAGTAACTCCAAAGATTGCAAACAGATGGGTGACAGTGAGGGGGACTGGGAAGAAGCAGCCAGTGCAGGGACCCCTGCGGCCGTTACCCTCAAGAACAAGTATACCATTTTGGATACTTGTGGGGGGGACGACTTACCAGGGGTAAGCAATGGGGTTCAGGCCTCTGGCATGGAGCCTATCCCCGTTGCTCAGAAGGGAAGGGTGGAGAAGAGCAGAGCAATAGTTCGGGGCACAGATAGGCGGTTCTGTGGGAGCGAGAGAGACTCACGTTTGGAATGTTGCCTCCCAGGTGCAAGGGCACGTGACGTCTCTGATCGTGTTTTCCGGATCCTTAAGGGGGAGGGGGAGCAGCCTGAAGTCGTGGTCCACATTGGCACAAACGACATAGGTAGGAAGAGGGTTGAGGATGTTAGGCAGGCTTTCAGGGAGCTAGGTTGGAAGCTCAGAGTTAGAACAAACAGAGTTGTTGTCTCTGGTTTGTTACCCGTGCCACGTGATAGAGAGTCGAGGAATAAGGAGAGAGAACAGTTAAATGTGTGGCTACAGGGATGGTGCAGGAGGGAGGGATTCCGGTATCTGGATAACTGGGGTTCTTTCTGGGGAAGGTGGGACCTCTATAAACAGGATGGTCTACACCTGAACCTGAGGGGCACCAGTATCCTTGGGGGAAGGTTTGCTAGTGCTCTTCAGGGGGGTTTAAACTAATTCTACAGGGGCATGGGAACCTAGACTGTAGCTTTAGAGTGCAGGACCTGGAGTGTAGGGAGGTTAGGAACATGGCATCAATCTCAAAGGAGGGTGCCTGTAAACAGGAAAGTGGCTTGAAGTGTGTATACTTCAATGCAAGAAGTATATGAAATAAGGTAGGTGAACTTGCAGCATGGATTGGTACCTGGGATTTCGATGTTGTGGCTATTACGGAGACATGGGTAGAACAGGGACAGGATTGGCTGTTGCAGGTTCCAGGGTTTAAATGTTTTAGTAGGGTCAGAGGTGGGGGTAAAAGAGGGGGAGGTGTGGCATTGCTTGTCAAAGATAGTATTACAGCGGTGGAAAGGACGATGGATGAAGACTCGCCATCTGAGGTAGTTTGGGCTGAGGTTAGGAATAGGAAAGGTGAGGTCACCCTGTTAGGAGTTTTCTACAGGCCTCCTAATAGTCCTAGAGACGTAGAAGAAAGGATTGATTCAGGAGAAGAGTGAAAGTAATAGGGTGGTTGTTATGGGGGACTTTAACTTTCCAGATATTGACTGGGAAAGCTATAGCTCGAGTTCGTTAGATGGGTCGGTGTTTGTCCAATGTGTGCAGGAGGGTTTCCTGACACAATATGTAGACAGGCCAACAAGAGGTGAGGCCATACTGGATTTGGTTCTGGGTAACGAACCAGGCCAGGTGTTAGAATTGGAGGTAGGTGAGCACTTTGGGGACAGTGACCACAATTCGGTGACTTTTACTCTAGTGATGGAGAGGGATAAGTGTGCACTGCAGGGCACGAGTTATAGCTGAGGGCAGAGAAATTATGATATGGTGAGGCACGACTTAGGATGCGTGGCTTGGAAAAGTAGGCTTCAAGGGAAGGGCGCAATTGATATGTGGAGCTTGTTCAAGGAGCAACTATTGAGTGTTCTTGATAAGTATGTACCTGTCAGGCAGAGAGGAAAGGGTCGTGTGAGGGAACCGTGGTTTAATAAGGAATTGGAATCCCTTGTTAAAGGGAAGAGGGCGGCCTATGTAAAGATGAGGTGTGAAGGTTCAATTGGGGCGATTGATAGTTATAAGGTAGCCAGGAAGGATCTGAAGAGAGAGCTAAAAGCAGCAAGGAGGGGACATGAAAAGTTCTTAGTTGGTAGGATTAGGGAAAACCCAAAGGCTTTCTATAGGTATGTCAGGAATAAAAGAATGACTAGAGTAGGAATAGGTCCAGTCAAGGATAGTAGTGGGAAGTTGCGTGTGGAGGCTGAAGAGATTGGGGAAGACACTGAATGAATACTTTTCGTCAGTATTCACTCAGGAACAGGACATTATTGCCGATGTGAATACTGAGTCACAATTTATTAGAATGGATGGCTTTGAGGTATGTAGGAAAGAGGTGTTGGAAATCCTGGAAAGGGTGAAAATAGATAAGTCCCCTGGGCCTGATGGCATTTATCCTAGGATTCTCTGGGAAGCAAGGGAGGAGATTGCAGAGCCATTGGCCTTGATTTTTATGTCCTCAGTGTCTACAGGAATAGTGCCAGAAGACTGGAGGATAGCAAATGTGGTTCCCTTGTTCAAGAAGGGGAGTAGGGATAACCCTAGTAACTATAGGCCGGCGAGTCTCACTTCTGTTGTGGGCAAAAGTCTTAGAGAGAATTGTAAGGGATAGGATTTATGAACATCTGGATAGGAATAATGTGATCAAGGATAGTCAGCATGGTTTTGTGAAGGGTAGGTCGTGCCTCACAAACCTTATTGAATTCTTTGAGAAGGTGAATAAGGAGGTGGACGAGGCTAAAGCGGTAGATGTGGTGTATATGGATTTTAGTAAGGCGTTTGATAAGGTTCCCCATGCTAGGCTACTGCAAAAAATACGGAGGTATGGCATTGAAGGTGAGTTGGAGGTTTGGATTAGGAATTGGCTGGCTGGAAGAAGACAGAGGGTAGTAGTTGATGGAAAAGGTTCATCTTGGAGTGCAGTTACTAGCGGTGTTCCGCAAGGATCTGTTTTGGGACCATTGCTGTTTGTCATTTTTATAAATGACCTGGAGGAGGGGCTAGAAGGTTGGGTGAGCAAGTTTGCGGATAATACGAAAGTCGGTGGAGTTGTTCACAGTGAGGAAGGATGTGGCAGGTTACAGCGGGATATCGATAAGCTGCAGAGCTGGGAAGAAAAGTGGCAAATGGAGTTCAATGTAGGTAAGTGTGAAGTGATTCACTTTGGTAAGAGTAACAAGAAGATGGGGTACTGGGCTAATGGTTGGATACTTGGTAGTGTGGATGAGCAGAGGGATCTAGGTGTCCATGTACACAGATCTCTGAAAGTTGCCATCCAGGTAAATAGTGCTGTGAAGAAGGCATATGGCGTACTGGCTTTTATTGGTAGAGGAATTGAGTTCCGGAGTCCTGAGGTCATGTTGCAGATGTATAAGACTCTGGTGCGGCCGTATCTGGAGTATTGTGTGCAGTTTTGGTCGCCATACTATAGGAAGGATGTGGAGGCACTGGAACGGGTGCAAAGGAGGTTTACCAGGATGTTGCCTGGTATGGTAGGAAGTTCGTATGAGGAAAGGCTGAGGCACTTGGGGCTGTTTTCATTGGAGAAAAGAAGGTTTCGGAGTGACTTGATAGAGGTGTAGAAGATGATTGGGGTTTAGATAGGGTTGACCATGAGAATCTTTTTCCACGTATGGAGTCAGCTATTACGAGGGGGCATAGCTTTAAATTAAGGGGTGGTAGGTATAGGACAGGGTAGACTCTTTACTCAGCGAGTCGTGAGTTCATGGAATGCCCTGCCAGTAGCAGTGGTGGACTCTCCCTCTTTATGGGCATTTAAACGGGCATTGGATAGGCATATGGAGGATAGTGGGCTAGTGTAGGTTAGGTGGGCTTGGATCGGCGCAACATCGAGGGCCAAAGGGCCTGTACTGCGCTGTATTTTTCTATGTTCAATGTCTTTGGGATGGATCCAAAACTTACTTCGTTAATGATTGAAAATACTTTGACCTCTGGAACTGCCTGCCAGAGAGTGTGTTGGAGTCAGATTCAATTATGGATCATTAAACTGAAAAGGAAAGCAAGGTACTGTAGTGGATGTCAGAATATGAGTTTCCTGATTGGGACTGTTCACTTGCTCCTGTTACTATTTCAGGTTGCTAACTTTTCGTTAGCATCCTGCACATGTTGGGAATTTTTCTCCTTTCTAGTATCTCAGTGACAAATCTAGTTTATGAATTGTTCCTATGATATCTCATGTTTATGATATTCACAGTGTTGTGTGTCCAAGTGAGGAAAAACAAACTGTTCATCTTAAATATTTGATTTTAAACAATGGAAATAAAATTAATGTTTGGTAAACACAACTTGCTGTGTAGTAAGATCATCAGAAATAGGAATGGGAGTAAGTAATTGACCGTCTTTCATTTATCTAAATTCTCTTTCCTGCACTTGTTTTTTCATGACTTCATCTGCTGCAGTGACTACACTCCAAAAGCTTGTGATTTCAACATAAGAGCATAAGAACTAAGAGCAAGAGTCGGCCTTCCGGCCCTTCGAGTCTGCTCCACCACTCAATAAGATCATGACTAATCTTTTTGTGGACTATGCTGCACTTACCTGCGTTTTCACCATATCCCTTAATACTTTTATTTTTCAAAAACGTATCTACTGCTTCTAGTGATTGCTGAAGTAATGTCAAATACTTCCCTGGGCAAGGAATTCCATAGATTAACAACCCTCTGGGTGAAGAAGTTTCTGCTCAGTTCAGTTTTAAACCTGCTTCCTCTAATCTTGAGGCCATGCGCTCTTATCCCAGTCTCACCTACCAATGCAACATCCTATTTCTACTTCTTTCATAATTTAATATATTTCTGTAAGATCCCCTCCAAACAAACCTGCTGGACTATAACCTGGTGTCATGTGACTTATGACGAAAACATTTGTTGTTCCGCATCCTCATAGCAGTGGGATTTCAGGGCTCGAAGATAGGGACACTACCACTGCGCCATAAAAAACCTCTGCAGCAAATAGGTCCTCTTCTAGTGAATGAATGGGGAGAGGTTTCTTCTCAACATGGGATACAAATATTATACCCTCAGAGCCCATTACACAAAAATGAGCCCTCTTCGATTGAATGAATGGATGCGGAGGTGCCAGAGTTGAATTGGTTGATAACGTTAAAAATCACATCTTCCCCCTGAATATGTGACACTACCGCTATAGCCCCAGAGCCCGTTGCAGTAAATTGGGTCATCTGCTGTTGAATGAATGAACGGGAATGAAAAGGGTGGATACACTGACGTGATTGTGAAATTCTCCACCAATCCCAAAGCTTGTGGTTGGTACCGACTAATCGGAGAGAGATATTGCAGAGGGTGGGACCAACACGACGCACAAAGCCAGCCGCCATTGGTCAGGTGGAGTAAGGTGCGCTCTGATTGGAGGGGACGCGAATGACGCGCGTCACTGAAGGAGGAGACGGAATGAAGAAGAAAAACAAAGATGGCGGCGCGAGGCTGCGGTTTTCTCATCGACTCAGCGGGCGGTTTCTGACGGAGGGAGGGGGCAGACAGGCATCGTTTACCTCAGAAAATACCTTTAAAATACATTTCAAATGAAAGCCAGAACTTTTCAAACAAAAGTTGTGAAGAAAAGGAGACAGTCCCCGGTGGCGTTTATTGTTTATTTTTGTATAATTCCCGGGGCCCGGGAAGGGGGAGGTGACAGTTATCGGGTGAACGAGAAAACAAATTAAAAATGTCGGCGGTGGAAGAGAGAGAGTCGGCGCCCCCGGCTTCTTCGGCGGCGGCCGGAGCCCAGGAGCTCAACAACCCCCCGGAGCTGGAGGAAGGTCCGAGCTCCAAGAAGCGTGGGGTCCGGCTGGAGGCTGGATTTGCTCAAGGCTTGTATCTATTAACTTATTTAAATGGTACCTACTGTATGGGGCTATGGTTTACATTAAAACCGGAGGATCATGTCAGAGTGTTTGTTTATATTGAGCAGTTGTAGTTGGTAAAATACACTCCCTGGAGGAGCACCTTCTATGATGCTGCATTTCTTGCCTTCTGCCCTTCCCCCATTTGTTATCTCTCATCTTGATTTTACTTTTTTTTTGGTCAAATTTAATTTCATATTAATGAGAGTTGGTGTTCACTGTGTGTTATTAATTTGTTTGTTGAATTACGGAAAAAAAAAAATTAATGGTGTCATGTCATTTCTGATGTCAGAGTTTGACATTGAATGTGCAGATGTGAATACCAATAAGTTGTGAAAATAAATCAAGAACTTGTGGTTCTAAAAAAAAAGCAGTTCACTGATATTAATGGCATTGTCTCATTTGAGGATGATGATTTGAGTCTGACCAACAAACCGTTTCATGTAGTCACCCAATTTAATTAAAATTTTCTTTAACTTAATTAAAGAAAATAACCCTGGCAGGCTAAAATTTGTACAATTTGTTTATAAGATTTATTTATATGTCCCTTGCTCTCGATGTGGTCTCTGCCACATTGGGGAGACTGGACGCCAACTTGCAGAACATTTCAGGGAACAGCTCTGGGACGCCAAAACGAAACGACCCCACCGCCTTGTGGCTGAACGCTTTAACTCCCCCTCCCAATCCGTCAAGGACACGCAAGTACTCTGGTGCCTTCCCCTCCAAGCTCTAGCTACCTGACGCTTGGAGGAAGAACATCTTGTCTTCTGCCTTGGGACCCACCAACTACATAGGAGCAATGTAGATTTCACCAGTTTCCTTATTTCCCCTCCCCTCCCCCCACACCACACACCTTGTCCCAGATCCAGAGTTGAAAAATGTGGTGCTGGAAAAATGCCTCGAGGCCATGCCTCTAGGAATTCCCTGGCTGTTCTCTGGCATGGCACTCATCCACAGATTCTATCAACAAACACATTGACCTGGACCCAATATACCGGCCACTGCAGCAGACAGTTGGAACTGACAACCGGAAGCGGCAGAGACAAACCACTATAAATGCTGGAGGAAACATCACAGAAGCGCTTCACAAGAGGCTCCCAAGCACTGAGGATATCACCTAGACAGGAGATGAAACGTCTGCAACAAAAATTCCCAGCTCGGCGAACAGAACCACAACAATGAGCACCCGAGCTACAACTCTTCTCTCAAACTTTGAATTGAGCATAGGAGTTGGGACATCCTGTTGCAACTGTCACACGAGCCACACAACACAAGGCATGGTCCTTCTCTGACTTACCATCCCTTGGAATATCGGGGGGAAGACACCCCTTTAATTGTAACATTCAGAAAATATGCCTTATTTCAACAAAAATGTGCTGTGCTCACAGATGTTTGGACAGAGAAAGGGAGTTGCAGTCTGGAGTGAAGCTCAACCTTCATTCAGAAAGAGAGGAGCAGCAGTAGCTTCAGAAGCTCACCGTCCAACTTGCGCATTCAGACAATAGGGGGGCTCTTCTGGGCAAAATCTGGAAATGATTCCTTATCCTGGGAGGGAGAGAGAAAGGGGGAAGCACTGTTCACTTGCAACAACGGGAGGCAGTATGAATACAAGCAGGGAGCAGACTCTGCAAAAGTCAGTTTCAGTCGGCTTCTTCTGAAATATTGTGTGCAATCCTGGTCTCCCTCCTATAGGCAGGATGTTGTGAAACTTGAAAGGATTCAGAGAAGAGTCACAAGGCTGTTGCCAGGGTAGGAGGGTTTGAACCACAAGGAGAGGCTGAATAAGATGGGGCTGTTTTCCCTCGAGCATCGGAGGCTGAATGTGTGTTTTTTAAAGAGGTTTATAAAAACTTGAGTGTGGATGGGGTGAATAGACAAGGTCTTTTCCCTGGGATATGGGGAGTGCGGAACTAGAGGGCATAGGTTTAGGGCGAGGGGGGAAAATTTAAAAGGGACCTTGCAGTCAACCTTTTTTTTGCAGAGGGTGAAGCGTGTATGGAATGAGCTGCGGAGGAAGTGGTGGAGGCATCTGGATGGTTATATGCAAAGGAAGGGTTTAGAGGGATATGGACCAAGTGATGGCAAATGGAACTAGACTAATTTTGGATATCCGGTCGGCATGGACAAGTTAGATTGAAGGATCTGTTTCTGTGCTTTATGTCTCTGACTGTATGACTGGTGAAAAGCGTTGGCATTCGTCGAAACATTTATGCAACAGAAAATTATAAGAGGGTAAAGATAAGCCTCACGTCATTGATCCATGAATCCCGGTGTAGTATGGATGTATTTCCAGTAATAGAGTCAGTATGGCATGGAAGGAGTCCAAAACGACGGCTTCTTTTACAAAAAGTCACACTTAAAACTTAAATCTGAGTCTTCTGGAAATGTAAGACAACCGTGCGTTAATATAAGACAGATAAGTCTGGGGTATATGTGACATATTTAATGGAATGTTTATGGCTCTAAAAGCCTGATTTGCAGTTGTTTCTGGGCTCATAATATTGCACTGCAGCATATTGTATATCTTCAGTAAGAACGTCAATACCGCATGATAGATGTCCATTCAGCAACTTGAGTGAACTCTTCCTGGAGTATGCAATCCACCACATTACCCTGCTGTATACATTTACGTATAGATCAGCACAAAGATCTTGGGTATTAAGAGAGGAAAGAATGATCCACAGAAACTAGAAATGTGTGTTCTGATTTTCTATTGTGGACTGACAGCGATGACCTTTGCAATCTCTTTCCACAGGAATATTACAAGAGAAGAATTTGGAGGCAGAAATCTCAGACCAAACATCACATCGAAGTCTGACAATCGCTTGATTCACCAGGACTTGGATATAGATGGCCTTGAAAACAAAGGGGAGAAGGTCTGTCTGCTTTGTTAGGTTTTAAATGTCAGTGTGACTGGAAACTCACAGAGTCTTACATACCCACACACAAGAGTAGTGACTGGAACATGTTTTACAGAGTTCTCCAATTATCAGAGGGTTCACCAGTAACACCACACCTATGCTGTAAGTGTGAGCGAGTTTCAACTGATTGTTGAACCTGGAGAAATACGAGGACACCTGCACCATGGAGAAATCATGAAAATGCAGGGAGTGTAGGAACGGTTTCCCTTCCCCGCCTGCCCGATATTCATCAGCATTTATATACCGGGCCATTCACCTGCATTCAGCACAGGAAAGGCTTCACTCAGTCGCATCACCTCCTGGTCCACATTGGGGAGAAACTGCTCATCTGCCCTGTATGCTGAAGCAGATGAAGGACATTTTTTTTTTTTATCCTGGATGGAGCATACTGCAGGTATACCTGAAATAGATACATTTGTCTCTATCCCATTGAGTCTCCAGCACAGAGCCAGTCTGGGCTGCTCAATTGGTGTCTCAGTGTTTATTCTGCACCTGAGCCTACATCCACCCCTCTTCATTGCTCCCCCATCTCCCCTCCATCAGCATAAAGATATCCCCCACTTTTCGAAAGTTCACTTTACACTACTTCACTTTAACAAAAGACCTACATTAATACCTGTTCTCACAAACCGAAAGAAATCCGAAGAGGATTGTCGCTTTTACAAAGAAAGGCATAATATAAATTAATTCATGGTAATTGCTTCTTCGCTTTAGGCCATTTCGGCTTATGAAAGGAACACTCTACTTTCAAATAGTGGGGGAAAGCTGTATCAATACAATACAGCACAGTCACAGGCCCTTCTCACTTGCTTTAGGCACATAGACCCCCTCAAGCCTGTGCTACTTCTTAATTCTTACTTAGACCTGCTATTTATTGCCCATGTGTGGCTTCTGTTCCTCTATTCACCTCCCCTTCATGCGTCTATCAAGATACACCTTAAACGTTGTTAAGGTGCCTGCTTCCATTACCTCCACTGGCAGTGCGTTCCAGAAACCCACCATCCCTCTGTGTTAATTCCCCACCCCCACCACTTTCCCCCCAAACAGTCCTTGAACCTCTTTTAGTTGAACTTTCTACTTTGGAGGGAAAAAAACACCTCTGACTATCATAGAATCCCTCCAGCGTGGAAACAGACCATTTAGCCCAACAAGACAACACTGGCCCTCTAAAGATTAACAGAGACTCGTTTTCTGACCCCCATTATCTACATTTACTCCTGACTAATGCACCGAACTTTCACATCCCTGAACATTGGGGCAATTTACACACAGACAATCCAACTTATCCTGCCTCTCCCTGGACGCTATGGGTAATTTAGCATCGCCAATCCACCCTAACCTATACAAGTTTGGATTGTAGGAGGAAGCCCGAGCACCCGGAAGAAGCCCACACAGACACGGGAGGTGGGGTGCAGGGACAATGTGCCAACTCCACACAGATAGTTGCCTGAGACTAAAATCGAACGCAGGTCTCTGGCACTGTGAGGCGTCAGTGCGAACCACTGAGCTACCCTGCCACCCCTGTCCAGCCAATCTGTGTATCTCAGCATTTTGTCGAGGTCTCCTCTCAGCCTCTGTTTTTCCAAAGAAAATAATCCAGGTTTATGCCTCCTCTGCTCATAACGAGAGCCCTCCAGACTAGGCAATGTCCTGATGAACCTTGCCTGTACCCTCTACCAGAGCACCCACATCCTTCCAGTAGCACCGTGACCAGAACTACACACTATATTCTGAATGTGGCCATAATAAACAGCTGTAACGTAACTCTTACACTCAAGGAAGTGTGCTGTGTGCTTTCTTGACCACGGTGCCCACCTGCATTACCACTTCCACGGATCTATATGCCCAGATCTCTCTGTATGCCAGTGCTCCTATGTGTTCTGCCATTTATCATACAATTCTTATATTTCCTTCATCTCTATCGAGCTTCACCTTAACTGTCTTTCTCTCTTCATCTCTTTTTCCCCCCTTCTCATCCCTCCACACATCAGCATATCATAAGACCATAGGAGCAGAAATTAGGCCATTCAGCCCATTGAGTCTGCTTCGCCACTCAACCCCATTCTCTCCCTTAACCCTTGATCCTCACGAACCTATCTATCTCCGTCTTAAATATATTCAGTAACCTGGCCTCCGCAGCCTTCTGTGGCAGTGAATTCCACAGACTCACCACACTCTGGCTGAAGGAGCCTCTCTTCCCTCTGTTCTAAAGGGTCTTCCCTTGACGCGAAGGCTGAGCCCTCAGGTTCTAGTCTGTCCTACCAATGGAAACACCTTCCCAACATCCACACCGTTCATTATTTTGTAGGTTTCAATTAGATCCCCTCTCATCCTTCTGAACTCCATGAAGTATAAACCTAGAGTCCTCTAATGTTCTTCATATGTTAAATTTTTCATTCCTGGACCATTCTTGTGAACCTCCTCTGAACATGTTCTAGGGCCAGTACATCCTTCCTGAGATATGGGGCCCACATCTACATACAGTACTCTAATTGTGGGCTGACCGGAGCCTTACAGAGCCTCAGAAGTACATCCCTGCATTTATATTCAAGTCTGATCAAAATAAATGCCATCATTGCATTTTCCTCCCCAACTACTGACTCAACCTGTAAGTTTACCTTGAGAGAATCCTGGAGTAGAACTCCATAGTCCCTTTTCACATCAGATTTCTAAATTTTCTCCCCATAATCCTTCTGTTCCAGAGTAGCAGCAGAGATTTCCAGACACCTCGATTGTTTTCAGGGATACCAAGGGATCTTTGGAATTGCCAGTATCTCAGGAGGAGGCAGAGGGGAATGTGGTGTGGTCCTGTAAACTGCAGAACTTTGCAACTCCCTGAATCAGCAGGAACTCTTTCTGGACCAAGAAACAAAAGGGCCACTGAGAAACTGCTACATCAGGAGGCAGAAATTAGGCCATTCAGCCCATTGAATGGTGGAGCAGACTCAATCATTCTTTAGTATCAAGGGTTACAGGGAGAATTGGGTTGAGAAACGTATCAGCCACGATTGAATAGTGGAGCAGACTCAATAGGCTGAATGGCCTAATTTCTGGTAGTTAACCATCCCTGGGAAGAAGGACGCAAAACAACAAGATGTTTCCTGGGACAGATGAGCGAAGTGTTTAATAAGCTCATGATAAAAGGACAATTAAGTTTGTCTGTGGAAGGAAGGCCCTGACGTAAAGGGGTTTTTTTGCAGGAAACGCTGTATCAAACAAACCACGAAACCTCGAGGATAAGAAGGTAAGCTACAGACCGGAGATCTCCAGAAGTGTGGGGAGGTGGTGTTAGAATCTAAAGAAGCATCACATCACAGATTTGAAAGCGAGGAATCTCCACCAGAATTCAACCAGAATGATGTAGCAGCAGTACTTGGAAGAAGAATGCTGCACTGAATCCCTGGACACTTCCAAAGACAGATACTGTTGAGGGAAACTCAGTTAAATTCTGCCATCAATTGGGTGATAGCCAAGTTGTGAGTGAGGTTGAACTTGGTTACATAGAAGAATACAGCGCAGTACAGGCCCTTTGGCCCTCGATGTTGTGCCGATCCAAGCCCACCTAACCTACACTAATCCACTATCCTCCATATGCCTATCCAATGCCTGCTTAAATGCCCATAAAGAGGGAGCGTCCACCATTGCTACTGGCAGGGCATTCCATGAACTCACTACTCGCTGAGTAAAGAATCTACCCCTAACATCTGTCCTATACCGACCACCCCTTAATTTAAAGCTATGCCCCCTTGTAATAGCTGACTCCATACGTGGAAAAAGGTTCTCATGGTCAACCCTATCTAAACCTCTAATCATCTTGTACACCTCTATCAAGTCACCCCTAAACCTTCTTTTCTCCAATGAAAACTTGAGGAGTTTTATTTTTGGTTGCTCCATACAATAAAGTGTTAATCATTGTTTCAGCAGTTAATTGTGTGCAGTTTCTGAGTTAAGAGCCAAATTAAGACGATTCACCCACAACCACAGTGAGAGGCTGGGATTCATGTTGACTCCATTGCATTCAGCACTACATTACGTCAATACCTTTATAAAGCAAAGGCTGACAGCCACACCTATCTCAAAGAGAAACACCCAGAGGAGCGTGTCGCCCAATAATCTGTAAAATTAGCATGAAAAGTGGTGTAACCTGCTCTAGTGATAAGAATAAATCCCCAACACTTTAAAATCAACAATCAGCAATTTATTTATCCAACTCTCACGGTGAACAAATGAACAAAAGTATTAACATACTGGATACAGGCCAGGAGCAGATGGGTGGCACTAGTTTAGTTGGGGATCATGGACTGGTTGGTCTGAAGGGTCTGTTTCCAGGCTGCATGACTCCATAGCACGGAATGAATGAGGATCCATCCCAAAGATGATAAAGGTTTCAAGCACCACCTTAGGCAAATGTGTGCACACCCCTCCAGATAACTGAGGGCAGTGGGACACTGAGGGTCAGTAGATCAGTCAGCCAGCCAGTTCTCTCCAGGAGACTTGTCTCTCAAGAAAGGAAGTGGTTTCCTGCCCCATCAGCCAGATTACCCAGTTTGGATTAGGTCCTATAATTCCAACAAAATAGGTAGACAGGGCAGTGTCTATAACAAATATGTTATTAAACTTGGAAGCATGCTGAAGACATATACAAGGATGTTACCAGGATTCAAGGGTCTGTGTAAAAGGGAGAGGTTGGACAAGCTAAGATATTTTTATTTAGAGCATTAAGAGTCTGAGAGAGGCCCTTCGAGAAGTGAAGAGATCGTGAGAGGGTGAATGCACTCAGACTTTTATCCCGGGGTTGGGGAAGTGAGGGCTAGAGGGCATCAGTTTAAAGTTAGAGGAAAAAGAATAAAAGGAAATGTGAGGGGCAACGTTTCTTTTCACGCAGACGGTGGTACACATATGGAATGAGATGCCAGCGGAAGTGGTTGAGGTGGGTACATGAACAACATTTAAAAGGCATTGGGGCAAATACGTGGATAGGAAAGGTATGGAAGGAAATGGGCCAAGTGCAGGGAAATGGGCTTAGTGTTGATGGACAGTTTGGTCGGTGTGGACCATGTTGGGCCGAAGGGCCTGTCTCCTGCTGTAGGACTCTATGATTTGCATCTCTTTGTTGGTCAGACAGTTTTGAGTTTCCAAATGGAACATCTCACAATCAGGCCGAATACAATCCAATCTCATTCGTCAACTCTGATGCGGAGGTGCTGGTGTTGAATTGGGGTGGACAAGGTCAGAAGTCACACGGCACCAGATGAAGTGATGAAGGAGCAGCACTCATGAAAGAGCAATGCTCCTAAAGCTTGTGATTTCAAATAAACTTGTTGCACTGTAACATGGTGTCGTGTGACTTCAGACTTCTTCAACTCAAACTTGATGGGATACTTTGTCCAACTCGGCATATTTTATCAAGATTGCTTGGAGGAATTCTTTTTTTTTAAAGATTAGATTCCCTACAGTATGGAAACAGGTCCTTTGGCCCAACAAGTCCACACTGGCCCTCCGCAGAGTAACCCAGCCATTCCCCTATCCCTATTCCTCTACATTTACCCCAACTAATGCACCACACCGACACATCCCTGAACACTATGGGACAATTTAGATGGGCCAATTCATCCTAACCTGCACACCTTTAGACCAGGGGAAGGAAACCAGAGCACTCAGAGGTAACCCATACAGACGTGGGGCGTGCAATGTGAAAGCTACACACAGACTGTCTCCCCAAGGGTGGAATTGAACCCAGGTCAGCATCGTGAGGCAAAGATACTAACCACTGAGTCACCATGCCACCCCTGAGCCATGTAGGTGGGCTTGGTGGGGGTGAGTCCAGCACAAAACACAAAAGCTCACTGCACCCACTATCAGAATGGGCAGGAGGTTCAGCCCTGGGGGTGACCCACTGCAGTGTCACTGGTGGAATCTGATTGTTGGATGCACTGGTGCCTCCGCAAGTTGCAGGACAATGAGAACCTCCGCCTGCAGTCAGGGCAGGCAAACGGCCTCTCCCCAGTGTGGACCCATTGATGGGCCAGCAGTTTGGAGGAGTGGGTGAACCCCTTCCCGCACTAGGGGCAGCTGAATGGCTTTTCCCTGGTGTGGACCCGCTGGTGGGACAGCAGGTCAGAGGAATTGCTGAAGGCCTTACCACACTCAGAGCAAGCGAAAGGCCTCTCCCTCATGTGGATTTGCCAGTGTCTCAGCGGGTCCGAGGAATTGCTGAAGGCCTTCCCGCACACTGGACAGCTGAAGGGCCTCTCCCCCGTGTGGACCCGCTGATGGGCCAGCAGGTTGGAGGATTTACTGAAGGCCTTCCCGCATTCTGGGCAGCTGAAGGGCCTCTCCCCCGTGTGGATCCGCTGATGGGCCAGCAGGTTGGAGGAATTGCTGAAGGCCTTCCCACACTCTAGGCAGCTGAAGGGCCTCTCCCCCGTGTGGACCCGCTGGTGGCTCCGCAGGTGGGAGGTTTTGCTGAAGGCCTTCCCACACTCTGGGCAGCTGAAGGGCCTTTCCCCCGTGTGGATTCGCCGGTGGGTCAGCAGAGAGGAGGAATTGCTGAAGGCCTTCCCGCACTCTGGGCAGCTAAAGGGCCGCTCCCCCGTGTGGACCCGCTGATGGACCAGCAGGGAGGAGGAATTGCTGAAGGCCTTCCCGCACTCTGGGCAGCTGAAGGGCCTCACCCCCGTGTGGACCCGCCGGTGCCTCAGCAGGTTGGAGGAATCGCTGAAGGCCTTCCCGCATTCGGGGCAGCTGAATGGCCTCTCCCCCCTGTGGACCCGCTGATGGACCAGCAGGGAGGAGGAATTGCTGAAGGCCTTCCCGCACTCTGGGCAGCTGAAGGGCCTCACCCCCGTGTGGACCCGCCGGTGCGTCAGCAGGTTGGAGGAATTGCTGAAGGCTTTCCCGCACTCGTGGCAACTGAAGAGCCTCTCCCCTGCATGGATTCGCTGGTGGGTCTGGAGGTTGTCCACCCAAGTGAATCCTTTCTCGCACATGGAGCAGTAAAACTTCCTCTCACCAGTGTGTATATGCTGGTGGGGCAGCAGGACACAGGAGCAAGTAAAGCCCTTTGCCCGCTCGGGGCAGGAGAACGGCCTCTTCCCAGTGTGATTGCACTGATGAGCCGCCAGGACAGGTGGGACATGGAAGCCCTTCCCGCAGTCGCCACAATTCCATGGTTTCTCAACAGGGCGTGTTTCCTCGGGTTTCTCCATGGCCGAAGCTTCAGCTGCACACACACGTGTACAACCCTGCCATGAATTCTTCTTTCCAGGCAGTAGAGTTGTTTCAGGCTCCACACTCAGTGCGCTGCAACAGTAGGGTCTTTCAACCGTACTCAAACTGGAACCAAAAAGAACGCTTTGCTCCTTCTCACAGAATCATAGTTGAAAATTGTTGCGGTCCTGATGGATTGAGTAACTATCAGACATTGATGTGGAAGTGAGGACTGGAGACGCTGGAGAGTCAGAGTCAAAAACTGCATTGCTGGAAAAGCGCAGCACAGCAAGCACCATCAGAGAAGCAGGAGAATCAACATTTTTGACATAAGCCCTTTATCTGTTAACTTGAAACTTCTGTCTTCAGATAGTCTGTAAGAAAAGATTACAAAAGTCATCACTGCCAATCCAGTTTATTTTATAGATATTTTTATTAGAAATTTAACATTTTAACAAGTTTACAAAAATAAACAAAACTCTCAGATATAAACATTGATATACAATTAACTCAAATATACAATAGCCAAAATTTAACAAAAAACAGAAAAAAACGAAAAAGAAAAAAATCAAACAAAACTCAA